>NC_090329.1:29814312-30123314 GCF_035084215.1 Heptranchias perlo | reverse complement strand
TCCAGCGTGAGGAGGTATTCTAGACCCTGGCACCGGGCAGGGAACACAACCTTCGGCATTCCCGGTCGCGGCTGCAGAGAACAGTACCTATCCCCTGACCACAGTATTCTCTCTCTCTCTCTCTCCGCTCTCCTTTATACCCGATCACTGGGGGTGATTCTCTCTCTCTCTCCCTCCGCTCTCCTTTATACCCGGACACTGGGGGTGATTCTCTCCCTCTCTCTCTCTCTCTCTCCGCTCTCCTTTATACCCGGACACTGGGGGTGATTCTCTCTCTCTCTCTCTCTCCGCTCTCCTTTATACCTGGACACTGGGGGTGATTCTCTCTCTCTCTCTCTCTCTCTCTCCGCTCTCCTTTATACCCGGACACTGGGGGTCATTCTCTCTCTCTCTCTCCTCTCTCCTTTATACCCTGACACTGGGGGTGATTCTCTCTCTCTCTCTCTCCTCTCTCCTTTATACCCGGACACTGGGGGTGATTCTCTCTCTCTCTCTCTCTCCGCTCTCCTTAAAACCCGGACACTGGGGGTCATTCTCTCTCTCTCTCTCCGCTCTCCTTCATACCCAGACACTGGGGGTGATTCTCTCTCTCTCTCTCTCCTCTCTCCTTTATACCAGGACACTGGGGGTGATTCTCTCTCTCCCTCTCTCTCTCCTTTATACCCGGACACTAGGGGTGATTCTCTCTCCCTCTCTCTCTCTCCGCTCTCCTTTATACCCGGACACTAGGGGTGATTCTCTCTCTCTCTCTCCTCTCTCCTTTATACCCGGACACTAGGGGTGATTCTCTCTCTCTCTCTCTCTCTCCACTCTCCTTTATACCCGGACACTAGGGGTGATTCTCTCTCTCTCTCTCCTCTCTCCTTTATACCCGGACACTGGGGGTGATTCTCTCTCTCTCTCTCTCTCTCCTTTATACCCGGACACTGGGGGTGATTCTCTCTCTCTCTCTCTCTCCGCTCTCCTTTATACCCGGAGACTGGGGGTGATTCTCTCTCTCTCTCTCTGCTCTCCTTTATACCCGGACACTGGGGGTGATTCTCTCTCTCTCTCTCCTCTCTCCTTTATACCCGGACACTGGGGGTGATTCTCTCTCTCTCTCTCTGCTCTCCTTTATACCCGGACACTGGGGGTGATTCTCTCTCTCTCCTCTCCCCTTTATACCCGGACACTGGGGGTGATTCTCTCTCTCTCTCTCTCTCCTTTATACCCGGACACTGGGGGTGATTCTCTCTCTCTCTCTCTCTCCTCTCTCCTTTATACCCGGAAACTGGGGGTGATTCTCTCTCTCTCTCTCTCTCCTCTCTCCTTTATACCCGGACACTGGGGGTGATTCTCTCTCTCTCTCTCTCTCCTTTATACCCGGACACTGGGGGTGATTCTCTCTCTCTCTCTGCTCTCTCCTTTATATCCGGACACTGGGGGTGATTCTCTCTCTCTCTCTCCTCTCCCCTTTATACCCGGACACTGGGGGTGATTCTCTCTCTCTCTCTCTCTCCCCTTTATACCCGGACACTGGGGGTGATTCTCTCTCTCTCTCTCTCTCCTTTATACCCGGACACTGGGGGTGATTCTCTCTCTCTCTCTCTGCTCTCCTTTATACCCGGACACTGGGGGTGATTCTCTCTCTCTCTCTCTCTGCTCTCTCCTTTATATCCGGACACTGGGGGTGATTCTCTCTCTCTCTCTCTGCTCTCTCCTTTATATCCGGACACTGGGGGTGATTCTCTCTCTCTCTCTCTCTCCTCTCTCCTTTATACCCGGACACTGGGGGTGATTCTCTCTCTCTCTCTCTCCTCTCCCCTTTATACCCGGACACTGGGGGTGATTCTCTCTCTCTCTCTCCTCTCTCCTTTATACCCGGACACTGGGGGTGATTCTCTCTCTCTCTCTCTCTCTCTCTCTCCTTTATATCCGGACACTGGGGGTGATTCTCTCTCTCTCTCTCTCCTCTCTCCTTTATACCCGGACACTGGGGGTGATTCTCTCTCTCTCTCTCCTCTCTCCTTTATATCCGGACACTGGGGGTGATTCTCTCTCTCTCTCTCTCTCTCTCTCCTTTATACCCGGACATTGGAGGTGATTCTCTCTCTCTCTCTCTCCTTTATACCCGGACACTGGGGGTGATTCTCTCTCTCTCTCTCCTCTCTCCTTTACACCCGATCACTGGGGGTGATTCTCTCTCTCTCTCTCTCTCTCTCCTTTATACCCGGACACTGGGGGTGATTCTCTCTCTCTCTCTCTCTCCTCTCTCCTTGATACCCGGACACTGGGGGTGATTCCCTCTCTCTCTCTCTCTCCTCTCCCCTTTATACCCGGACACTGGGGGTGATTCTCTCTCTCTCTCTCTCTCCTCTCTCCTTGATACCCGGACACTGGGGGTGATTCCCTCTCTCTCTCTCTCTCTCCTCTCTCCTTGATACCCGGACACTGGGGGTGATTCCCTCTCTCTCTCTCTCTCCTCTCTCCTTTATACCCGGACACTGGGGGTGATTCTCTCTCTCTCCTCTCCCCTTTATACCCGGACACTGGGGGTGATTCTCTCTCTCTCTCTCTCTCTCCTCTCTCCTTTATACCCGGACACTGGGGGTGATTCTCTCCCTCTCTCTTTCCTTTATACCCGGACACTGGGGGTGATTCTCTCTCTCTCTCTCTCCTTTATACCCGGACACTGGGGGTGATTCTCTCTCTCTCTCTCTCCTTTATACCCGGACACTGGGGGTGATTCTCTCTCTCTCTCTCTCCTTTATACCCGGACACTGGGGGTGATTCTCTCTCTCTCTCTCTCCTTTATACCCGGACACTGGGGGTGATTCTCTCTCTCTCTCTCTGCTCTCTCCTTTATATCCGGACACTGGGGGTGATTCTCTCTCTCTCTCTCTGCTCTCCTTTATACCCGGACACTGGGGATGATTCTCTCTCTCTCTCTCTGCTCTCCTTTATACCCGGACACTAGGGGTCATTCTCTCTCTCTCTCTCCTCTCTCCTTTATACCCGGACACTAGGGGTGATTCTCTCTCTCTCTCTCCTCTCTCCTTTATACCCTGACACTGGGGGTGATTCTCTCTCTCTCTCTCTCTCCTTTATACCCGGACACTGGGGGTGATTCTCTCTCTCTCTCTCTGCTCTCCTTTATACCCGGACACCAGGGGTGATTCTCTCTCTCTCTCTCCTCTCTCCTTTATACCCGGACACTAGGGGTGATTCTCTCTCTCTCTCTCCTCTCTCCTTTATACCCGGACACTGGGGGTGATTCTCTCTCTCTCTCTCTGCTCTCCTTTATACCCAGACACTGGGGGTGATTCTCTCTCTCTCTCTCCTCTCCCCTTTATACCCGGACACTGGGGGTGATTCTCTCTCTCTCTCTCTCCTCTCCCCTTTATACCCGGACACTGGGGGTGATTCTCTCTCTCTCTCTCTCCTCTCTCCTTTATACCCGGACACTGGGGGTGATTCTCTCTCTCTCTCTCTCCTCTCTCCTTTATACCCAGACACTGGGGGTGATTCTCTCTCTCTCTCTCTCCTCTCTCCTTTATACCCAGACACTGGGGGTGATTCTCTCTCTCTCTCTCCTCTCTCCTTCATACCCGGACACTGGGGGTGATTCCCTCTCTCTCTCTCTCTCTCTGCTCTCCTTTATACCCGGACACTAGGGGTGATTCTCTCACTCTCTCTCTCCTCTCTCCTTTATATCCGGACACTGGGGGTGATTCTCTCGCTCTCTCTCTCTCTCTTCTTTATACCCGGACACTGGGGGTGATTCCCTCTCTCTCTCTCTCTCTCCGCTCTCCTTTATACCCGGACACTGGGGGTGATTCCCTCTCTCTCTCTCTCTCTCCGCTCTCCTTTATACTCGGACACTGGGGGTGATTCTCTCTCTCTCTCTCCGCTCTCCATTATACCCGGACACTGGGAGTGATTCCCTCTCTCTCTCTCTCTCTCCGCTCTCCTTTATACCCGGACACTGGGGGTGATTCTCTCTCTCTCTCTCTCTCTCTCCTCTCTTCTTTATACCCGGACACTGGGGGTGATTCTCTCTCTCTCTCTCTCCTTTATTCCCGGACACTGGGGGTGATTCCCTCTCTCTGTCTCTCTCTCTCCGCTCTCCTTTCTTCCCGGACACTGGGGGTGATTCCCTCTCTCTCTCTCTCTCTCCGCTCTCCTTTATACCCGGACACTGGGGGTGATTCTCTCCCTCTCTCTCTCTCTCCTGTATACCCGGACACTGGGGGTGATTCTCTCTCTCTCTCTCTCTCCTCTCTCCTTGATACCCGGACACTGGGGGTGATTCCCTCTCTCTCTCTCTCTCCTCTCCCCTTTATACCCGGACACTGGGGGTGATTCTCTCTCTCTCTCTCTCTCCTCTCTCCTTGATACCCGGACACTGGGGGTGATTCCCTCTCTTTCTCTCTCTCCTCTCTCCTTGATACCCGGACACTGGGGGTGATTCCCTCTCTCTCTCTCTCTCCTCTCTCCTTGATACCCGGACACTGGGGGTGATTCCCTCTCTCTCTCTCTCTCCTCTCTCCTTGATACCCGGACACTGGGGGTGATTCTCTCTCTCTCCTCTCCCCTTTATACCCGGACACTGGGGGTGATTCTCTCTCTCTCTCTCTCTCCTCTCTCCTTTATACCCGGACACTGGGGGTGATTCTCTCCCTCTCTCTTTCCTTTATACCCGGACACTGGGGGTGATTCTCTCTCTCTCTCTCTCCTTTATACCCGGACACTGGGGGTGATTCTCTCTCTCTCTCTCTCCTTTATACCCGGACACTGGGGGTGATTCTCTCTCTCTCTCTCTCCTTTATACCCGGACACTGGGGGTGATTCTCTCTCTCTCTCTCTCCTTTATACCCGGACACTGGGGGTGATTCTCTCTCTCTCTCTCTCCTTTATACCCGGACACTGGGGGTGATTCTCTCTCTCCTTTATACCCGGACACTGGGGGTGATTCTCTCTCTCTCTCTCTCCTTTATACCCGGACACTGGGGGTGATTCTCTCTCTCTCTCTCTCCTTTATACCCGGACACTGGGGGTGATTCTCTCTCTCTCTCTCTGCTCTCTCCTTTATATCCGGACACTGGGGGTGATTCTCTCTCTCTCTCTCTGCTCTCCTTTATACCCGGACACTGGGGGTGATTCTCTCTCTCTCTCTCTGCTCTCCTTTATACCCGGACACTAGGGGTGATTCTCTCTCTCTCTCTCCTCTCTCCTTTATACCCGGACACTGGGGGTGATTCTCTCTCTCTCTCTCCTCTCTCCTTTATACCCGGACACTAGGGGTGATTCTCTCTCTCTCTCTCCTCTCTCCTTTATACCCGGACACTGGGGGTGATTCTCTCTCTCTCTCTCTCCTCTCTCCTTTATACCCGGACACTGGGGGTGATTCTCTCTCTCTCTCTCTCCTTTATACCCGGACACTGGGGGTGATTCCCTCTCTCTCTCTCTCTCCTCTCTCCTTTATGCCTGGACACTGGGGGTGATTCTCTCTCTCTCTCTCTCTCCTTTATACCCGGACACTGGGGGTGATTCTCTCTCTCTCTCTCTCTCCTTTATACCCGGAAACTGGGGGTGATTCCCTCTCTCTCTCTCTCTCCTCTCTCCTTTACACCCGGACACTGGGGGTGATTCTCTCTCTCTCTCTCTCTCCTCTCTCCTTTACACCCGGACACTGGGGGTGATTCTCTCTCTCCCTCTCTCCTTTATACCCGGACACTGGGGGTGATTCTCTCTCTCTCTCTCTCTCCTTTATACCCGGAAACTGGGGGTGATTCCCTCTCTCTCTCTCTCCTCTCACCTTTACACCCGGACACTGGGGGTGATTCTCTCTCTCCCTCTCTCCTTTATACCCGGACACTAGGGGTGATTCTCTCTCTCTCTCTCTCTCCTTTATACCCGGACACTGGGGGTGATTCTCTCTCTCTCTCTCTGCTCTCTCCTTTATATCCGGACACTGGGGGTGATTCTCTCTCTCTCTCTCTCTCTGCTCTCCTTTATACCCGGACACTGGGGGTGATTCTCTCTCTCTCTCTCTCTCTCTCCTTTATACCCGGACACTGGGGGTGATTCTCTCTCTCTCTCTCTGCTCTCTCCTTTATACCCGGACACTGGGGGTGATTCTCTCTCTCTCTCTCCTCTCTCCTTTATACCTGGACACTGGGGGTGATTCCCTCTCTCTCTCTCTCTCTGCTCTCCTTTATACCCGGACACTAGGGGTGATTCTCTCTCTCTCTCTCTCTCTGCTCTCCTTTATACCCGGACACTAGGGGTGATTCTCTCTCTCTCTCTCTCTCTCCTCTCTCCTTTATACCCGGACACTGGGGGTGATTCTCTCTCTCTCTCTCTCTCTCCTCTCTCCTTTATACCCGGACACTGGGGGTGATTCTCTCTCTCTCTCTCTCCGCTCTCCTTTATACCCGGACACTGGGGGTGATTCCCTCTCTCTCTCCTCTCTCCTTTATACCCGGACACTAGGGGTGATTCCCTCTCTCTCTCTCTTCTCTCCTTTATATCTGGACACTGGGGGTGATTCTCTCTCTCTCTCTCTCTCCTCTCTCCTTTATACCCGGACACTGGGGGTGATTCTCTCTCTCTCTCTCCGCTCTCCTTTATACCCGGACACTGGGGATGATTCTCTCTCTCTCTCTCTCTCTGCTCTCCTTTATACCCGGACACTGGGGGTGATTCTCTCTCTCTCTCTCCGCTCTCCTTTATACCCGGACACTGGGGATGATTCTCTCTCTCTCTCTCTCTCTCCGCTCTCCTTTATACCCGGACACTGGGGGTGATTCTCTCTCTCTCTCTCTCTCTGCTCTCCTTTATACCCGGACACTAGGGGTGATTCCCTCTCTCTCTCTCCTCTCTCCTTTATACCCGGACACTGGGGGTGATTCTCTCTCTCTCTCTCTCCGCTCTCCTTTATACCCGGACACTGGGGGTGATTCTCTCTCTCTCTCTCTCTCTCTCCTTTATACCTGGACACTGGGGGTGATTCTCTCTCTCTCTCTCTCTCCTCTCTCCTTTATACCCGGACACTGGGGGTGATTCTCTCTCTCTCTCTCTCTCCGCTCTCCTTTATACCCGGACACTGGGGTGATTCCCTCTCTCTCTCTCTCCTCTCTCCTTTATACCCGGACACTGGGGGTGATTCTCTCTCTCTCTCTCTGCTCTCCTTTATACACGGACACTGGGGGTGATTCTCTCTCTCTCTCTCTCTCCGCTCTCCTTTATACTCGGACATTGGAGGTGATTCTCTCTCTCTCTCTCTCTCTCTCCTCTCTCCTTTATACCCGGACACTGGGGGTGATTCTCTCTCTCTCTCTCTCTCCGCTCTCCTTTATACTCGGACATTGGAGGTGATTCTCTCTCTCTCTCTCCGCTCTCCTTTATACCCGGACACTGGGGGTGATTCTCTCTCTCTCTCTCTCTCTCTCTCCTTTATACCCGGACATTGGAGGTGATTCTCTCTCTCTCTCTCCGCTCTCCTTTATACTCGGACATTGGAGGTGATTCTCTCTCTCTCTCTCCGCTCTCCTTTATACCCGGACACTGGGGGTGATTCTCTCTCTCTCTCTCCCTCTCTCTCCTTTATACCCGGACACTGGGGGTGATTCTCTCTCTCTCTCTCTCTCCGCTCTCCTTTATACTCGGACATTGGAGGTGATTCTCTCTCTCTCTCTCCTCTCTCCTTTATACCCGGACACTGGGGGTGATTCTCTCTCTCTCTCTCTCTCTCCTTTATACTCGGACATTGGAGGTGATTCTCTCTCTCTCTCTCCGCTCTCCTTTATACCCAGACACTGGGGGTGATTCTCTCTCTCTCTCTCTCTCCTCTCTCCTTTATACCCGGACACTGGGGGTGATTCTCTCTCTCTCTCTCTCTCTCCTCTCTCCTTTATACCCAGACACTGGGGGTGATTCCCTCTCTCTCTCTCTCTCTCTCTCTCCTTTATACCCGGACACTGGGGGTGATTCTCTCTCTCTCTCTCTCTCCGCTCTCCTTTATACTCGGACATTGGAGGTGATTCTCTCTCTCTCTCTCTCTCTCCTTTACACCCGGACACTGGGGGTGATTCTCTCTCTCTCTCTCTCTCCTCTCTCCTTTATACCCGGACACTGGGGGTGATTCTCTCTCTCTCTCTCTCTCTGCTCTCCTTTATACCCGGACACTGGGGGTGATTCTCTCTCTCTCTCTCTCCGCTCTCCTTTATACCGGGACACTGGGGGTGATTCTCTCTCTCTCTCTCTCTCTCTGCTCTCCTTTATACCCGGACACTGGGGGTGATTCTCTCCCTCTCTCTCTCCTCTCTCCTTTATACCCGGACACTGGGGGTGATTCTCTCTCTCTCTCTCCGCTCTCCTTTATACCGGGACACTGGGGGTGATTCCCTCTCTCTCTCCGCTCTCCTTTATACCCGGACACTGGGGGTGATTCTCTCTCTCTCTCTCTCCGCTCTCCTTTGTACCCGGACACTGGGGGTGATTCCCTCTCTCTCTCTCTCCGCTCTCCTTTATACCCGGACACTGGGGGTGATTCTCTCTCTCTCTCTCTCCGCTCTCCTTTATACCCGGACACTAGGGGTGATTCTCTCTCTCTCTCTCTCTGCTCTCCTTTATACCCGGACACTGGGGGTGATTCTCTCTCTCTCTCTCCGATCTCCTTTATACCCGATCACTGGGGGTGATTCTCTCTCTCTCTCTCTCCGCTCTCCTTTATACCCGATCACTGGGGGTGATTCTCTCTCTCTCTCTCTCTCCTCTCTCCTTTATACCCAGACACTGGGGGTGATTCTCTCTCTCTCTCTCTCCGCTCTCCTTAAAACCCGGATACTGGGGGTGATTCCCTCTCTCTCTCTCTCTCCCTTATACCCTGACACTGGGAGTGATTCTCTCTCTCTCTCTCTCTCCTTTATACCCTGACACTGGGGGTGATTCCCTCTCTCTCTCTCTCTCCTTTATACCCTGACACTGGGGGTGATTCCCTCTCTCTCTCTGCTCTCCTTTATACCCGGACACTGGGGGTGATTCTCTCTCTCTCTCTCTCTCTCCTTTATACCCGGACACTGGGGGTGATTCCCTCTCTCTCTCTCTCCTCTCCCCTTTATACCCGGACACTGGGGGTGATTCTCTCTCTCTCTCTCTCTCTCTCCTTTATACCCTGACACTGGGTGTGATTCTCTCTCTCTCTCTCTCCTCTCCCCTTTATACCCGGACACTGGGGGTGATTCTCTCTCTCTCTCTCTCTCCTCTCCCCTTTATACCCGGACACTGGGGGTGATTCCCTCTCTCTCTCTCTCCGCTCTCCCCTTTATACCCTGACACTGGGGGTGATTCTCTCTCTCTCTCTCTGTCTCTCCTTTATACCCTGACACTGGGTGTGATTCTCTCTCTCTCTCTCTCCTCTCCCCTTTATACCCGGACACTGGGGGTGATTCTCTCTCTCTCTCTCTCTCCTCTCCCCTTTATACCCGGACACTGGGGGTGATTCCCTCTCTCTCTCTCTCCGCTCTCCCCTTTATACCCTGACACTGGGTGTGATTCTCTCTCTCTCTCTCTCTCTCTCTCCTTTATACCCGGACACTGGGGGTGATTCTCTCTCTCTCTCTCTCTCTCCCCTTTATACCCGGACACTGGGGGTGATTCTCTCTCTCTCTCTCTCCTCTCCCCTTTATACCCGGACACTGGGGGTGATTCTCTCTCTCTCTCTCTCCTCTCCCCTTTATACCCGGACACTGGGGGTGATTCTCTCTCTCTCTCTCTCCTCTCCCCTTTATACCCGGACACTGGGGGTGATTCTCTCTCTCTCTCTCTCCTCTCCCCTTTATACCCGGACACTGGGGGTGATTCTCTCTCTCTCTCTCCTCTCTCCTTTATACCCGGACACTGGGGGTGATTCTCTCTCTCTCTCTCTCCACTCTCCTTTATACCCGGACACTGGGGGTGATTCTCTCTCTCTCTCTCTCCGCTCTCCTTTATACCCGGACACTGGGGGTGATTCTCTCTCTCTCTCTCTCCGCTCTCCTTTATACCCGGACACTGGGGGTGATTCTCTCTCTCTCTCTCTCCTCTCTCCTTCATACCCGGACACTGGGGGTGATTCCCTCTCTCTCTCTCTCTCTCTGCTCTCCTTTATACCCGGACACTAGGGGTGATTCTCTCACTCTCTCTCTCCTCTCTCCTTTATATCCGGACACTGGGGGTGATTCTCTCGCTCTCTCTCTCTCTCTTCTTTATACCCGGACACTGGGGGTGATTCCCTCTCTCTCTCTCTCTCTCCGCTCTCCTTTATACCCGGACACTGGGGGTGATTCCCTCTCTCTCTCTCTCTCTCCGCTCTCCTTTATACTCGGACACTGGGGGTGATTCTCTCTCTCTCTCTCCGCTCTCCTTTATACCCGGACACTGGGGGTGATTCCCTCTCTCTCTCTCTCTCTCCGCTCTCCTTTATACCCGGACACTGGGGGTGATTCTCTCTCTCTCTCTCTCTCTCCTCTCTTCTTTATACCCGGACACTGGGGGTGATTCTCTCTCTCTCTCTCTCTCCTTTATTCCCGGACACTGGGGGTGATTCCCTCTCTCTCTCTCTCTCTCCGCTCTCCTTTCTTCCCGGACACTGGGGGTGATTCCCTCTCTCTCTCTCTCTCTCCGCTCTCCTTTATACCCGGACACTGGGGGTGATTCTCTCCCTCTCTCTCTCTCTCCTGTATACCCGGACACTGGGGGTGATTCTCTCTCTCTCTCTCTCTCCTCTCTCCTTTATACCCGGACACTGGGGGTGATTCCCTCTCTCTCTCTCTCTCTCCGCTCTCCTTTATACCCGGACACTGGGGGTGATTCTCTCCCTCTCTCTCTCTCTCCTGTATACCCGGACACTGGGGGTGATTCTCTCTCTCTCTCTCTCTCCTCTCCCCTTTATACCCGGACACTGGGGGTGATTCCCTCTCTCTCTCTCTCTCCTCTCTCCTTTATACCCGGACACTGGGGGTGATTCTCTCTCTCTCTCTCTCTCTGCTCTCCTTTATACCCGGACACTGGGGGTGATTCTCTCTCTCTCTCTCTCTCTCTGCTCTCCTTTATACCCGGACACTGGGGGTGATTCCCTCTCTCTCTCTCTCCTCTCTCCTTTATACCCGGACACTGGGGGTGATTCTCTCTCTCTCTCTCTCTGCTCTCCTTTATACCCGGACACTAGGGGTGATTCTCTCTCTCTCTCCTCTCTCCTTTATATCCGGACACTGGGGGTGATTCTCTCTCTCTCTCTCTCTCTCTGCTCTCCTTTATACCCGGACACTGGGGGTGATTCTCTCTCTCTCTCTCTGCTCTCCTTTATACCCGGACACGAGGGGTGATTCTCTCTCTCTCTCTCCTCTCTCCTTTATATCCGGACACTGGGGGTGATTCTCTCTCTCTCTCTCTCTCCTCTCTCCTTTATACCCGGACACTGGGGTTAATTCTCTCTCTCTCTCTCTCTCCGCTCTCCTTTATACCCGGACACTGGGGGTGATTCTCTCTCTCTCTCTCCGCTCTCCTTTATACCCGGACACTAGGGGTGATTCTCTCTCTCTCTCTCTCTCTGCTCTCCTTTATACCCGGACACTGGGGGTGATTCTCTCTCTCTCTCTCTCTCCTCTCTCCTTTATACCCGGACACTGGGGGTGATTCTCTCTCTCTCTCTCTCTCTGCTCTCCTTTATACCCGGACACTGGGGGTGATTCTCTCTCTCTCTCTCTCTCTGCTCTCCTTTATACCCGGACACTGGGGGTGATTCTCTCTCTCTCTCTCTCTCCTCTCTCCTTTATACCCAGACACTGGGGGTGATTCTCTCCCTCTCTCTCTCCGCTCTCCTGAAAACCCGGACACTGGGGATGATTCCCTCTCTCTCTCTCTCTCTCCTCTCTCCTTTATACCCTGACACTGGGTGTGATTCTCTCTCTCTCTCTCTCCTCTCTCCTTTATACCCAGACACTGGGGGTGATTCTCTCTCTCTCTCTCTCTCTCCGCTCTCCTTTATACCCGATCACTGGGGGTGATTCTCTCCCTCTCTCTCTCCTCTCTCCTTTATACCCAGACACTGGGGGTGATTCTCTCTCTCTCTCTCTCCACTCTCCTTTATACCCGGACACTGGGGGTGATTCTCTCTCTCTCTCTCTCCGCTCTCCTTTATACCCGGACACTGGGGGTGATTCCCTCTCTCTCTCTCTCTCTCTCTCCTTTATACCCGGACACTGGGGGTGATTCTCTCTCTCTCTCTCTCCGCTCTCCTTTATACCCGGACACTGGGGGTGATTCTCTCTCTCTCTCTCTCTCTCTCTCCTTTATACCCGGACACTGGGGGTGATTCTCTCTCTCTCTCTCTCTCTCCCCTTTATACCCGGACACTGGGGGTGATTCTCTCTCTCTCTCTCTCCTCTCCCCTTTATACCCGGACACTGGGGGTGATTCTCTCTCTCTCTCTCTCCTCTCCCCTTTATACCCGGACACTGGGGGTGATTCTCTCTCTCTCTCTCTCCTCTCCCCTTTATACCCGGACACTGGGGGTGATTCTCTCTCTCTCTCTCTCCTCTCCCCTTTATACCCGGACACTGGGGGTGATTCTCTCTCTCTCTCTCCTCTCTCCTTTATACCCGGACACTGGGGGTGATTCTCTCTCTCTCTCTCTCCACTCTCCTTTATACCCGGACACTGGGGGTGATTCTCTCTCTCTCTCTCTCCGCTCTCCTTTATACCCGGACACTGGGGGTGATTCTCTCTCTCTCTCTCTCCGCTCTCCTTTATACCCGGACACTGGGGGTGATTCTCTCTCTCTCTCTCTCCTCTCTCCTTCATACCCGGACACTGGGGGTGATTCCCTCTCTCTCTCTCTCTCTCTGCTCTCCTTTATACCTGGACACTAGGGGTGATTCTCTCACTCTCTCTCTCCTCTCTCCTTTATATCCGGACACTGGGGGTGATTCTCTCGCTCTCTCTCGCTCTCTTCTTTATACCCGGACACTGGGGGTGATTCCCTCTCTCTCTCTCTCTCTCCGCTCTCCTTTATACCCGGACACTGGGGGTGATTCCCTCTCTCTCTCTCTCTCTCCGCTCTCCTTTATACTCGGACACTGGGGGTGATTCTCTCTCTCTCTCTCCGCTCTCCTTTATACCCGGACACTGGGGGTGATTCCCTCTCTCTCTCTCTCTCTCCGCTCTCCTTTATACCCGGACACTGGGGGTGATTCTCTCTCTCTCTCTCTCTCTCCTCTCTTCTTTATACCCGGACACTGGGGGTGATTCTCTCTCTCTCTCTCTCTCCTTTATTCCCGGACACTGGGGGTGATTCCCTCTCTCTCTCTCTCTCTCCGCTCTCCTTTCTTCCCGGACACTGGGGGTGATTCCCTCTCTCTCTCTCTCTCTCCGCTCTCCTTTATACCTGGACACTGGGGGTGATTCTCTCCCTCTCTCTCTCTCTCCTGTATACCCGGACACTGGGGGTGATTCTCTCTCTCTCTCTCTCTCTCCTCTCTCCTTGATACCCGGACACTGGGGGTGATTCCCTCTCTCTCTCTCTCTCCTCTCCCCTTTATACCCGGACACTGGGGGTGATTCCCTCTCTCTCTCTCTCTCCTCTCTCCTTTATACCCGGACACTGGGGGTGATTCTCTCTCTCTCTCTCTCTCTGCTCTCCTTTATACCCGGACACTGGGGGTGATTCTCTCTCTCTCTCTCTCTCTGCTCTCCTTTATACCCGGACACTGGGGGTGATTCCCTCTCTCTCTCTCTCTCCTCTCTCCTTTATACCCGGACACTGGGGGTGATTCTCTCTCTCTCTCTCTCTCTGCTCTCCTTTATACCCGGACACTAGGGGTGATTCTCTCTCTCTCTCCTCTCTCCTTTATATCCGGACACTGGGGGTGATTCTCTCTCTCTCTCTCTCTCTCTGCTCTCCTTTATACCCGGACACTGGGGGTGATTCTCTCTCTCTCTCTGCTCTCCTTTATACCCGGACACGAGGGGTGATTCTCTCTCTCTCTCTCCTCTCTCCTTTATATCCGGACACTGGGGGTGATTCTCTCTCTCTCTCTCTCTCCTCTCTCCTTTATACCCGGACACTGGGGTTAATTCTCTCTCTCTCTCTCTCTCCGCTCTCCTTTATACCCGGACACTGGGGGTGATTCTCTCTCTCTCTCTCCGCTCTCCTTTATACCCGGACACTAGGGGTGATTCTCTCTCTCTCTCTCTCTCTGCTCTCCTTTATACCCGGACACTGGGGGTGATTCTCTCTCTCTCTCTCTCTCCTCTCTCCTTTATACCCGGACACTGGGGGTGATTCTCTCTCTCTCTCTCTCTCTGCTCTCCTTTATACCCGGACACTGGGGGTGATTCTCTCTCTCTCTCTCTCTCTGCTCTCCTTTATACCCGGACACTGGGGGTGATTCTCTCTCTCTCTCTCTCTCCTCTCTCCTTTATACCCAGACACTGGGGGTGATTCTCTCCCTCTCTCTCTCCGCTCTCCTGAAAACCCGGACACTGGGGATGATTCCCTCTCTCTCTCTCTCTCTCCTCTCTCCTTTATACCCTGACACTGGGTGTGATTCTCTCTCTCTCTCTCTCCTCTCTCCTTTATACCCAGACACTGGGGGTGATTCTCTCTCTCTCTCTCTCTCTCCGCTCTCCTTTATACCCGATCACTGGGGGTGATTCTCTCTCTCTCTCTCTCCTCTCTCCTTTATACCCAGACACTGGGGGTGATTCTCTCTCTCTCTCTCTCCACTCTCCTTTATACCCGGACACTGGGGGTGATTCTCTCTCTCTCTCTCTCCGCTCTCCTTTATACCCGGACACTGGGGGTGATTCCCTCTCTCTCTCTCTCTCTCTCTCCTTTATACCCGGACACTGGGGGTGATTCTCTCTCTCTCTCTCTCCGCTCTCCTTTATACCCGGACACTGGGGGTGATTCTCTCTCTCTCTCTCTCTCTCTCTCCTTTATACCCGGACACTGGGGGTGATTCTCTCTCTCTCTCTCTCTCTCCCCTTTATACCCGGACACTGGGGGTGATTCTCTCTCTCTCTCTCTCCTCTCCCCTTTATACCCGGACACTGGGGGTGATTCTCTCTCTCGCTCTCTCCTCTCCCCTTTATACCCGGACACTGGGGGTGATTCTCTCTCTCTCTCTCTCCTCTCCCCTTTATACCCGGACACTGGGGGTGATTCTCTCTCTCTCTCTCTCCTCTCCCCTTTATACCCGGACACTGGGGGTGATTCTCTCTCTCTCTCTCCTCTCTCCTTTATACCCGGACACTGGGGGTGATTCTCTCTCTCTCTCTCTCCACTCTCCTTTATACCCGGACACTGGGGGTGATTCTCTCTCTCTCTCTCTCCGCTCTCCTTTATACCCGGACACTGGGGGTGATTCTCTCTCTCTCTCTCTCCGCTCTCCTTTATACCCGGACACTGGGGGTGATTCTCTCTCTCTCTCTCTCCTCTCTCCTTCATACCCGGACACTGGGGGTGATTCCCTCTCTCTCTCTCTCTCTCTGCTCTCCTTTATACCTGGACACTAGGGGTGATTCTCTCACTCTCTCTCTCCTCTCTCCTTTATATCCGGACACTGGGGGTGATTCTCTCGCTCTCTCTCGCTCTCTTCTTTATACCCGGACACTGGGGGTGATTCCCTCTCTCTCTCTCTCTCTCCGCTCTCCTTTATACCCGGACACTGGGGGTGATTCCCTCTCTCTCTCTCTCTCTCCGCTCTCCTTTATACTCGGACACTGGGGGTGATTCTCTCTCTCTCTCTCCGCTCTCCTTTATACCCGGACACTGGGGGTGATTCCCTCTCTCTCTCTCTCTCTCCGCTCTCCTTTATACCCGGACACTGGGGGTGATTCTCTCTCTCTCTCTCTCTCTCCTCTCTTCTTTATACCCGGACACTGGGGGTGATTCTCTCTCTCTCTCTCTCTCCTTTATTCCCGGACACTGGGGGTGATTCCCTCTCTCTCTCTCTCTCTCCGCTCTCCTTTCTTCCCGGACACTGGGGGTGATTCCCTCTCTCTCTCTCTCTCTCCGCTCTCCTTTATACCCGGACACTGGGGGTGATTCTCTCCCTCTCTCTCTCTCTCCTGTATACCCGGACACTGGGGGTGATTCTCTCTCTCTCTCTCTCTCCTCTCTCCTTGATACCCGGACACTGGGGGTGATTCCCTCTCTCTCTCTCTCTCCTCTCCCCTTTATACCCGGACACTGGGGGTGATTCCCTCTCTCTCTCTCTCTCCTCTCTCCTTTATACCCGGACACTGGGGGTGATTCTCTCTCTCTCTCTCTCTCTGCTCTCCTTTATACCCGGACACTGGGGGTGATTCTCTCTCTCTCTCTCTCTCTGCTCTCCTTTATACCCGGACACTGGGGGTGATTCCCTCTCTCTCTCTCTCTCCTCTCTCCTTTATACCCGGACACTGGGGGTGATTCTCTCTCTCTCTCTCTCTCTGCTCTCCTTTATACCCGGACACTAGGGGTGATTCTCTCTCTCTCTCCTCTCTCCTTTATATCCGGACACTGGGGGTGATTCTCTCTCTCTCTCTCTCTCTCTGCTCTCCTTTATACCCGGACACTGGGGGTGATTCTCTCTCTCTCTCTCTGCTCTCCTTTATACCCGGACACGAGGGGTGATTCTCTCTCTCTCTCTCCTCTCTCCTTTATATCCGGACACTGGGGGTGATTCTCTCTCTCTCTCTCTCTCCTCTCTCCTTTATACCCGGTCACTGGGGTTAATTCTCTCTCTCTCTCTCTCTCCGCTCTCCTTTATACCCGGACACTGGGGGTGATTCTCTCTCTCTCTCTCCGCTCTCCTTTATACCCGGACACTAGGGGTGATTCTCTCTCTCTCTCTCTCTCTGCTCTCCTTTATACCCGGACACTGGGGGTGATTCTCTCTCTCTCTCTCTCTCCTCTCTCCTTTATACCCGGACACTGGGGGTGATTCTCTCTCTCTCTCTCTCTCTGCTCTCCTTTATACCCGGACACTGGGGGTGATTCTCTCTCTCTCTCTCTCTCTGCTCTCCTTTATACCCGGACACTGGGGGTGATTCTCTCTCTCTCTCTCTCTCCTCTCTCCTTTATACCCAGACACTGGGGGTGATTCTCTCCCTCTCTCTCTCCGCTCTCCTGAAAACCCGGACACTGGGGGTGATTCCCTCTCTCTCTCTCTCTCTCTCCTCTCTCCTTTATACCCTGACACTGGGGGTGATTCTCTCTCTCTCTCTCTCTCTCTCCGCTCTCCTTTATACCCGATCACTGGGGGTGATTCTCTCTCTCTCTCTCTCCTCTCTCCTTTATACCCAGACACTGGGGGTGATTCTCTCTCTCTCTCTCTCCACTCTCCTTTATACCCGGACACTGGGGGTGATTCTCTCTCTCTCTCTCTCCGCTCTCCTTTATACCCGGACACTGGGGGTGATTCCCTCTCTCTCTCTCTCTCTCTCTCCTTTATACCCGGACACTGGGGGTGATTCTCTCTCTCTCTCTCTCCGCTCTCCTTTATACCCGGACACTGGGGGTGATTCTCTCTCTCTCTCTCTCTCTCTCCTTTATACCCGGACACTGGGGGTGATTCTCTCTCTCTCTCTCTCTCTCCTTTATACCCGGACACTAGGGGTGATTCTCTCTCTCTCTCTCTCTCCTTTATACCCGGACACTGGGGGTGATTCTCTGTCTCTCTCTCTCTCTCCTTTATCCCCGGACACTGGGGGTGATTCTCTCTCTCTCTCTCTCTCTCTCTCCTTTATACCCGAACACTGGGGGTGATTCTCTCTCTCTCTCTCTCTCTCTCCTTTATACCCGGACACTGGGGGTGATTCTCTCTCTCTCTCTCTCTCTCTCCTTTATACCCGGACACTGGGGGTGATTCTCTCTCTCCTTCTCTCTCCGCTCTCCTTTATACCCGGACACTGGGGGTGATTCTCTCTCTCTCTCTCTCTCTCTCTCCTTTATACCCGAACACTGGGGGTGATTCTCTCTCTCTCTCTCTCTCTCTCCTTTATACCCGGACACTGGGGGTGATTCTCTCTCTCTCTCTCTCTCTCCTTTATACCCGGACACTGGGGGTGATTCTCTCTCTCTCTCTCTCTCCGCTCTCCTTTATACCCGGACACTGGGGGTGATTCTCTCTCTCTCTCTCTCTCTCTCTCCTTTATACCCGAACACTGGGGGTGATTCTCTCTCTCTCTCTCCTTTATACCCGGACACTGGGGGTGATTCTCTCTCTCTCTCTCTCTCTCCTTTTTACCCGGACACTGGGGGTGATTCTCTCTCTCTCTCTCTCTCTCCTTTATACCCGGACACTGGGGGTGATTCTCTCTCTCTCTCTCTCTCCGCTCTCCTTTATACCCGGACACTGGGGGTGATTCCCTCTCTCTCTCTCTCCTCTCTCCTTTATACCTGGACACTGGGGGTGATTCTCTCTCTCTCTCTCTCCGCTCTCCTTCATACCCGGACACTAGGGGTGATTCTCTCTCTCTCTCTCCTCTCTCCTTTATACCCAGACACTGGGGGTGATTCCCTCTCTCTCTCTCTCTCTCCTCTCTCCTTTATACCGAGACACTGGGGGTGATTCTCTCTCTCTCTCTCTCTCCTTTATACCCGGACACTGGGGGTGATTCCCTCTCTCTCTCTCTCTCTCTCCTCTCTCCTTTATGCCCAGACACTGGGGGTGATTCTCTCTCTATCTCTCTCTCTCTCTCCTTTATACCCGGACACTGGGGGTGATTCTCTCTCTCTCTCTCTCGCTCCTTTATACCCGGACACTGGGGATGATTCCCTCTCTCTCTCTCTCTCTCTCTCTCCTTTATACCCGGACACTGGGGGTGATTCCCTCTCTCTCTCTCTCTCTCTCTCCTTTATACCCGGACACTGGGGGTGATTCTCTCTCTCTCTCTCTCTCTCCTTTGTACCCGGACACTGGGGGTGATTCTCTCTCTCTCTCTCTCTCCTTCATACCCGGACACTGGGGGTGATTCCCTCTCTATCTCTCTCTCTCTCTCCTTTATACCCGGACACTGGGGGTGATTCTCTCTCTCTCTCTCTCGCTCCTTTATACCCGGACACTGGGGGTGATTCCCTCTCTCTCTCTCTCTCTCTCTCCTTTATACCCGGACACTGGGGGTGATTCCCTCTCTCTCTCTCTCTCTCTCTCCTTTATACCCGGACACTGGGGGTGATTCCCTCTCTCTCTCTCTCTCCGCTCTCCTTTATACCCGGACACTGGGGGTGATTCTCTCTCTCTCTCTCTCTCTCTCTCCTCTCTCCTTGATACCCGGACACAGGGGGTGATTCCCTCTCTCTCTCTCTTTCCTCTCTCCTTTGTACCCGGACACTGGGGGTGATTCTCTCTCTCTCTCTCTCTCCTCTCTCCTTTATACCCGGACACTGGGGGTGATTCCCACACTCCATCTGCACTCTCCACTGTCCTTTAAACCCGGACATTGGCGGGGGACTCCCATGCTTTCTCTCCATTCCCCTTTATACCCGGTCGCTGGGGATTTCCCGTGATTTCTCTCTGCTCTCCTATAAATCCTGGACACTGTGGGGGCTTCCACGCAAAATACTGCAGATGCTGGAAATCTGAAACAAAAACAAAAATGCTAGAAATACTCAGCTGGTCGGATAACATCTGTGGAGAGAAGTGAAGTCAATGTTGACAACAGGCACCAATGTAGAGTGACTGGCCTTTAGTTACCTACTTTGTCACTTCTGGAACAGAGATGTTACATTGTCAAAAACATTAGTTCTCTGGCTCAACTTCCATGTCCATGAGTGTTTTGTGACAAATGTGGTCAGAGGTTCTGCTATTTCCTCTCTGACTTCAGTCAGCATTCTGGGATGTTCACCGTCAGGGTCTGGTCCTGTTTCAACTTTTAGTTCCAACAACTTTTTCAGTGCCAACTCCTTAACTTGGGAACGAATGAGAAGTTAGTTGAAGCATAGAAAACAATTCATGCTTGTTGGTGGAGTCCTCACGGGTTGGGGTACGTACTGCGTGGAGTGTCCTGGGGCTCAATGTTGGGACCACTGCCGTTTCCAATTTACATCAATGACGTGGATTCTGCAACTCCGTGCAAATTGGTCAAATTTTGCAGATGACACCAAATTTGGATGGCCAGTAGAGTTGAAGGAGGAATCTCGGGAACTACAAAATTTGCTAGACAGAATATCTCAGTGGGCAGAACAGTGGCAGATGAAACTTAATGCTGAGAAACGTAAAGTACTGCACAGAGGAAGAAAAAAATAAGCGAAATGAATGTGAAATAACTAAGGAAGAAGCTGAAAGGGACTTAGGAGTCTTAGTAGATTTGATGCTCAACATATCGAACTAATTCCTATTTCCTCTCTGACTTCACTCAGCATTCTAGGATGTTCACCGTCAGGGTCTGGTGCCGTTTCAACCTTTAGTTCCAACAACTTTTTCAGTACCAGCTCCTTAACTTGGGAATGAATGAGAAGTTGGTTGAAGCTTAGAAAACAATTCATACTTGTTAGTGGAGCCATAATGGGTTGGGGGGAACTAATGTAGATCAGCAATCAACAAAGCCAATTGAATGATGAGTTACATTGCCAAAACAGTTGAATATAAATCAGAAGAAGTTGTGATCAAACCGGACAGCGCTCTGGTCAGACTGCACCTACAGTACTGTGTCTAGTTCTGTTCACCAAGAAACAACAGAGATATTTAACTGCTGGTGGCAGTGTAATCAATGGAAATGAAAATTGGGTAGGTTCTATAACAGGCGGATGGAAGTGGCCCAAAGTGGTGAATGTGAAAATCACCTCCACTGGTTGCTCAGAGGCATAATAGCTTTTAAAGGGATTTAGATAAATATTTGAAAAACAAACATTCAAAGATATGAGGAAAGGGCAGGGGAATGGGCCCATGTGGATTGTTCTTTCAGACAACTGGCACAGGCCTGTTGAGCCAAACAGCTTCCCACTTGTGCTGCTAATTTGTATGATTCTATTAATTGTTGATAGACATTTAGGCCCCAATTTTCAACTAAAATTGCGGGTGCGTTGGGGGCGGTGGTGGGGGGAGGGAGGCAAGGGGGGAGTGCTGCGAAAATCGGGAAAATCCCGAGCGGGTGAGGAAGCCGACCCCAACACGCCGACTTCTGGGTTTCCCACAGATGTGCCTGTGTCCGCGACGCTTCCCGAATGTGGAGGTCCCGCCGGCAATTAACGCCGGCGGGATGATACTTAAAGAACCAAATGTACTTCATTGAGGTGCTTAATTTCTGACATAGTAGATAGTTAAAACGATTTTAAACGTACCTGGGCGGCTTTCCCACAGCTTCCGATTCACTCCGGCTCAGGCAAAGATAAAGTAAATAAATTAAATAAAAAACCATTGCACAAAAACAAAATAAACCTACCTTTCCACCCTGCTCCAATGTCCAATGTCCCCCTTTCTGATGTCCCCCATCCCCCCGATATCGCCCTGTCTGATGTCCCTCTCAGCCCCCAATGTCTCCTTCTCCGATGTCCCCCTCTCCCCTCCCGATGTCACTCTCCGATCTCCCCCTCTCCCCCCAGATCTCCCTCTCCCCCCCGATCTTCCCTTCTCCCCCCCGATCTTCCCCTCTCACCCCTCTCACCCTCTACACCCCCGATCTCCCCCTCTCCCCCCGATTTCCGTCTTCACCCCTGATCTCCCCCTCTCCCCACCCGATCTTCCTGTCTCCTCCCCCCCCGATCTTTCCCTCCCCCGCCCCCCCCCCGATCTTCAGCGTCCTCCACTCCCTGTTCCAGCACCGGATGAGGTCTCGCTCTCTCTCTTTCTCTCTCCCCCCCCCCTCGGCGTTGCAGCTCCTGTCCCCAGGCTGGCTGCCGGACGTGAAACCCGGAAACAGCTTTAATCACCATCTATTACATTGCGATCGCGTCGGAAACGGTAAGTATTTTTTATTCCGGTTTGCCACGCGCACCTTCACCGCCCCTCACCCCCCCACCGCTGCCAACCCGCCACCATTTCAAAATCGAGCCCTTAGACTTCTTTGCATTTGGTTTAACTGATGTGCTGACACTTACAGTGTAAATAAGCTTGAAATTCGGGATTAGGGTGGAATCAGGAGTGGCATCAGCAATGGCATCAGGAATGGGAATGGGATCGGAATCAGGGCTGGTATTCGTCTAACAGTGGGTGGGGCAGGAAACACAGGAGTGGACTGAGGTCTGCAGAAGAAGCTCTCACCATGTCATACAGGTTAAAACATACTTCCCAGGCAGCTGTCTTGATGTTTTTATTTTGTACAAATCATTTGTGCCAGGCTTATTTGAAGATGAAGAAAGACAGTAAGGAAAACAACCCTTTTCAGTGATGATTAATGACATGCTTGTGGCAGCTATGGACAGAGATAGAGTGCAGATACAAGGAGGCCCAACCAAGCTCATTATTGAGCATGCCATTGGTATCCTGAAGTAGGGCTTCAATGTCTGGACAGATTAAGGCGCACCTTAGAGTGCAGTGTCCCCACCCCAAGTATAGAAGACCATTGTTTCCTGCACGCTCCATAACTTTGCTGAAATAAAAGAGGCTTAATAATGGAGAAAGAGGCAGTGAATCCAAAATCAAGACCAGAGCAGAGTGCAGACACTGAATGAACTGACATTGTTAGATTCACTAGACTTGTGAGAATCTTTTCATCGGATGTCAAGTTCTTGGTGGATTTAATTTATTAAAGAACACTGTTGCTCATTAAATTCCATCACAGCAGCATACTTTGAAAATTTCTAACAGTCGTAGAAGTAACTTTACTATTGCCCCAATTATCCTAGGTGACCTTTCTAAATCTTCAAAGGGAACAGCTAGCAACCTGCGTCATTTGTACTGTCTTCATTTTTTCTTTTGTAAACAATTTTACAATACCAAGTTATAGTCCAGCAATTTTATTTTAAATTCACAAGCTTTCGGAGACTTCCTCCTTCCTCAGGTAAATAAAATTGCTGGACTATAACTTGGTGTTGTAAAATTGTTTACAATTGTCAACCCCAGTCCATCACCGGCATCTCCACTTCATTTTTTCTGTCAGTTTTCTGCGTGGAATGTTATTTCGTTCAAAAAAAATTTGAAGCTGTCAATAAAATTCACAGGACAGGGAGTAGTGGGGTTTTGACTGCCTCCCTTCGTCCCCTGATTTTCTCCTTTCCACTCATGAGCCCATGATCAATACTGGGATATACTCCCATCCTGTATCTTACCCATGTGGCTGTTTTTCATGGGAGATTATCATATTTCAGGCTATGGAAGGAGTTTAGTGTAATTTATATTAATGATGATATTAAGTTAAAGGGATTTTTGATTTCGGCTATAATATGTTTTTGATATTAAATTAGATTCGGGTTAATCTCAAGGGTCTAGCCACCCTTCTTTTATTTTGACAGAGGAAGAAAGGTTGGAACCACTGGGACAAAGAAGAGATAGGTATGTCAATGTGTTTTCCTCAAAGTTAATAAGCCATCCATCAAACTGTTATCCTTAAAGGTCTGAGACAATATGGGAATTGTTATCACATTCTGACACCTCCACATGAGATGTTGTGTGAGGGGTGTGACTGAACTCAGCATGAGGTTGCCTGATTGAGGCCCACACCTAGGAATGATGTGGAGATGCCGGTGATGGACTGGGGTTAACAATTGTAAACAATTTTACAACACCAAGTTATAGTCCAACGATTTTATTTTTAATCCCACAAGCTTTCGGGGGCTTTCCCCTTCCTCAGGTGGTGCCTTTTCCACACCGCCTGAGGAAGGGGAAAGCCCCCGAAAGCTTGTGGGATTAAAAATAAAATCGTTGGACTATAACTTGGTGTTGTAAAATTGTTCACACCTAGGAAGTCAGCAACCGGTTTAATTGGCAGATCAGCTGGTCAATCCCTGGCCACAGACAGCTGGGAGGAGGGGTTATAGGTCAAGCCCCTGGCTTCCAGTTCAGCTAGGGAACATCACATGGCCTACAGTTCAGTTCTAGAAGATCTGCTGAGACGCACAGACAGAAGCCAAGGCTTCCTTAAGATAGAATTGGTTTGAACCAGATAAACTGCTGATCGGTAAAGGGAATATTTAGCCCACTAACAGGGACAGTGTGGCATGTTTTATTATTATTTTTGTTACAGGGAGTGATATTGAAATTAAGTCGAAGCATGGTGACATTTATTATAGATGTTACTCTACTCACTCATTTAACAACTGTAAAATAAACCGGTTTGTTCGTTTGGCCTCATTTCACTGAAGTGTTTATCTTCGTAAGGCTGGAATTGTACATGTGGAGGCATGGATGAGATTACAGTATCCAGCTCACATAACAAGGGGTTTTCGTTATAATGGCCTGAATTCACACTATCATATCACCTAAATATTGGGTGGTAAAGGTAAACTCCTAATCATAAGGGAGGCAGGATTCACTTACAGGAGAGACTGATGATACTGAACCTGAGAGAATTTCCAGTGCAGACACAAAATTTGTAACCTTGTGCCCAGTCAGTGAGGACAGGATCTTCCTCTTGAATGGAATCCTGCTGCAACTTCAGTGGGATGAGTATTACACTTGCCCTATGACAGCGCCGCTGCATCCAGTCAACTTCCTGAGATTACCCATAGCTACATAATTTTGATGGGCTCCCAGTGAGATTAGCACCTCCATCAGTGGAGGGAGGGAAATCCCTGCTGCAGGCCGCGGCAGCTGCAGCAGCAGAGGATGGGTGGGGGAAGGGGGGGTGGGCAGCTGAAGAAATCATTTTTTTAAAGTTCAGAATTCTTGTACCGAGGGAATGCCCTGTGATCAATTGCACTCTCTTGAGGGGTGAATTTAAATTTTAAATGCCCTTCCTCACTCCATAGCAATGTTGGATGCCATGAATGAATTGGCATTAAGGCATTAGTTGGACAGACATAGTCAATGCCCACTGTCACTTCTGGCAGAAAATCGTGAAAGCGACAGTAGGCCTCAGGGCGCTAACAGAACAGCTCCCCACCCAACTTTAAGTTGGATATAACAAATATAATGATTAATTTAAAATAACAATAAATTGTCAATCAAATAATATGACAAGTTAATTAAATCCATCAAAATGTTCAGTTGGCACAACAAATTTCTTTAAAAGGCAAGAATACTTGAACACTTCAGAACAAGGCGTTCATTATGAATAGATCAACATTGTAACTTGATTTGCCAATATTTCAGATATTTGACTAATATGTGACCAAAGGCTAGATAGATTTCTAGACACAAAAGGCATCAAGGGGTATGGGGAGAGAGTGGGAATATGGTATTGAGATAGAGGATCAGCCATGATCATACTGAATGGTGGAGCAGGCTCGAAGGGCCGAATGGCCTACTCCTGCTCCTATTTTCTATGTTTCTATATTGCCTTGTCTGTTTTACCATGTTTAATGTCATAAATCAATGAGAGGTAAATAACATTACACCACAGAAAACCCAACAAATGCATAATGACAGAAACATTCAATGATAAAAATATGATTCATGTTCAACAATCCAATACAAAGAAAGACTATTGGCAACAATCAGTCTATGTTGATGATGCTCATTCATCTAAAGCAGGGGGAATCTGAGTAATAGGCAATTGACTGCTCTGATTTTTGAATTCATAGCCTTCTGGTTAGGAATAGAGCAGATACTTTACTACTTGAGTTAACATGCAATGGTACATAATAGATGTGTATCATTGCACAATTTCTATACCATGTGTGAAATAATAGTTCACCTCTGACAACATCGTCGATTAATATTGGTCAGCTTTGATCAGACAAAATTCAGGATCCAAACCGAGGCCAATTGGTTAATTTCTGGAATGGAAGTCTTGCAGTACCCAGTAACGATCCCTAGAGGTTGCTGTTTACCACTGTGGATAAAAAGCAGGCTATTAAAACCTTTTCTTTTATATTCGTTTTGTACTGATCTGTTCTGGCAGATCAAAGTTAGGACAATGTATTAGTTAACTGACAGCCTACCTGGTGTGAATCTGCACAGAGACTGAGAGTGGAAACTAGTTAGATGGGCCAGTAGTTATCATCGACATCAAAAATCTGAAAATGTTTGACTTATAGAACAGGTTTCAAAAAGTATTTTTGGTGATCATTTTGAGCTGACTTATTGCTGTTATTGAAGTAAATTCTTCTCAAGAGGAAATCGGAGCTTGGGTTTTCCAATAACAAAAAAAAGTTCTAGTTTGAATTAATTTGACAGGGATTGATCACCCATATATATTCAAGAAACAAGAATGTCACTTTCATCAACAAAAAAAAATCATTATGTTAGTTCAGTGTGATATCAGTATAATGCACAGCTCTGCCAGGTACGGCCCTTCTCTAAAATGACAGGCATTCCTATAAAGGGATAATTTTAGTATGTTGGGGGACTGAGTTTCAGGTATAGGTCCTGATATATCCCACACTGAAACCTTCTCCAAAATTATATCCCATTGGCTTCTGGAACAATTGTTGAACTACTTCACTCTTAATTATTTTGAAACCATTTATTAAAAACCTATGTCACATGCTGAATGCTGTTAACTATAGTATTGTTGTACAGATAAACCTCAAGTTTACTTTCTATTTTACATGGCATTGAAGTAAGACTAATAGGCCTGTAGTTGCGGTGTCTGTTTTGTCACCCTTTTGAATATGAGTAACACGTTAGCCTGCTCCCAATCTACCGGTACCTCCCCAGTGTCCAGCAACTCACCCGTAATAGGTGTCCATGCCTCACAAATCTTCTTAGTTTCTCTTAACACTCTGAGATAGGATCAGCTTCATTGTTCTCCTCTGCACCACCTCTAGGGCCTGGAGATTCCTCTTACGTCATGATGACCATTCTTACTGTAACCAAACTGATTGAATGGAAATACTTTGAAACTGACTTTAAAGAAACTCCTACTCCTACCATAGAATCTCTGTTGATAAAATCTTGTCATAATTCGGAATAATCTTTCCAGCAATCACTGATCATTCTCTGCAGTACAGGATTTAGAGCACACTCTCTGAATAAACAGAAGGATTCCCACAGGTGTCAGCAGGTATAATTCCAGACCACAAAATACTCTTTTTTTTCTCATTTTCTCGCTCTGCTGCTCAATGTTCAAAAGATGCTCCTGTCCAGTCCCTGGTATCCCGCTGTGCATCCTCTCTGATTCTCATGATATTACACATCACAGTAATCTACACCTAGAAACTTGGTGATGACTGAACACAAACCTTCATAGAACCATAGCAGTTTATAAATAGCAGAGAGAGGAATTTCAGATGAATTGGGAAAGGAGGGTGAGTCGCAATGTTGATAAATGACACAATTACCACAATGGGAAGAAGGGATTTCAATAAGGCTGATCGGGCAGTGAAAACAGTATGGGTAGAGTTAAGGAACAGCAAAGGATGCAAGACTTTGGTAGGAATTGTCTACAGATCTCCTGATAGTAGTGATATAGTCGGGGGGGGATGTATAAATACGGAGGTCGGGGAAGCATCTAGCAAAAACAAAGAGGTTATAATGGGAGATTATAATTTTTACATAGATTGGGAGAAGCAGAAAAATTCAAGTAGTAAAGGCAATGAATTTCTAGAATGTATTCGGGACAGTTTTCTAGAACGGTATGTTTTAGCACCGACAAGGGGACAGGCTATATTGGATTTAGTGATGAGTAATGAACCAGAATTTATTAACAATTTGACGGTAAAGGAGCATCTTGCAAATAGTGACCATAATATTATTGAAATTGATATTAGGTTTGAGATGGCGAATGGAGAGTCATAAACAAGGGTTTTAAATTTAAGGGAAACTTTGAAGGGATGAGAAATTAATTGACCATAGTAAACTAGGCTGAACTGTTAATAGGTAAATTGCGTCCGTTCTTTGGGCCTAAAATGGACACAAAGCACACCAATTTAGCAGTGGGACAGCTTGTGCCCCTGGCAGACATGTACTATATGTGTTAGGCTCCTTAATTATGTAATGACGGGCAAAAAAAAAAGCATATGGGATCCTGTGCTTTATAAGTAGAGGCATAGAGTACAAAAGTGTGGAAGTCATGATGAACCTTTATAAAACACTGGTTCGCCCACAACTGGAGAATTGTGTCCAGTTCTGGGCACCGCACTTCAGGAAAGATGTGATGGCCTTAGAAAGGGTGCAGAAGAGATTTACTAGAATGATTCCAGGGATAAGGGACTTTAGTTATGTGGATAGACTAGAGAAGCTGGGGCTGTTGTCCTTGGAACAGAGACGGTTGTGAGGAGATTTGATAGAGATATTCAAAATCATGAAGGGTCTAGTCAGAGTAGATAGAGAGAAACTGTTCCCATTGGTGGAAGGGTCAAGGACCAGAGGACATAGATTTAAGGTGATTGGCAAAAGAATCAAAGGTGACATGAGGAAAAACTTGTTTACACAGCGAGTGGTTGGGATCTGGAATGCACTGCCCGAGGGGGTGGTGGAGGCAGATTCAATCATGGCCTTCAAAAGTGAACTGGATACGTACTTGAAAGGAAAACATTTGCAGAGCTATGGGGAAAGGGCGGGGGAGTGGGACTAGCTGGATTGCTCTTGCACAGAGCCGACGCGGACTCGATGGGCTGAATGGCCTCCTTCCGTCCTGTAACCTTTCTATGATTCTAAAATGTTTGTTTAAGGAACCCTTTATAAAATTAGTTATCGATGACTGGGACAGGCGTCGGGCCTGCCCCACTTGGGATTCTTCAGTGACCCCCACGGCCACCAACAAAAGATGTGTTAGGCGTAATTTTGAAAAGAAAATACATTTTCTGTGGAGTCGGGGGAGCAGGAGTGCCCACTCCAACCCCGTCCCTGAACTCACCTGAGGGTTGT
This sequence comes from Heptranchias perlo, assembly GCF_035084215.1. Taxonomy (NCBI): domain Eukaryota; kingdom Metazoa; phylum Chordata; class Chondrichthyes; order Hexanchiformes; family Hexanchidae; genus Heptranchias; species Heptranchias perlo. Next base: position 30,094,455 of record NC_090329.1, on the reverse strand, counting down.
TGCCGCCGAGGCTCAAAATTCATTTTTCTCGCGGGGGGAGGGGGGGGCGAGCTGCCAGTGGTGACAGGTGACTGCAGCTTGCCCCAGATCTATAGATGAGGCCAGAGGCCCAATTTCGGGGCGGTCTCCGGCTTCTTTGTTCGGGCACTCGGTGCTCGGGCAGCGCCAATGGGCCCAATCTAATCTCTATCCCGAAGTACCTTGCATTGCACTGATCTATTCCCTCTGCTCTCAGCAGCCAGTTATATTTTTGCAACAGTCATTGTGAAGGTTAAGTCCACACGACCTAACTTTTCTGTAGCCATAACAATTGATTAAGAGGATAAGTGACTGCTTAAATATATTATATTTAATTTAATTACTTTTTTCAAAAACCCAGAATAGGTCATACTATTGTTACATGACTATATATTTATTTACTCTGATATACATTAATATACACCAATATATTCTTATATATTATATTATGCTAGTTGTAATTACAGAAGTACTAGTCGATCTCCTATGGCATTAAAATATAGTCTGTCACTCTTGTGTACCCGATGACCTGATGGAACTGTTGCCAGTTATTGCATTATGCCATGTGTCATACTAAAGAAAGAAAGAAGGAACTTGCATTTATATAGCATCTTTCATGACCTCAGGATGTCCCAAAGTGCTTTACAGCCAAAGAACTACTTTTGAAATGTTGTCACAGATATAATGTAGTAAACACAGCAGCCAATTTGCGTACTGCGAAGTCCCACAGACACCGATTAAATTTTTTTTTTTTTTTTTTATTATTCGTTCATGGGATGTGGGCGTCGCTGGCAAGGCCGGCATTTATTGCCCATCCCTAATTGCCCTCGAGAAGGTGGTGGTGAGCCGCCTTCTTGAACCGCTGCAGTCCGTGTGGTGACGGTTCTCCCACAGTGCTGTTAGGAAGGGAGTTCCAGGATTTTGACCCAGCGACAATGAAGGAACGGCGATATATTTCCAAGTCGGGATGGTGTGTGACTTGGAGGGGAACGTGCAGGTGGTGTTGTTCCCATGCGCCTGCTGCCCTTGTCCTTCTAGGTGGTAGAGGTCGCGGGTTTGGGAGGTGCTGTCGAAGAAGCCTTGGCGAGTTGCTGCAGTGCATCCTGTGGATGGTGCACACTGCAGCCACAGTGCGCCGGTGGTGAAGGGAGTGAATGTTTAGGGTGGTGGATGGGGTGCCAATCAAGCGGGCTGCTTTATCTTGGATGGTGTCGAGCTTCTTGAGTGTTGTTGGAGCTGCACTCATCCAGGCAAGTGGAGAGTATTCCATCACACTCCTGACTTGTGCCTTGTAGATGGTGGAAAGGCTTTGGGGAGTCAGGAGGTGAGTCACTCGCCACAGAATACCCAGCCTCTGACCTGCTCTTGTAGCCACAGTATTTATATGGCTGGTCCAGTTAAGTTTCTGGTCAATGGTGACCCCCAGGATGTTGATGGTGGGGGATTCGGCGATGGTAATGCCGTTGAATGTCAAGGGGAGGTGGTTAGACTCTCTCTTGTTGAAGATGGTCATTGCCTGGCACTTATCTGGCGCGAATGTTACTTGCCACTTATCAGCCCAAGCCTGGATGTTGTCCAGGTCTTGCTGCATGCGGGCTCGGACTGCTTCATTATCTGAGGGGTTGCGAATGGAACTGAACACTGTGCAGTCATCAGCGAACATCCCCATTTCTGACCTTATGATGGAGGGAAGGTCATTGATGAAGCAGCTGAAGATGGTTGGGCCTAGGACACTGCCCAGATCATCTGTTTTAGGGATAAACACTTCTTCAAATAGTGCCATGGGATCTTTTACATATGCCTGAGAGGGCCTCAGTTTAAAATCTCATCCAACAGACAGCACCTCTACTAGTGCAGTACACCTTCAATACTGTACTGAATTATCAGCCTGGATTATGTGCTCAAGCCTCCAGATTGGGATTTAGAACCCATGCCCTTCCTGACTCAGAGGCACGTGTGCTACCGCAGAGCCACAGCTGACACCTACTACTGGGATATTCCACCATGATGCTCCTACATTGCCTTGTAATCTTAAAGAAGCCAACATATCTCGATCAGGAATATTGTAACTTGATAGGAGTAATGAAAGATTCTTTGCAGAATATCAATAAATGAAAAATTTAAATCACAATTCAATGAATCTGAAAGAGTAAACTATCAAAATAATAATTTGCATTATTAATAGAGTAAAATATGTTAATGATAATTTGTGAAATGTTATATAGTAACATTTAGAAATGTTCATTTATAACGTAACTAAATAAAATGTTAAAATTATGATTTTTAAAATTAATTGAAAACAAGTGTGGTTCAATAAGTATGTCAATTAAACTTATATATTTATGATTTTTTTTTAATTCGTTCACGGGATGTGGGCGTTGCTGGCAAGGCCAGCATTTATTGCTCATCCCTTGAGAAGGTGGTGGTGAGCCGCCGTCTTGAACCGCTGCAGTCCGTGTGGTGAAGGTTCTCCCACAGTGCTGTTAGGAAGGGAGTTCCAGGATTTTGACCCAGTAACAATGAAGGAACGGCGATATATTTCCAAGTTGGGATGATGTGTGACTTGGAGGGGAACGTGCAGGTGGTGTTGTTCACATGTGCCTGCTGCCCTTGACCTTCATGGTGGTAGAGGTCGCGGGTTTGGGAGGTGCTGTCGAAGAAGCCTTGGCGAGTTGCTGCAGTGCATCCTGTGGATGGTACACACTGCAACCACTGTGCGCCGGTGATGAAGGGAGTGAATGTTTAGGGTGGTGGATGGGGTGCCAATCAAGCAGGCTGCTTTGTCCTGGATGGTGTCAAGCTTCTCGAGTGTGGTTGGAGCTGCACTCATCCAGGCAAATGGAAAGTATTCTATCACACTCCTGACTTGTGCCTTGTAGATGGTGGAAAGGCTTTGGGGAGTCAGGAGGTGAGTTACTAGTCACAGAATACCCAGCCTCTGACCTGCTCTTATAGCCACAGTATTTATATGGCTGGTCCAGTTAAGTTTCTGGTCAGTGGTTACCCCAGGATGTTGATGGTGGTGGATTCGGCGATGGTAAAGCCGCTGAATGTCAAGGGGAGGTGGTTAGATGCTCTCTTATTGGAGATGGTCATTGCCTGGCACTTGTCTGCCACTTTTTCAGCCCAAGCCTGGATGCTGTCCAGTTCTTGCTGCATGCGGGCACGGACTGCTTCATTATCTGAGGGGTTGTGAATGGAACTGAACACTGTGCAATCATCAACGAACAATCCCATTTCTGACCTTATGACGGAGGGAAGGTCATTGATGAAGCAGCTGAAGATAGTTGGGCCTAGGACACTGCCCTGAGGAACTCCTGCAGCAATGTCCTGGGGCTGAGATGATTGGCCTCCAACAACCACTACCATCTTCCTTTGTGTGAGGTATGACTCCAGCCACTGGAGAGTTTTCCCCCTGATTCCCATTGACTTCAATTTTACTAGGGCTCCTTGGTGCCACACTCGGTCAAATACTGCCTTGATGTCAAGGGCAGTCACTCTCACCTCACCTCTGGAATTCAGCTCTTTTGTCCATGTTTGAACCAAGGCTGTAATGAGGTCTGGAGCCGAGTGGTCCTGGCGGAACCCAAACTGAACATCGGTGAGCAGGTTATTGGCGAGTAAGTGCCGCTTGATAGCACTGTCGACAACAATATAAAATATAAAAAGTATAAATTAAAGATGATTAAATGTCTAAATATTTATGAATTAAAAATTTTAAAATTTTATGTGAAAACATGATTAAATCATTAAATATTATGACTAAGTGAATAAATAAATAGGGGGTTTTGACTAGACACAACATGTAATACACTTTCACCTTCAGGTTCACACATTTTTTATGTGATGTCACCTCGGGGCCCATGTGATATCTCGTATGGATATCCGAGTCCTGAGAAGCAGTTCAAAGGTTGAGTGCAATGAGATCTTATAGCAATAGATCAGGATACGTGAAGTATGAGAAGGTCCCACCTGCCCGTTTGGATCCCTTGAAATTCTTAGGATCTTGGCAATATTATACTAGCAATGAGAGGTAGAAATACACCCAATAGAAATACTTAAAATTGACCTCTGATTTCCAGTGCAAACTGTGTGAGTTGTGTTCTCCAACTCATGCAGTAGGTTTTGTGTCAGGACCAAATCAGGCGCACTGCAATGAAATGGTTTCCAAATTCCCCATTACATCCACTCCATTCTGCCTTCTGCACCCTCTGTTAAACTCGGCTGCTGAAAGTATATAAAGTAATAACTATGGCCATAGAGTAAACACGGCAGCTCTGCTTATTCTATTCATTCTTCTGGTTAACCCGGATAAACGTACCAGGACTCATTATAAACAAGGGCTTTAGAAAATTGAAGGATTGTCATATAAATATAACTATCTCATTGTCAAATGAGACATCGATCCTGCTGAACCAACTTTAGCTAATTTGATCAAGTAGTTCCGAACTACAATACGGCTCAGGAAACTCAAGATGCGTCAAATGCACCAACAGTTGATTTAGAGTGACAGACTACTCAATACAACAAGGCAATGCGGGGGAAAAATTGGATAGGGCCTGTTTTTGGGCAGGAGTAGCACGATCCGCTTTTACCCCACGCCCAGTGGTCCCTGCGCAGGCAGGATGAGATTTTTGTCAGGCCTGAGGACTCACCTGCAATCTGCGTTGGAAATCAGCGTTGAATGAGGATTGCATGCAATTCGCACTTTCCACCGGCAGGGGGAAGCTCCAATCTCTTAAAGGCAGGCTGTCTGTTAGAAATCTCTTAAAGGTAGCTGTTACCTGTTATTTGCTGAATATAACAGTCTGCTGACTGCACGGAGTCTGAACAGAGATCAGGCATCGCAAACATAAAGCACAGATGCAGGTCCCATCCCTATTTTTACATACTGATGAGTTATGTTAAAACATTGAATAAAGGTTGCGAACCACTAAATCCCACATCCTCCAATCTGCATGCCAGACCTCACCAATCTGCCGATCTGAGACTCCGTGCACCAAGGTTCTCTGCTGATGCACCAGAGGCCTTGGTGCAAGAGGTGGACAGAAGGAGGGACATCCTATATCCGCAGATATTGAATCTATCAATCTCAGATTTAGAATTCTCAATTGAGCTAGCATCAACTGCCGTTTGCAGAAGAGCGTTCCAAACTTCTCCCACTCTTTGCGCATAGAAGCATTTCCTAACTTCACTGCTGCACGTCCTGGCTCTAAAGGCTAGGCTATGTCCTTGCTTCCTAGTATTCAAGTGTAGCAGACCTCCAAAAACAGTCACAAATGTCTCAGCAGCCAGAAGCAATAATCCAGCCACTAACATGTAAATCCTGCATGGTCCCTTTAAATAGTGTCAGTGGGGTGTCCTACAAAGTAATTATTTAACATGTCCGCCATTTCCTTATTTTCATTTACAATCTCACCAATATCAGTTTTTAAGGGGCCCACATTGCTCTTGACCACCCTCTTTTTCCTAATAGAATTGTAAAAAATTTTGTATTGATTTTGATATCCCTTGCGAGTTTCTTTTCATACTCCCTTTTCTGTTTTGTCACCCTTTGCTTTTCTTTGATACGTTCAGATGGTCGTGATTAAGACTGTGCGTTGAGTTGAGCATTAAGTCCCAAAATGATTTCTATCACTTTAAATCAGCGTTGATTGAAGCCATTTTCTCCCTACTTCACATGATTCCAGCGTTCGTTATCTGTACTAACTCCCAAACCAAAATGGCGTCTGGCGCAGGTCAAGCTGGAAACGTGCATGCGCATCCAAGACACCATCTTGGATGTCGAAGAGCCGTGTCGCGCCGAAACAACGGGTGCTACACGGTCCAATTTAGCGCCCTGTGACTTTTAAAAGACTGGAAGAAAGGTTATGCATGTTTCATGCGTAAATACAATATTTATCCTTTTCCTTTAACATGGCCCTAAGGGGCAAGAGCTCCACTTGCCAAAACAAAAGCCATGAACGACAAAAGAGGTAAGGGACAACATAAAACTAAAAGAAAAAGCATACAAAAATGCAAAAAAATAGCACAGATCCTGGCGACTGAGAGAGATACAAAGAAAAGCAAAGGGTGACAAAACAGTAAAGGGAGTATGAAAAGAAACTTAAAAGGGATATCAAAATCAATACAAAATTTTTTACAATTCTATTAGGAAAAAGAGGGTGGTCAAGAGCAATGTGGGCCCCTTAAAAACTGATAATGTTGATATGGTGATATTGTAAATGAAAATAAGGAAATGGCAGACATGTTAAATAATTACTTTGCATCAGTATTTACAGTGGATGAAGAGGATAGCATGCCGGATGCCCCAAGGAAACTAATTTTGAATCAGGGACAGGGACTCAACATAATTAACGTAAGCAAATTACCAGTAATGAAGAAAATAATGGCACTAAAGAGTGACAAATCCCCAGGACCAGATGGTTTCCATTCCAGGGCTTTAAAGGAAGTAGGTGAGAACATTGCAGATGCCCTAACTATAATCTTCTAAAGTTCTCTTGATTCAGGAACAATTCCTTTAGATTGGAAAATTTCACATGTCATTCCACTATTTAAGAAAGGTGAGAAAGGGAAACTAGGGAAATATAGACCAGTTAGCCTAACATCAGTTGTCAGGAAATTACTAGAGACTATAATTAAGGATAAAATGACTGAACACTTTGGAAAATTTTCAGCTGATCAGAGAGAGCCAGTATGGATTTGTAAAGAGTAGATCATGCCTAGCGCACCTGATTGAATTTGTTGAAGAGGTGACTAAAATAGTGGACAGGGGATGTTGTTAATATGGACTTCCAGAAAGCATTCGATAAAGTCCCTCATAAGAGACTGTTAGCTAAAGCTGAAGCTCATGGAATTGAGGGCAAATTATTGACCTGGTTAGGAAACTAGCTGAGCGGCAGGAGACAGAGAGTAGGGATAATGGACAAGGACTCAAATTGTCAGGATGTGAATGTCCCACAGTATCTATGGTGCAGCCTTAACTATACTCTGCGTTTATTAATGACTTAGATGACAGGATAGAGAGCCACATATCCATATTTACCAATGACACAAAGATAGGCAGTATTACATACGAACATACATATGAACGTACGAACATACGAATTAAGAGCCATTCGGCCCCTCGAGCCTGCTCTGCCATTTGATAAGATCATGGCTGATCTGATTGTGACCTCAACCCTACTTTCCCATCTACCTACTAAAACCTTTGATTCCCTTGTTAATCAGGAATCTATCTAACTGAGCCTTAAAAATACTCAATGACCCTGCCTCCACCGCTCTCTAGGGAAGGGAGTTCCACAGATTTATGACCCTCTGAGAGAAAAAATTTCTCCTCATCTCCGTCTTAAATGGGAGACCCCTTATTTTTAAACTGTGGCCCCTAGTTCTAGTCTCTTCCACAAGGGGAAACATCCTCTCAGCATCTACCCATTCTAGTCCCCTCAGGATCTTATATGTTTTAATAAGATCACCTCTCATTTTTCTAAACTCCAGTGTATACAGGCCCAACTTGTCCAACCTTTCCTCATAAGATAACCCCCTCATCCCAGGAATCAGTCGAGTGAAACTTATCTGAACCGCCTCCAAAGCAATTATGTCCTTTCTGAAATAAGGAGACCAAAACTGCACACAGTATTCTAGATGTGGTCTCACCAATGCCCTGTACAACTGTGGCAAAACATCTCTACTTTTATATTCCATTCCCCTTGCAATAAATGACAACATTCCATTTGCCTTCCTAATCACTTGCTGTACCTGCATACTAACTTTTTGTGAGTCATGTACTAGGACACCCAGATCCCTCTGTACCTCAGAGTTCTGCAATCTCTCTCCATTTAATTAATATACTGCTTTTCTATTCCTATGCACTGGACAAGTTCACATTTTCCCACATTATACTCCATCTGCCAAATTTTTGCCCACTCACTTAACCTATCTATATCCCTTTGCAGACTCCTTATGTCCTCTTCACAACTTACTTTCCTACCTACCTTTGTGTCATCAGCAAATTTAGCAACCATACATTCGGTCCCTTCATGCAAGTCATTGATATAGATTATAAATAGTTGAGGCCCAAGCACTGATCCCTGTGGCACTCCACTCATTACATCTTGCCAATCTGAAAATGTCCCATTTATGCCTCATCTCTGTTTCCTGTTAGCTAACCAATCCTTTATCCATGCTAATATGTTACCCCGTTCACCATGAGCTCTTATTTTGTGTAGTAGCCTTTGATGTGGCACCTTGTCAAAAGCCTTCTGGAAATCCAAGTACACTATATCCACAGGATCCCCTTTATCCACGTTGCTTGTTACTTCCTCAAAGAACTCTAAGAAATTAGTCAAACAAGATTTCCCTTTCACAAAGCTGTGTTGACTCTGCCTGATTGCACTGAGATTTACTAAGTGCCCTGCTATAACCTCCTTAATAATAGATTCTAGCATTTTCCCTATGACAGATGTTAAGCTAACTGGCCTGTAGTTTCCTGCTTTCTGTCTCCCTCTTGAATAGAGGACTTACATTCGCTATTTTCCAATCTGATGGGACCCTTCCAGAATCTAGGGAATTTTGGAAAATTAATACCAATGCATCTACTATCTCTGCAGCCACTTCTTTTAAGACCCTAGGATGAAGTCAGTCAGGACCTGGGGACTTGTCAGCTTTTAGTTCTAATATTTTTTTCAGAACCCTTTCCCTGGTGATTGTAAATGTTTTATGTTCCTCCCTCCCTTTCACCTCTTGATTCACAATTATTTCTGGCATGTTATCCTCTACAGTGAGGACGGATGCAAAATATCTGTTCAATTCATCCGCCATTTCCTTATTCTCCATTATTAATTCCCCAGACTCACTTTCTAGAGGACCAATGTTCACTTTATTTACTCTTTTCCTTTTTAAGTACCTGTAGAAACTTTTACTCTCTGTTTTTGTATTTCTAGCTGGCTTTCTCTCGTACTCTAATTTCTCCCTCCCTATTATTCTTTTAGTCATTCTTTGCTGTTTTTTATATTCTGACCTGCCACTAATCTTTGCGGAATTGTATGCTTTTTCTTTCAATTTGATACTATCTTTAACTTCCTTAGTTAGCCATGGATGGTACGTCCTTCCCCTAGAGTCTTTCTTTCTCACTGGAATGTATCTTTGCTGAATGTTATGAAATATCTCATTAAATGTCTGCCACTGCATTTCTACTGACATATCCTTTAACCTAAGTTCTCAGTTCACTTTAGCCAGTTCTGTCTTCATGCACTCATAATTGCCCTTATTTAAGTTTAAAACACTAGTCTTAGACTTACTCTTCTCTCCCTCAAACCGAATGCGAAATTCAATCATATTGTGATCACTGCTACCGAGAGGCTCCTTTACAATGAGGTCATTAATTAATCCTGTCTCAGTACACATTACCAGATCCAGAATAGCCTGCTCTCTGGTTGGCTCTAGAACGTGCTGCTCTAAGAAACTGTCCCGAAAGCACTCTATGAACTCATCTTCCAGGCTACCTTTGCCAATCAGATTCTTCCAATCTATATGTAGATTAAAATCACCCATGATTATCGCTGTTCCTTTCTCACAAGCCCCCATTATTTCTTCCTGTACTCTGTCCTACAGCATGGTTACTGTTAGGGAGCCTATAAACTACTCCCACAAGTGACTTCTTGCCTTTACTATTTCTTATCTCTACCCAAACTGATTCTACATCTTGGTCTTTAGAACTAAGGCCATTTCTCTCCATTATACTCATGTCATCCTTAATTAACAGAGCTACCCCTTCACTTTTTCCTCGCTTCCTGTCCTTCTGAAATGTCAAGTACCCTTGAATATTCAGGTTCCAGCCGTTGTCATCTTGCAGCCATGTCTCTGTAACGGCTATCAGATCGTACATATTTATTTCTATTTGAGCTGTCAATTCATCCATTTTGTTACAAATGTTACACACATTCAGATACAAAGCCTTTAGTGCTGTCTTTTTACTATTTTTACAACCCCTAGCCTTATCTGCTGGCGCACTCTTACATTTACATGCTCTGTCCCTTCCTGCCACTCTCTGATTATCATTTCCATTATTGCTACCTTGCTCTCTTGCCTTGTCTTCTTTCTTTAATTTATCACATCTTTCTTTACTTGATCCCTCGCCCCCACTATTTAGTTTAAAGCCTTCTCTACCACACTAGTTATGCGATTCATCAGAACACTGGCCTCAGCATGTTTCAGATGAAGGCCGTCCCAACGGTACAGCTCCCACTTTCCCCAGTACTGGTGCAAGTGCCTCATGGATCGAAACCCATTTCTCCCACACCAATCTTTGAGCCTCGAACTTAACTCTCTAATCTTATTTACCTTATGCCAATTTTCTTATGGCTCAGGTAATAATCCAGAGATTATTGTTAGCAGTATGGAAGCATAAAATTACGGCGAGATATTAATAGATTACGTGAATGGGCAAAACTGTGGCAAATGGATTTCAATATGGGCAAGTGTGGGTTCATCCACTTTGGACATAAAAAGGATAGATCAGAGTACGTTCTAAATGGTGAAAGGTTGGAAACTGTGCAGGTCCAAAGAGACCTGGAATCCATGTACATAGATCATTAAAATGTCATGGACAGGTACAGAAAATAATCAAAAAGGCTAATGGAATGCTGGCCTTTATATCTAGACGACTAGAATACAAGAGGTTGGAAGTTATGCTACAGCTATACAAAGTCCTGGTTAGACCACACCTGGAGTACTGTGTTCAGTTCTGGGCACCGCACCTTAGGAAGGATGTATTGGCCTGGGAGGGAGAGCAGCGTAGATTTACTAGAATGATACCTGGACTCCAAGGATTAAGTTACGAGGAGAGTTTACACAAACTAGAGCTGTATTCCCTGGAATTTAGAAGATTAAGGGGTGGTTAGATCGAAGTTTTCAAGATATTAAGGGGAACTGGAAGGTAGATGGAGAGAAACTATTACCAGGGAGTCTAGGTCTAGGGGACATAGCCTAAAAATTAGAGCCAAGACTTTCAGGAGTGAAGTTAGGAAACACTTCTACATGCACAGGGTGGTAGAAGTTTGGAACTTTCTTCCGCAAATGGCAGTTGATGCTAGCTCAATTGTTAATTTTAAATCTGAGATTGATAGATTTTTGTTAACCAAAGGTAGTAAGGGATATGGGGCTAAGTTAGGTATATGGAGTTAGGTCACAGATCAGCCATGATCTCACTGAATAGCGGAACAGGCTCGAGGGGCTAAATGGCCTACTCCTGTTCCTATGTTCTTCCTGAATTTATCCTGACTGCAGCTATAAATCTTAGTTTGGTGCAGGAGACCTGGTTTCTAGATATTACAGTCACCATTTTTCTACTATTCCTCAGTAGACACAAGTCATTACAGCATCAGTTACTGGTAGATGACCTTTCAAATGAACCATCGGCTGATGTTATACTGGCTATATTGGTTCATGCTACAATGTTTACATGGTAAAAACCTACAGAGGAAATGATTACTCATTAACTAGTTACCAGAATTCAAATGTAATTTGACATTTCAAAGTCACTTCATAAGAAGCCTTTGATTAATTATTAACTGCTGTGTGATATTTATCTGCTTGTTTCAGTATTTACCCATGTAAATAATCACAATAGGCAAGGTGCATTAGACTTGTATGGCACAATACTCAAGTACTGGACCCTTTAGGCTGATTAAAGAAAGACTATTATATTTTCAATCATCAGAGAACTTTATCTATCTTTATATTGAGGAACCTGGTGTAGGTCCAAATCCAATAGTACAGGTCAGCACCAAGGCTGAAAAGATTAGGGAGCTAATTTGCTCTGTGAATTAAATAAAACTTGATTTTTTTTCTCCTTTTTTTGCCCAATCACAGGAAAACACAGGTTTACTCATAGTGCACGCCTAGCACAATTCAGCAGCCAATCAGAACGCAATCACAGTAATGCTGGCAAATTACCCATAAAACTTAATAGACATGTAAACGCTACAAATTAATGGACAGAAAATCACAGGCCGTAAATTTCAAATAAGCCGCCCTCTGCGTGCAAGGCCCCATGAGTGGTGCGGGGTCTTTCCCCATTATTCCAACTGCAGCTTAACCAGTGATTTCTACGGGTTTAGTATTACTTCCTTGTGTTTGTACTATGAAGACTGAAAACCCATGACCCCCCCCCCCCCACCCCCGTGTCCCAGCGTAAGTGTCGGGATACGCCCGTCTGAGGTCTCTGTTGCTGACTCCACCAAAGTCTGTGCGGTTATGGGAAGGGCCTTTAATTTAAACACCTCAGACAGGTGCCTGCGTCACTAGGGGTGCACCTCAGGTACCTGCTTGCCCCAAGAGGCAGAAAACTGTGGCAGACTATGTTGGGCTAGAAGGTGTTCTGCCCTCTCTCACCAGAAACACAACTATTGTGCTCTTATTAGTTCCCATTTTATGGGGGCAGAAAATTACTTCCACAAAATCTTCTTTCTTTGGGGCTTAAGGCTAAGATCAAGGCCAGGACCCTCAAGTTGGTCCTACTTCCTCCATTGGATAAGGAGCTTATTTGGTGCAGGGGTGGCATCTACCTTGCGGGGGCCCTGTGAAAAGGTTCGGTTTGGAGTCCCTGCATTTTACTAAACTATGATACTAAATTGGAATTCTGAACAACTGTTTATCATCAGAGCCTGAAATATAAATATAAATCTGAGCCATTTGTATTTGAGACCAAGGGGTTGATTTTCACTGCCTTCACTTGGAATTAACACCAGCGATGCGGCCGGCTCCATTTTGAAAGGGGCCTTCCACCGGGTGTCAAAAGCGCCCGCCTGTTTCAGGCAATAGGCCCCTTTTAATATGGAAATCGGCATCCGATGATATAAATAGGACCCCGATTGCCATTTTAGGTCGGAACTGGACAGAGCGTGCGCCATGCAGGCTCCGACCAGTTCCACGGTCATTGGAACCGAGGCGACCTGCCAAAGGTAAGTGTCGCATTATTCTTGTGGGCCAGGGAGAAGCAGGAATGCTTCTCTGGAGCCCACAAAAATAATCTGAACTGCAGCCGCCCCAGGACCCACACCCTGTGCAATCACAACCCCCCTCCCCCCCACAACTCCCGCAAATTACCTTACCGCTTCGGCACAAACTTGAGACCTCAATCCTGTAAAGTTATGGCGGAAACAGGAGAATCCCCGCAGAATATCACACAGCTCCTGAAGTAACGCCATTTTAGAAAAGCTTCGATAGTTTCCACTACAATATATCACAGTTAAAACCTTTGCCTTCTCTATATTACAGAACTACTTCAAGCAGTTTTGCCTGAGGTTGGAAGTTCACTCCACTCATATTGCCTATAGGGTAGATTTCACAGCACAAAAATAAATCAACAACTGCATAAATGGGCCTGGAGTTCCCTCGGAAGTTAGAACCGAAATTGCGCCCAATGTTGTGCCCACTTTGTCGATGTCATGTAATGCCCAAGTATCCCCGCATTCTTATTAGAATCCGCCCAACTTAAAATGGGCGTAAATCAGTGGAAACAATCGGGGCCCGAGGAAAGCACCAAACCACACCAGTATATTTCTTCTTTAAGTATGAGAATTTAAGTGTTAACTCATTCAACCATCATTCACATACACCAGGCACAGCTTATTTAAGAATCTGCAATCGGGGAAGCTTTGCAATTTTTAATGTGACTAATACTGATGCCATAAAACTGCATTAAAAGAAACAGAAAATACAGAACAGGTCTCAGTGAATTTTAAAAAAAGCTTTAAAAAAATTGCATTAAAACACTAGAAGAATGACTTTCTTTCCTGCCGCGCCTGAAAATCTGGCCGCAATGCGAAGAGACCCTCCAAACAAGGGTAATTGGAGGATACTCGCACTTGAGAGTTGGGGGCATGGCCAGTTTTGTGGGCAGAGATTCATTCGGGCGGAAGGTTTGATAGATGGCTGTAAAAGATTGAGAAGACTTGGGCGTATTGTAGTTACACACGTAGTTCACTTACGCCCAAAGTTCCGCGATCTTTTAAGCCTCATTATTGGCTTGCGCCCAGATTATGGGTGTCTCCGGGCACAAATGCCCAGGAAACTCCAAGTCAGGCATCCTTGCTCATGTGCAGTTGTTTTTAAGCTATAATTTGCAACTTTATTTTCAGGACTCTATGGGGGTTAAATTCGATAACCCCCGAATCCGTGCGTGGGGGTCGCGGTGTGCGATTAACCCGCGCCCGATCGTTCCGATGCAGGCAGCACATGAGACTCGTGCTGCCTGTTCATTTGCCTGATTCCAGCGCGAGCAGCCAGGCCTAGCTGCGCTGTAGAGTGGCTTCTCATCAGCAGGGGGGCCTGCCTCGCACCTCTTAAAGGCAGGCTGCACCTCTTAAAGACAGCCTGAATCTCTTATGAGCAAAATATTAGATACGGGTCTGCACCAAGTCTGAACGGAGATCAGACATCGCACATGTAAAACATAGATGCAGGTCCCATCCCTATGTTTACAAACTGATGAGGTATGTTAAACCATTGAATAAAGGTTGCACACTACTAAATCCCACATCCTCCAATCTGCATGCCAGACCTCAGCAATCTGCTGATCTGAGTTTGCATCAGGCCTGCGAGAGTGTGTGCACCAAGATTCTCTGCTGATGCACCAGAGGCCTTGGTGCAAGAGGTGGACAGAAGGAGGGACGTCCTATATCCAAGACGGAGGTGGGGGGGGCACAAGAGGCCCTCCAGACATATGCCCAAAAGGCAGTGGGAGGCAGCGGGGAACGAAGTCAATGCCAGGCGCACAGCATCATGAACATGGATGCGTGCAGGAAGAAGTTCAATGCTTTGACACGAGTGGTCAAGGTGAGTGAGGTCAACTGTCAAATGACATCTCCTACCAACTGCACCACTAGCCACATCCACTGCTCCACACACTACACCCCCCATCACCCACATACCAACAAACTCTTTCAATCAGAACTCAATTCTTCCAATCAGACGCTTCCTCTCACCCTCACACATTACCACTGTTGCAAGCCGCACACCCACAGCTCAACACGTCCCGCTTTCTTGTAGGAGAAGGAGGCACATGACAGGAGGCAGCAAGTGGCAGTGGCATTTAGCCCCTTGAGCCTGTTCTGCCATTCATTGAGACCATGGTTGATCTGTGGCCTAACTCCATATACCCACCTCAGCCCCATATCCCTTAATACCTTTGGTTAACAAAAATCTATCCATCTCAGATTTAAAATTAACAATTGAGCTAGCATCAACTGCCGTTTGCAGAACAGCGTTCCAAACTTCTACCACCTTTGTGTGTAAAAGCGTTTCCTAACTTCACTCCTGCAAGTCTTGGCTCTAAATGGCTCTAAACCAGGAACACTTCTCACCACGATGGACGTCTCGGCACTATACACCAGTATCCCCCACGATGACGGCATCGCTGCGACAGCATCAATACTCAACACCAACAACAGCCAATCTCCGGAAGCCATCCTACAACTCATCCGCTTCATCCTGGATCACAATGTCTTCACCTTCGATAACCAGTTCTTTACCCAAACACACGGAACAGCCATGGGGACCAAATTCGCACCCCAATACGCCAACATTTTCATGCACAAGTTCGAGCAGGACTTCTTCACTGCACAAGACCTCCAACCAACACTATACACCAGATACATCGACGACATTTTCTTTCTATGGACCCACGGCAAGGAATCACTAAAGAGACTACACGATAACATCAACAAGTTCCATCCCACCATCAAGCTCACCATGGACTACTCCTCAGAATCAGTTTCTTTCTTGGACACACGAATCTCCATCAAAGACGGGCACCTCAGCACCTCACTCTACCGCAAGCCCACGGACAACCTCACGATGCTCCACTTTTCCAGCTTCCACCCTAACCACGTCAAAGAGGCCATCCCCTATGGACAGGCCCTGCGAATACACAGGGTCTGCTCAGACGAGGAGGAACGCGATGGACACCTACAGACGCTGAAAGACGCTCTAGTAAGAACGGGATATGACGCTCGACTCATCGATCGACAGTTCCGACGGGCCACAGCAAAAAATCGCATAGACCTCCTCAGGAGACTAACACGGGACGCAACCAACAGAGTACCCTTTGTCGTCCAGTACTTCCCCGGAGCGGAGAAACTACGCCATGTTCTCCGCAGCCTTCAACATGTCATCAATGAGGACAAACACCTCGCTATGGCCATCCCCACACCTCCACTACTCGCCTTTAAACAGCCACCCAACCTCAAACAGACCATCGTTCGCAGCAAACTACCCAGCTTTCAAGAGAACAGCGTCCACGACGCCACACAACCCTGCCACGGTAACCTCTGCAAGACATGCCAGATCATCGACACAGATACCACCATCACACGAGATGACACCACCCACCAGGTGCATGGTTCATACTCCTGTGACTCGGCCAACGTTGTCTACCTCATACGTTGCAGGAAAGGATGCCCCAGAGCATGGTACATTGGCGAGACCATGCAGACGCTGCGACAACGGATGAACGGACACCGCGCAACAATCGCCAAACAGGAGGGTTCCCTCCCAGTCGGGGAACACTTCAGCAGTCATGGACATTCATCCACCGACCTTCGGGTAAGCGTACTCCAAGGCGGCCTTCGAGACACACGACAACGCAAAATCGTCGAGCAGAAATTGATAGCCAAGTTCCGCACCCATGAGGACGGCCTCAACCGGGATCTTGGGTTCATGTCACGCTACACGTTACCCCACCAGCGAACAAATGTTATCTGTTTTTAATATAATGGGTCATTTGCTGGCTCTCTCTGCCTTCCGGATGTTTCTGCCTCTCTCTGTGTTTTTTTTTCTCTGTTTTTTTTTCCCTGTTTGTTTTTTTGTTGAATGTGTATTCGGGGGTTCTGCAGATGACACCTCTCTGTCTGAACACGGTGATTGCCTTGGCAACGGGCAGTTGCAGGGGCAGTCTGTAAACACCATGTATTGTTCAATATGTATAAATGCGTAGGCTTCAAGGAGATCCTGAACATTTACCTGAGGAAGGAGAAAATCTCCGAAAGCTTGTGAATTTAAAATAAAATTGCTGGACTATAACTTGGTGTTGTAAAATTGTTTACAATTGTCAACCCCAGTCCATCACCGGCATCTCCACATCTAAATTTTAGGCTATGTTCCCTAATCCCAGTATAGGAGACCTCCAAAAGCAGGTACAAATGCATCAGTAGCCAAAGCAATAATCCAGCAACTAAACTGTGATTCCTGCATGGCCCCTTTAAGTAGCACTGGTGGGGGATCCTCCAAGCCGTCTACAATATGTTCAGCTGTTCGTGGGTAAGACAGTGCGTTGACTGGAGCGTTAAGTTCCAAAATGTTTTCTATCCCTTTAAATCAGCGTTGCACACTGATCTAACGCATATTCTCCTTACTTTACATGGTACCGGCGTTTGTTATCTGCGCATGCGCAAACACCTTTACCAAGTTGGCGTCCGGGACACGTCATGCTAGAAGCGTGCGTGCGCATTCTGGATGCCATTTTGGGATCTTAGGCAGCCGCGTAGTGCCTAAAAAACGGGCGCTACACAGCCCAATTTATAGTCCCAGACCTTCCCTGATGGCTGTGGGAAGTCCATACAAACTAGACGTCAGGAACCTGCAGAGGGCAACGGTGTAGGGTGCATCTGCCTTCATAGGCTCCAGAGAAAAGCACCTCTTCAGGTGGGCCTCTCACCTCCGATAGAATTTGAAAGACTGTTTTATTGCATTTGCACCTTTGGGTTAAAGGTGTTTTGTTATTAATAGTTACCACCAGCAGGCCCTCTCAGCTTGCTGGGTGTTCACCATAGCTTTAACCTGAAGACCGACTAACACAAAGCAAAGGTTACCAAAACATCCTGTTCTCCACAGAACTGTAGTTAACATTAGAAAAATAAAGTGACATGCTTCAAATCTCCATGATGGTGTTTTGCTTTGTCTTTATTGGAAGCCCATATATAGAAAGACAGAAGACAAGAAGAAACTTCCTGATGTCACACAAGAATGTCTTTAAATAGTCCAGTGAGTTTTTGTTTTATTCCTGTGTGTAATTTGTAACATTTCGAGGTTACACATACAGGGAGCATAAGTCAATATTGCAACCCCAGACCCTCATTTATCCTTCATGTTACACAAGGATGATCCACTCTATATTATTAGGAGGCATTATGAATATCTGGATAAACTGGTAACTTGTGTTCACGCATGGAGTAGTTACAGTTCCACTTCACTGAATGCCTGAAATGACCACTTCAATTAAATGAAAAGTTCCTGAAAAATTAACCATTTGCACTCATTTTATTCAGTCCTGGTGTAGCAGGCATCATTATGGGTAAGAACCTACCATTAGATGTGTCCTGGGTAAATCTTTCCTAAAATATTGTTTCTAACCCTTTGAGCCCTGTGGATGAGTTTATTTGCCAAGACCCTGGGGACATTGCCGATTATAGCCATTTGGTAACTATCTTCCTGATTTGATGCATAAAAGTATATCAGCCAGGAATATCCAACAAGTCATCACACCTTATTTAATTACAATAAAGGTTGGAATCATCCCTGAGCCACACCCGTACGTTTCCTTGCATCTCAAAATCCAGCCATAAGCAGGCCACACCCCCACTATGTTTAATGAGATTGATGGGGTTACAATATGAATTATAAGTACAATGTAGATGAGTCATAAATAGCATACAGAAAAAAAAATTGGTTAGATCCATTACAGAAATGGCACTATATTGCATCATTGAGATATTTGAACTATTTCCACTGTAGCAGGAAAGTTAATGGAGGTTTGTAAAATTATAAAAGGACCAGAGAATTGCAAAAAAGGGTGTAAAAATAAACCCAGCAAATATAGGCCAGTCAGTTTAACCTCGGTGGTGGGAAACTTTTGGAAACGATAATCCGGGACAGAATTAACAGTCACTTGAGCGAGTATGGATTGATTAAGGAAAGCCAGCACGGATTTGTTAAAGGCAAATCATGTTTATCCAACTTGATTGAGTTTTTTGATAAGGTGACAGAGAGGGTAGATGAGGGAAATGCAGTTGGTGATGTATATGGACTTTCAAAAGGCATTTGATAAAGTGCCACATGGTAGGCTTGCTATTAAGATTGTGGCCCATGGAATAAAGGGGGCAGTAGCAACATAGATACAGAATTGGCTAAGTGACAGGAAACAGAGAGTAGTGGTGAACGGTTGTTTTTCGGACTGGAGGGGGGAGGTGTACAGTGGTGTTCCCCAGTGGTTGGTGCTGGGACCACTGCTTTTCTGGATTTATATTAATGACTTGGACTTTTCAAAATTTGGGGATGACACAAAACTTGGAAGGGTAGTGAACAGCGAGTGGTTAGGGTCTGGAATGCACTGCCTGAGGGAGTATTGGAGGCAGATTCAATCATGGCCTTCAAAAGGGAACTGGATAAATACTTGAAACGAAAGAATGTGCAGGGCTACGGGGATAAGGCGGGGCAGTGGGGCTAGCTGGATTGCTCATGCACAGAGCCTGCACAGACTCGATGAGCTGAATGGCCTCCTTCCGTGCTGTAACCTTCTATGATTCTATAAAGAGTTCTGTTAAGTGAGTAGGAAAAGACTATTTCCTCTGATTGGGGAGTCAGTGAAGAGGATTCATCAATTTAAAATTATCACTAAAAGAGTGCAGAGAGAGGTAAGGAGAAATTTCTTTACATAATGGGTTGTTGGAGCATGGAATGTTTTGCTACAGGGAATGGTTCAGCAGAGACTATTATATCTTTTACGGGAAAACTGGATAGGTACTTAAAGCAGAGGAAGATATGAGAGTATGAGGAAAGACTGGAATTAGTTTTGGATTGCACTAGCAAAGACACAATGGACCAAATAGTAACCATCCACAGGCGTCCTTCTGTGCTGTAAACCTCTGTACTTCCAGGAAGCCTCCTGGTTTTTATGCAAGTCTGGATTTTCAGTAAAATGCCACCAGTGATTTTGATTTTGTCATTGTAGGCACTGTTAGCTACAGTTCTGTGAAAAACAAAATATATTGATAGAAAATTACTGGACCGCTCATACCAGTAAAATCATTACTGTTATCAGGGTGGAGTGTTAGCTTTGTTAAAGCTGCAATGTCTGTGCTTGTATTTGATAATTCACTGAATATACTTAAGAAGGAGCTAGATAGATTTCTAGACACAAAAGGCATCAAGGGGTATAGGGAGAGAGTGGGAATATGGTATTGAGATAAAGGATCAGCCATGATTATATTGAATGGCCCAAAGGGCCGAATGGCCTACTCCTGCTCCTATTTTCTATAATAATAATTTAATGTCCTTACTCAGGTCTGTTTCAGTTAAGATCATAGGAACTCTCTGCTCTCCAGATATTATTTTGATACTGAACTTAGTGCCGTGCTGCAAATCTGTCTTTTTTCTATTTTTAAGCCATTTCGTGACTTTAAATTCTGCAATAATTCCCTAATTCCCACTTTCCAATGAGTAAGCTTTCAAGTAATGACATTTCTGATGTCTAGAGTTTGTCCAAAATACTTTAATTAGGCTAATCCTGGAATCTATGGTGGGCATGAATCATTCTCAGGCCCATTCTTATTCAGAAAACAGACCAATCATACTGAAGCTAATTCTAAGAAGGGGACCCCGGGCCCCTTTGACTGGGATCACTAAAGCATATCCAATCCCGGCGGGATGTCAGCGGGTGGGGGGGGGTCAATGGACGCATGGGAAATCCGTGAAAAAAATTCTTACCTTTTCTTGAGCGATCACGATGTAATTGATGGTCATTAATGTGGCTTCTGGGTTTGGCTTCTGGGTTTGGCGTCTCCAAGCTGCTCACTGCACAGCCGAATGATGTGCTGTCAGCTGGAGTATTTAAAGGGTCATTGCATGAATGGCTTTTGTGGGAGAGAGAAGTCATTGGTGAAAATGGAGCAGCAGAGGACCAAGCCGGCATCAAGGTTCAGTGACTCCTCACTTGAGGTGCTGCTGGCCAGGGTGAGGAGGAGGGAAACGCTGTACCCAGCGGACAGAAGGAAGCGCCCTGCCTCTGCCACCAAGAAGGCCTGGCTCGAGGTGGCAGAGGAGGTCACCAGCAGCGGCAACATCTCCCGCACTTGCATGCAGTGCAGGGAGCGCTTCAATGACCTAACCAGGTCAGGAAAAGTGTGTACAGTTACTGATTCACCTGAATTCACCCCCCTCACACTCCGCCCTGTGAAGCCTACTTCATCACATCACTTCTCACACTCACTTAAGGCTCATTGTCAACTTACCTTCACTTTCTGTGCATTTCCTCACCTCCCCATTTGTGCACCCACCTCTCCAACTCACCCAAATCCTGATGCAATGTGACCAATCTGTTGTGTAGTCACCCTCTGATGCATCTCTCTCATTGTCAGCCTTACCCAAAGCAATTCATCCATCAGGTTCAGAATGCACGACGCAGAATGCACGGGAGAGGGCGAGGACTGGAGGGGGGCCACCATAAACAGTGGTCCTCACAAAGGCGGAGGACGAGGCATTGGAACTGAGCCGGACGGTGGAGTGCCTGGCCATCGCAGGTGCCGAGACTGGCTCCCCGCAAATGTCTGGTGACAGAACTTTAACATTCATCACACACAACATGAATTGATATTATTGATGATTGACATGTTGCACACCTCAGTATGTTCATCGCAACATTACATCTGTGATGATTCTTAATATTGCCTTATATTCTCTTCCAGACCCTTCAAGGACTGAAGTCGTGGACGAGGGCAATTCCTCAGAGGAGTCCACACCGTCACATCTCAGCGAGACATCTGCCAGCACAGATACTCACACCTTGATGGATCCTATTGGTGAGTTAGTTGGGTTGTAAACTGGTGAGTCACCACACAAGTGGGCACGAGCAGACACTGGTGGCAGGGGAAGATCTGGAGAGTCTGCATTGTGGGGGGCAAACACCTCTCCAAGCTCTGCTCAGCTGGACACAGATGCTGAACCCCAGGGGCCATCCTTGAAAAGGAGAAGGATCGAGGGACAGCAGCACCTTTGCGAGGTACTGGAAAACATGCCACGCACACTCTCCACATAGAGGAGAGGATGGAGGAGTCCACTTCCAACATTAGTGGAATTGGGACACAGATAAATGTGGGAATGTCTGCAATGGAGAGAATGGCAGCCTCCATTGAGCTTCAAGCATGACTCACAAATGAGTCCATTCAGACCCTGACAATGGCTGTGCGGACTCAGGTTGAACTATATTCTGCTGCCTTAGACAGGCATACAGTTACACTAGCACTGGCCTTACAAGGCATCACACACATCCTCCAACCTGTTGTCCAGCAGGGTGGTAGGAGTGATGTGGCCCTGGCCCAGGAGAGGGACGATGGCAAAAGGGGACATGGAAATGGGGATTCCACTCAAAGCACTCGTACCTCTCACCCTTTGCCCCCCTCTCAACCAGTACCCGCAATGTTGACTCCTCTCCAGGTGGCCGAGCCTGCTCTTGCACAGGTGCAGGTGGAGCAGTCTTTGGAGGGGCCTTCACGGGCTCCAAAACACAGAGGTCATAGGCCAAAAGCATCTAAGCAGTCAGGACATGAACCTGAGCAACCTGCTATTACTTCTGCTGCGGCCAACAGGTGATGCACCACTTCGAAGTAGTAGAAAGAGAAAGGCTAAGGTTTTGTAATCACAAGGGTGTCCGACAGAATGTCATGTTTTTCATTTATATTTGCTTTTTGTTAAATGCACATTAAATGTTATGATTCTCACCACCACTGCCACATCTTGCCCATTCTTGAGTCTCTTTGATGAAAGCGCTCTTTCTTGGGCTTCATCATGAACTTGATGCCACCCATTGTGTGCGTTTACAGTGGGTGTATATGTGGTTGTCGGACTGTTTTGTGCAAAGTGGGGGGGGGCGGGGGCTGGTGTTGGTGGTTGTTCCAGGCGGTCTGAGAACTTGACTATCATCACTTGGCAGATCTCCTTATGAGAATCTATCAAATATGAATGACTCGCTGGCATCATGAGCAGCCAGGTGAGATGCCACTCAGAATTCTTGCGTTCACACAAATTTACCTACAATTTGAACCCCGTCAAACTGACAAAATCAGGATGGGGGCCGGAATGATTGTATTCAGTAATACATCTGAGGAGGAGGCACATCAGTATCCGCAGCAGGCAGGGCATGCAGTTCTGGGACTTGCAGCTCCACAAAACATAGGTGCGCCACAAGGACCTGCAGAAGAGCAGAGAGGGGAACAACGGACAGTCCGACATTGCAGGAGGCACTACCCATGTGAAAGGGTCTGCAGGCAGAGACTGAGCTTCCTGGACCTCTATGAAGAGCCTACGAAGTGCCTACGAACGCTCAGAGTGAGTCATCAGGTGGTCACAGACATCTGCACGTTCCTTCATGAAGAGCTGCTCCCGGCTGGGCCTGGTGGCAATGCATTTCCCGTCATAGTTAAAGTCACCACTGCCATCAATTTCTTCGCCTCTGGGTCCTTCCAGGGTGCCACTGGTGACATCACCAGGATCTTTCAGTCGTCTGCACATAAACGTATACGACAGGTCATGGATGGAATGTTTTGCAGGGCATCCGACTACGCCGACTTCCCCATCAACAACATCAGCCAGACTGAGAGACTAGTGAGTTTCCAGTCTCTGGCTGGCTTCCCACAGGTACAGGTTACAATTGATTGCACACACGTAGCAATATGAGCACCTCCACATGAGCCAGGACTGTTCATCAACTGAAAGGGATATCACTCCATCAATGCGCAGCTGGTTTGCGATTACCATAGAATCATAGAAAGGTTACAGCACAGAAGGAGGCCATTCGGCCCATCGAGTCAGTGCCGGTTCTATGCAAAAGCAATCTAGCTAGTCCCACTCCTCAGCCCTATCCCCATAGCCCTGCAAATTTTTTCCATTCAAGTACTTATCCAGTTCCCTTTTGAAGGCTATGATTGAATCTGTCTCCACCACCCCCTCGGCCAGATCCTAACCACTCTCTTTATAGAAAAGTTTTTCCTCATGTCACCTTTGGTTCTTTTGCCAACCACCTTAAATCTATGTCCTCTGGTTCTTGACACTTCCGCCAATGGGAACAGTTTCTCTCTATCTACTCTGTCTAGACCCTTCATGATTTTGAATACCTCTATCAAATCTCCTCACAACCGTCTCTGTTCCAAGGAGAACAACCTCAGCTTCTCCAGTCTATCCACGTAACTGAAGTCCCACATCCCTGGAATCATTCTAGTGAATCACTTCTGCACCCTCTCTAAGGCCTTCACATCCTTCCTAAAGTGCGGTGCCCAGAACTGGACACAATACTCCAGTTGTGGCCGAAACAGTGTTTTATAAAGGTTCATCATAACATCCTCGCTTTTGTACTCTATGCCTCTATTTATAAAGCCCAGGATCCCGTATGCTTTCTTAACCGCTTTCTCAACCTGCCCTGCCACCTTCAACGATTTGTGCACATATACCCCCAGATCTCTCTGTTCCTGCATCCCTTTTAGAATTGTACCCCTTAGTTTATATTGCCTCTCCTCGTTCTTCCTACCAAAATGTATCACTTCACAGTTTTCTGCGTTAAATTTCATCTGCTATGTGTCCGCCCATTCCACCAGCCTGTCTATATCCTCTTGAATTCTATCACGATCATCCTCACTGTTCACTACACTTCCAAGTTTTGTGTCATCTGCAAATTTTGAAATTGTGCCCTGTACACCCAAGTCCAAGTCATTAATATATATCAAGAAAAGCAGTGGTCCTAGTGCCCACCCCTGGAGAACACGACTGTACACCTCCCTCACTCACTTTTAAAGATGTGGTCTACATATATTTGCTTATTTGTTAATATTTATTAGTAAAGGTCAGAGGATGTTGGCAACTTATTTTACTAATTAATTTTGAGCACATCACACGTATTTTAGTATAGCATACAGTTTCTGTTTTACTGGACATCGCCAATAAAACTTTTTTAATAACTAAAAAGATTGCATGACATTTTTTGATATTTAGAAATCTGAAGAGAAATCTGCCAGGATTGAATTCTGGTTGCAGAGGTTTACATAGAATTATATTGAATTGCATAGAATTCACAGCACAGAAAGAGGCCATTCGGCCCAACTGATCTATGCCGGTGTTTATGCTCCTCACGAGCCTCCTCCCACTCTATTTGCTTCATCTCAAGAAGTGTCCTGATGGCAAATCTCAATACTAAGCTAGCCTACAGAATATTACATTGTGAAAATATTTCTTTATTTTCTCCTCGACACAAATGACCACTGAGCTGCAATTGTTTACACATTTGAAATGGAATAATACGAGCTTTTACAAACTTGCATGTTCCTCTTCAGTTTGGACTTTGGCCACAGACTCTGCCCATTCCTGGTATGTGCAGTTTACTGGTGTTGCGACAAGTAAATGTAGCTGTTTGCGTGGAAACTGATCACATTATTGATTCAATTCCAAAATCTACAGTTCTGAATCCAATGCATTGCCACAATCTTGGGATGTATCTTTTTATCTAGCTGGGTGCAACTTGGTAAATATTGTCAGCTTATCATATTATTCAAAAAATATTTCATTGCTTTTATATTTCCTGTTTTTGGTATTTCTGGTTTTACTTTTTATTTGTAACATGCCTTCCTTAGAAGTACACTAAACTGTGAAAGAATGTTCTTTTTCAGTTCTGTGGAATACTACATATTTGTCCACATGCCTGAGGTCATGAAAGTGACTGCATACTGCTCCTTTGACAGATCCATCTGCCTTTCTATCAACAAGCCTGGTTCATTTGCAGTGAAACCTGTCTATAATGATCAACTATTGCACTGACATCAGGACGTCTTTATAAACAGTTTCTCCTTCAGTGCAGGTTCAAGCTTGAATCATTAACACATTGTTAGGGTGATCATTGGGTGTCACTGAAGATATCCACTCATTCTACACAGGTGGTCTTTGAGACAGGTTTCATTGCACCAGTTTAGGAATTTAAGTTATAAATACTTCAGTCCCTCGCCCCAGCATGACACTTGTTGATGCCGTGACTTCTGATGTAACGGCCCAGAAACGGCTGATAAAATAATGGCGAGTTCACGCGCTCGCCATTATTAATGCTTAAAAACCCAGCAATTTGTGGCGAGGAAGAGCTACGCCACAAATTGCTGGACGATTTGCCGTTAGCCTCACACAAATGGGAGCTCGCCAACAACCTCCCCGTGAGTGTCAAGAAATTGCTGGATTTGGACGGTAAATACAAATGAATCTCGCCGCAGGTATTTAGGACTGGTATTTCATGTGGTGAGGACCCTGTAAATGACGTGATTTATGATCCTGGCATGAAATTCGACCTTAGAGGCCCAGAAAAGGAACAATTGAAACTGTGGAGTCTCACTCCCACAGGTAGTGAATTGTTCTCGAGGTTTTCTAAATATTACATTTTTCACTCTCTTTCTTTCCCTCTCTTTATTTCTCTTTCTGTATCTAATTTGACTCTAATTCACCCTGTTTCCTTCTCTGTCATTCGGTCTGTTTCTTTCTCCATCCTTAAACTTCATTGGTTAAAGAGAGAGACCATTGGACCCCACGTTCATGAGGTCACTGCGTCGTTATCAAATCACACTTCCAGCAATTTGCAGACCAAAAATAATATGACCTAAAGGGGAAGGAAAAAAACCCAATTCACGGCAGATGCCGTGCTCCGGCAATTTCTGGGCCAATATCCATTGGATTTATTTTTCCTTTTTCCTGGCAATGGTGATAATTTTAGAATGCTCCTTTCTGGTTGGCTGTTGCTAGCACTATTCCCAACTATATTAAAATATGGTGCAAATCAAACAAAGTACACAGATAAATTTTAGGGAAACGTATATGAATGAGATATTAAAGACCATAGACTGAGTTATTGACCCCCTCCACGCACCCCCCCTCCCCAGTAACTCACGCTGGTTCAACGTGCACTGGTAGGCATCTGGGTACCTCCCCCAAATAATTATTCATATGTGTGAGCCTAGACTAGTAAGTGTTGCCAGGCTTCTCAACCACAGGAACATTGCACCCAAACCCTGTCCTCAGTTGATATCCATATGTGAGTATAGGGGTCACTCGGTTGTGATCAGGAATGGAAGGCTTGGGTGATAATTCTTCCCTTAACACAAGGGAACTGAAAGCAACTGCTGCACCTCTATTGCTGTCCTTCCTGAGATAGTTAACTCAGCATAGACCAGGCATCAAGCATCCAATTTTCCTGCTCTGTACAGCTTGGTGCAACACTGAACAGTGCATTTGTCCATTGAGCCACCAAGGGAGCTCTATGGGCTTGTTTTTAATCACAGAGTCTTGGGTTTAAATACTGATAGCATTGTGCTATGACCAAATTGTTTTAATTCAATGGTCTGTGTTGCTAATTATGATCATTGAAAGGTTACAGCATGGAAGGCGGCCTTTCGGCCCATCGAGTCCACGCTGGCTCTATGCAAGAGCAATCCAGCTAGTCCCACTCCCCTGCCCCATCCCCGTGGCTCTGCAAATCTTTTTTTCCTTTCAAGTACTTATCCAGTTCCCTTTTGATGGCCATGATTGAATCTGTCTCCACCACTCCCTCAGGCAGTGCATTCCAGATCCTAACCACTCGCTGTGTAAAAATGTTTTTCCTCATGTCACCTTTGGTTCTTTTGCCAATCACCTTAAACCTACGTCCTCTGGTTCTTGACCCTTCTGCCAATGGGAACAGTTTCTCTCTCTCTACTCTGTCTAGGCCCTTAGTGATTTTGAATACCTCTATCAAATCTCCTCACAAGCTTCTCTGTTCCAAGGAGAACAATCCCAGCTTCTCCAGTCTATCCATGTAACTAAAGTCCCTCATACCTGGAATCATTCTAGTATATCTCTTCTGCAGTGCCTCTAACGCCTTCTCATCTTTCCTAAAATGCGGTGCCCAGAACTGGACACAATATTCCAGTTGTGGCTGAACCAGTGTTTCATAAAGGTTTATCATGACTTCCTTACTTTTGTACTCTATGCCTCTATTTATAAAGCCCAGGATCCCATATGCTTTTTTAACCGCTTTCTCAACCTGCCCTGCCACCGATATCCCCAGATCTTTCTGTTCCTGAATCCCTTTCAGAATTGTGCCCTTTAGTTTATATTGCCTCTCCTCATTCTACCTACTGAAATATATCACCTCGCACATTTCTGCGTTAAAAATTTCATCTGTCACATGTCTGCCTATGCCACCAGCCTATCACTATCCTCCTCACTGTTCACTACACTTCCAAGTTTCATGTCATCTGCAAGTTTTGAAATTGTGCCCTGTACACCCAAGTCCAAGTTATTAATATATATCAAGAAAAGCAGTGGTCCTAGTACCGACCCCTGGGGAACACCACTGTACTCCTCCCTCCAGTCCAATAAACAACCGTTCACCACTACTCTCTGTTTCCTATTACTTAGCAATTCTGTATGCATGCTGCTACTGCCCCTTTTATTCCATGGGCTTCAATCTTGATGACAAGCCTATTATGCGGCACTTTATCAAATGCCTTTTGAAAGTCCATATACACCACATCAACTGCATTGCCCTCATCAAAAAACTTATAATCAAGTTAGTTAAACACGATTTGCCTTTAACAAATCCTTAATGGCTTTCCCTAATCAACTTTCTATATTCAGCCTGGTTCTCACTTGTATTATCAATCTGACATTTGTCATATGCCCCTTTTTTCTGCTTCATCTTACTCTCTATCTCTTTCATCATCCAGGCAGCTCTGGCTTTAGTTACCCTACCTTTCTCCTGCGTGGGAATGTACCTAGACTGTACCCGAACCATTTCCTCCTTAAAGGCCGCCCATTGTTCGATTACAGTTTTGCCTGCCAATCTTTGATTCCAATTTACCTGGGCCAGATCTGTTCTCATCCCATTGAAATTGGCCCTCCTCCAATTAAGTATTTTTACTTTAAAGTAGTCAGAGTCGTTTTCCAGAGCTATTCTAAACCTTATAATACTATGATTGCTGCTCCCTAAATGTTCCCCCACTGACACTTGCTCCACTTGGCCCATCTCATTCCCTAGAACCAAATCCAGCAATGCCTCTTTCCACGTTGGGCTGGAAACGTACTGGTCAAGAAAGTTCTCCCGAACACACTTCAAAAATTCCTCCCCCTCTTTGCCCCTTATATTATTGTTATCCCAGTCTATATTAGGATAGTTGAAGTCCCCCGTTATCACAACTCTATGGCTTTTGCACCTCTCTGTTATTTCCCTGCAAATTTGCTCCTCTATATCCTTCCCACTGGTTGGTGGCCTATAGATTACACCCAGTAGTGTAATGGCACCTCTATTGTTTTTTAACTCTAACCAAATAGATTCTGTCCTTGATCCCTCCTGGACATCCTCATTGAATTCAATGGCACCCAAACCACCCATCATATTTGAACCTGCCCATTAGCGGTGACCCAAGACTTTTATTTAGAAATGTTGCTACCAGGAAATTATTGACTTTACTATGAAGCAACAGCCTTTAGCTGCTAATATCACTAGCTCAAAAGTAGAATAACAGAAATGCTACTTTACCAGTATTCTATAAGAAAATGTGAAGCTATTTTGGTACTTCTTTTTCCTGTTGCATCTTCAAGTATGGACAGGGAGTGGCCTTTAAAATTTGTATTGTCGTTTCCCCCTTGGGACTCAGTCATAGTTCCACTGTGGTAAATCAAAGTGTATTAGGTTCAAATTTAAATTTCAAACTAGTAATTCATCAGTATAAACTTGAGATTAATATCTATATTTAGTGCTATCAGTATTTAGTTTCATGGTGTTTGGGATTGCACTTTTCCACTATCTTGGCATTGAATAAGATTTAGACCACAATGGGTGTGGAGGGGCACAGGGCATGAAATCGTATAGAAATTAAAATCTCAATCAATTTCAGACTAATTTTCTTAAGACTGTTTTTGTTTATAATAACAACTGTCAAAAAACAATACATGTGAATTAAGTTATGAAGTGAGTGAGCAGCATTGTTTGTTAGAAATAATCCCATTGTTTAACCATGAAAGGCACTGAGTAAAGAAAGAAAAAGAAAGAGAGACTTGCATTTATATAGCGCCTTTCACGACATCAGATCGTCCCAAAGGGCTTTACCACTAATGAAGTATTTATGAATTTGCACACAGCAAGTTCCCACGAACAACAAAGTGATAATGACCTGATAATGTGGGGTTAAATTGGTTAACCCCCGAAAATGGGCGCTGGGATCGCGGTGCGTAATATTTGTACCGCCTGGTGATTTCAGTGAGTGCTGCGCTGTTGAGTGGCTGTAAACTTAATCCAGAGTCATGAGTTCAAATCCCACCATAGCAGTTGGGGGAATTTAAATTCAATTAATTAAATAAAATCTGGAATTAAAAAAAACTAGTATCAGTAACGGAGGCTATGAAACTACCGGATTGTCGTAAAAACCCATCTGGTTCACTAATGTCCCTTTTGGGAAGGAAACCTGCCGTGCTTACCTGGTCTGGCAGATATGTGACTCCAGACCCACAGCAATGTGGTTGATTCTTAATCGCCCTCTGAAATGGCCTAGCAAACCATTCAGTTGTTCAAGGCGGCGGCTTACCACCACCTTCTCAAGGGCAATTAAGGATGGGCAATAAATGCTGGCCTTGCCAGTGACGCCCACATCCCATGAACAAATTTTAAAAAAACACACTAGCAGGGGGCTCAGATATCAGGAGTGACTAGCACTACTTAAAGGCAGCCAACACCTCTTAAAGGGGAGGTTCACTGTGGCTGCAGGAAGTGGTGGAAGTCAATTGTGAAGTGAATCTGTGCTGCAATATAGTGAAGCATGGTAATGATGGGAACTCTGGAATTTTTAATGAGCAACAACTTGGCTGCTCAAAGTTTGCGGGACTCTTATATTTTCGAAATATAATATATGGGTCTGAACGGAGATCAGACATCGCACAAGTAAAACATAGATACAGGTCTCATCCTTATGTTTAAAAACTGTTGACTTATCTTAATTGTAAACAATTTTACAACACCAAGTTATAGTCCAGCAATTTTATTTTAAATTCACAAGCTTTCGGAGGTAGCCTCCGAAAGCTTGTGAATTTAAAATAAAATTGCTGGACTATAACTTGGTGTTGTAAAATTGTTTACAATTGTCAACCCCAGTCCATCACCGGCATCGCCACATCATGACTTATCTTAAAACATTGAATAAAGGTTGCGCACCACTAAATCCCACATCCTCCAATCTGCATGCCAGACCCCATCAATCTGCCAATCTGAATTTGTACCAGGCCTGCGAGAGGGCGTGCACCAAGGTTCTCTGCTGATGCACTAGAGGCCTCAGTGCAAGAGATGGACAGAAGGAGGGGCATCCTATATTTGCAGCGGGAGCAAGAGGCTCTCCAGACATATGCTCCCAAGGCAGTGGGAGGCAATAGGAGACGAGGTCAATGCCAGGGACATAGCACTATGAACATGGATGCAGTGCAGGGAGAAGCGCAATGATTTGGTACGAGTGGTCAAGGTGAGTGAGGTCAACTGTCAGGTGGCATCTCCTACCAACTGCACCACTAGCCTCATCCACTGCTCCACACACTACACCCCCCATCACCCACATACCAACAAACTCTTTCAATCAGAACTCAACTCTTCCAATCAGATGCTTCATCTCACCCTCACACATTACCACTGTTGCAAGCTGCACACCCACAACTCACAGGTCTCACACACACAGGCAGCTATTCAACCATGACAGGCACATCACCCAAACATTCTGCAGGACACTCACTGACACAGTTTCCTCATTCTTGCAAGAGAATGTGGCGCATAACAGGAGGCAGTGAGTGGCAGTGGCTCCATGGAACATGAACCTGTTGTCCTTTCTCAGGATGACAACATTCCTGTCCCATCCCTGCCACTCTGCCAGTGCCCTTGCTGTTGCCTATCAGCTAGCCAGCCCACTCCGTGTAGAGTGTTGAAACTTTATTATAGGAACATAGGAAGATAAAAACAGGAGTAGGCCATTTAGCCCCTTGAACCTGTTCTGTCATTCAATGAGATATGGCTGATTTGTGACCTAACTCCAGATACCCACCTTAGCCCCATATCACTTAATACCTTTGGTTAACAATAATCTATCAATCTCAGATTTAAAATTAACAATTGAGTTAGCATCAACTGCCATTTGCGGAAGAGAGTTCCAAACTTCTACCACACTACACGTGTAGAAGTGTTTCCTAACTTCACTCCTGAAAATCCTGGCTCGAATTTTTAGGCTATCTCCCCTAGTCCTAGTATTCAAGTATAGGAGACCTCAAAAAACAGGTACAAAAGCATCTGCAGCCAGAAGCAATAATCCAGCAAGTAACCAGTAACCTGTAACTCCTGCATAATCCTTTTAAGTAGAGTTGGTGGGAGATCCTCCATGCCATTTATGACCTGTTCAACGGCTGGAGCGTGGAGTTACAAAATAGCAGTGGTCCCTTGAAATCAGCGATGCACACTGATTTACATCATATACTCCCTACTCTACATGCTGCCGGCTTGTGCAACCACCTTTACCAAGATGGTGCCCTGCGCACTTCATGTCGGAAGTGTGCACGCGCAACTTGGACGTAATTTTCGGGGCTTAGGAGTCCGCGTAGCAGAACTGGGACTACATGGCCCAATTTAGCCCCAGTGGGTTTTAGTGATGTTGGTTGAAAGATAAATATTGCACAGGAAACCGGGGAGGGTTCCCATGCTCTTCTTCAGAAAGTGCCAAGGGATCTTTACATCCATCTGAGAGGGCAGACAGAGTCTCAGTTTAATGTCTCATCCAAAAGACAGCATCTCCAATAGTGTAGCAATCCCTCAGTACTGCACTGGAGTGTCAGCCTAGAGTTTGTGTTCAAGTCTCTGGAGTGAACCCCCAACCTTCAGATTCAGAGGCGAGAGTGCTACCACTGAGACACAGCTGATTTTGTTTTTCAAAAAATGCAAGTTCTTTCTTCTTTAAAATTTCTCCTTCCTCCTCTCCTGATTCATACCAGGCACTCAGCTGCACCTTGCCCAAGTAGCTGACCTTCATGTAAGGGTCTGGATAATAAGTGCATGCAGGCAGTTCCATCCTGGGCAACACACATTTTCCAGCGGGGATCACTGCATAGCAATCAGGAGCAGGGAGCGTTGCTCATCTCCTCCTCCCTGGTCCGAGGCTACAAACTGAAAATACACCATGGTTCCTTTCACTGATTGTTGCCCCAACTGTAAAGCAAATTATAACGGAATTCTAAAGGACTTACCCAGTAGCTTGATGAGTAAATATACCAACTGATGTGGAACTGAACCATACAGACTAACAGCGTTTAATTTAGATCCCAAATTTGCTCTGCAACTCCCTGTTTAAACCCCTCCAATCAGTTTTCTGCACCTCCCACAGCATCAAAATGATCCTAACCAAAGTCATGAACATCATTTTCTGTGACTGTGACTGTGGTGCATTATCCCTCCACAGTGACTGACCGTGGGGCATTAACCCTCCTCAGTGACTGACCG
The DNA here is from genome assembly GCF_035084215.1 of Heptranchias perlo. Taxonomy (NCBI): domain Eukaryota; kingdom Metazoa; phylum Chordata; class Chondrichthyes; order Hexanchiformes; family Hexanchidae; genus Heptranchias; species Heptranchias perlo. Next base: position 30,060,866 of record NC_090329.1, on the reverse strand, counting down.
TGGGGCATTAACCCTCCTCTGTGACCGTGGGGAATTATCCCTCCTCACTGACTGTGACCGTGGTGCATTAACCCTCCTCACTGACTGTGACCGTGGGGCATTAACCCTCCTCAGTGAGTGTGACCGTGGGGCATTAACCCTCCTCACTGACTGTGACCGTGGGGCATTAACCCTCCTCAGTGAGTGTGACCGTGAAACATTAACCCTCCTCACTGACTGTGACCGTGGGGCATTAACCCTCCTCACTGACTGTGACCGTGGGGCATTAACCCTCCTCACTGACTGTGACCGTGGGGCATTAACCCTCCTCACTGACTGTGACCGTGGGGCATTAACCCTCCTCACTGACTGTGACCGTGGGGCATTAACCCTCCTCAGTGAGTGTGACCGTGAAACATTAACCCTCCTCACTGACTGTGACCGTGGTGCATTAACCCTCCTCACTGACTGTGACCGTGGGGCATTAACCCTCCTCACTGACTGTGACCGTGGGGCATTAACCCTCCTCACTGACTGTGACCGTGGGGCATTAACCCTCCTCACTGACTGTGACCGTGGGGCATTAACCCTCCTCTGTGACCGTGGGGCATTAACCCTCCTCTGTGACCGTGGGGCATTAACCCTCCTCAGTGAGTGTGACCGTGGGGCATTAACCCTCCTCAGTGAGTGTGACCGTGGGGCATTAACCCTCCTCACTGACTGTGACCGTGGTGCATTAACCCTCCTCACTGACTGTGACCGTGGGGCATTAACCCTCCTCTGTGACCGTGGGGCATTAACCCTCCTCACTGACTGTGACCGTGAAACATTAACCCTCCTCACTGACTGTGACCGTGAAACATTAACCCTCCTCACTGACTGTGACCGTGGTGCATTAACCCTCCTCACTGACTGTGACCGTGGGGCATTAACCCTCCTCAGTGAGTGTGACCGTGGGGCATTAACCCTCCTCACTGACTGTGACCGTGGGGCATTAACCCTCCTCACTGACTGTGACCGTGGGGCATTAACCCTCCTCACTGACTGTGACCGTGGTGCATTAACCCTCCTCTGTGACCGTGGGGCATTAACCCTCCTCACTGACTGTGACCGTGGGGCATTAACCCTCCTCACTGACTGTGACCGTGGGGCATTAACCCTCCTCACTGACTGTGACCGTGGTGCATTAACCCTCCTCACTGACTGTGACCGTGGGGCATTAACCCTCCTCACTGACTGTGACCGTGGGGCATTAACCCTCCTCACTGACTGTGACCGTGGGGCATTAACCCTCCTCTGTGACCGTGGGGCATTAACCCTCCTCAGTGAGTGTGACCGTGGGGCATTAACCCTCCTCACTGACTGTGACCATGGTGCATTAACCCTCCTCACTGACTGTGACCGTGGGGCATTAACCCTCCTCTGTGACCGTGGGGCATTAACCCTCCTCACTGACTGTGACCGTGAAACATTAACCCTCCTCACTGACTGTGACCGTGGTGCATTAACCCTCCTCACTGACTGTGACCGTGGGGCATTAACCCTCCTCACTGACTGTGACCGTGGGGCATTAACCCTCCTCACTGACTGTGACCGTGGGGCATTAACCCTCCTCAGTGAGTGTGACCGTGGGGCATTAACCCTCCTCACTGACTGTGACCGTGGGGCATTAACCCTCCTCACTGACTGTGATCGTGGGGCATTAACCCTCCTCACTGACTGTGACCGTGGGGCATTAACCCTCCTCTGTGACCGTGGGGCATTAACCCTCCTCACTGACTGTGACCATGGTGCATTAACCCTCCTCACTGACTGTGACCATGGTGCATTAACCCTCCTCACTGACTGTGACCGTGGGGCATTAACCCTCCTCACTGACTGTGACCGTGGGGCATTAACCCTCCTCAGTGAGTGTGACCGTGGGGCATTAACCCTCCTCAGTGAGTGTGACCGTGGGTCATTAACCCTCCTCACTGACTGTGACCGTGGGGCATTAACCCTTCTCTGTGACTGTGGGGCATTAACCCTCCTCACTGACTGTGACCGTGAAACATTAACCCTCCTCACTGACTGTGACCGTGAAACATTAACCCTCCTCACTGACTGTGACCGTGGGGCATTAACCCTCCTCACTGACTGTGACCGTGGGGCATTAACCCTCCTCACTGACTGTGACCGTGGGGCATTAACCCTCCTCAGTGAGTGTGACCGTGGGGCATTAACCCTCCTCACTGACTGTGACCGTGGGGCATTAACCCTCCTCACTGACTGTGACCGTGAAACATTAACCCTCCTCACTGACTGTGACCGTGGGGCATTAACCCTCCTCACTGACTGTGACCGTGGTGCATTAACCCTCCTCACTGACTGTGACCGTGGGGCATTAACCCTCCTCACTGACTGTGACCGTGGTGCATTAACCCTCCTCACTGACTGTGACCGTGGGGCATTAACCCTCCTCACTGACTGTGACCGTGGTGCATTAACCCTCCTCACTGACTGTGACCGTGGGGCATTAACCCTCCTCGCTGACTGTGACCATGGTGCATTAACCCTCCTCTGTGACCGTGGGGCATTAACCCTCCTCACTGACTGTGACCGTGAAACATTAACCCTCCTCACTGACTGTGACCGTGGGGCATTAACCCTCCTCACTGACTGTGACCGTGGGGCATTAACCCTCCTCACTGACTGTGACCGTGGGGCATTAACCCTCCTCACTGACTGTGACCGTGGGGCATTAACCCTCCTCACTGACTGTGACCGTGGTGCATTAACCCTCCTCACTGACTGTGACCGTGGTGCATTAACCCTCCTCACTGACTGTGACCGTGAAACATTAACCCTCCTCACTGACTGTGACCGTGGGGCATTAACCCTCCTCACTGACTGTGACCGTGGGGCATTAACCCTTCTCTGTAACTGTGGGGCATTAACCCTCCTCACTGACTGTGACCGTGAAACATTAACCCTCCTCACTGACTGTGACCGTGAAACATTAACCCTCCTCACTGACTGTGACCATGGTGCATTAACCCTCCTCACTGACTGTGACCGTGGGGCATTAACCCTCCTCACTGACTGTGACCATGGTGCATTAACCCTCCTCACTGACTGTGACCATGGTGCATTAACCCTCCTCACTGACTGTGACCGTGGTGCATTAACCCTCCTCACTGACTGTGACCGTGGGGCATTAACCCTCCTCAGTGAGTGTGACCGTGGGGCATTAACCCTCCTCAGTGAGTGTGACCGTGGGTCATTAACCCTCCTCACTGACTGTGACCGTGGTGCATTAACCCTCCTCACTGACTGTGACCGTGGGGCATTAACCCTTCTCTGTGACTGTGACCGTGGGGCATTAACCCTCCTCACTGACTGTGACCGTGGTGCATTAACCCTCCTCTGTGACCGTGGGGCATTAACCCTCCTCACTGACTGTGACCATGGTGCATTAACCCTCCTCACTGACTGTGACCATGGTGCATTAACCCTCCTCACTGACTGTGACCGTGGGGCATTAACCCTCCTCACTGACTGTGACCGTGGTGCATTAACCCTCCTCTGTGACCGTGGGGCATTAACCCTCCTCACTGACTGTGACCATGGTGCATTAACCCTCCTCACTGACTGTGACCATGGTGCATTAACCCTCCTCACTGACTGTGACCGTGGGGCATTAACCCTCCTCAGTGAGTGTGACCGTGGGGCATTAACCCTCCTCACTGACTGTGACCGTGGGGCATTAACCCTTCTCTGTGACTGTGACCGTGGTGCATTAACCCTCCTCACTGACTGTGACCGTGGGGCATTAACCCTTCTCTGTGACTGTGGGGCATTAACCCTCCTCACTGACTGTGACCGTGAAACATTAACCCTCCTCACTGACTGTGACCGTGAAACACTAACCCTCCTCACTGACTGTGAGCGCGGTGCATTAACCCTCCTCACTGACTGTGACCGTGGGGCATTAACCCTCCTCACTGACTGTGACCGTGGGGCATTAACCCTCCTCACTGACTGTGACCGTGAAACATTAACCCTCCTCACTGACTGTGACCGTGGGGCATTAACCCTCCTCACTGACTGTGACCGTGGTGCATTAACCCTCCTGACTGACTGTGACCGTGGGGCATTATCTCATCCTCATCCTCCTAAACCTCTCTGCAGCCTTTGACATGATCGATCACTACATCCTCCTCCAACCCCTCTACTCTGTTGTTTATCTGGGTGGGACTGCCCTTGTTTGGTTCCATTGTTTCCAGCCACAGAAGAGAAAAAGAAATATTAGGAAGGCCAAAGCCATCACCTTCAGCCTCTGTGAAAAACATTGTACCCTTGCCACTAACTCCATCTCCCTCTTCGGCCACCATCTCTGCCTGAATCAGATTGTTTGCTACCTCAGCGCCTTACTTGACCCTGAGCTGAGCATCCTACGCCATTTCCTTTCCATCACAAAGCCAGCGTACTTCCACATCTGTACCATTAGCCACCTCTGCCCCTACCTCAGCCCATCTATGGCTGAGACCCTCAACCACGTCTTTGTCACCTTGAGACTTTTCTATTCTGATGCTCTCTTGGTCGGCCTTCCACCCTCTGCCTTCTGTAAACTTCAGCTCAATGAAACCACTTCAGCCCATATCCTAACCTGCACCCAATCCCTCGCATTCATCACCCCAATCTTCGCTGGCCTACATTGGCCCCCAATGCCTCAAATTTAGAATTCTCATCCTTGTGATTAAATCCCTCCATGGGCTCACCCCTCCCTACCTCTGTAAACTCTAGTGCGACAACCCTCCCTCGCCCTGAAGGGGTTTAGCCTTGTCTTTGAGTCTCCTAGACTAAGAAAAAAGGAAAAGCACAGTTCTGGTCTACATATTACAAAAATGATACAGAAGCTCTGGAGAAAGTGCAAAAATGATTTACAAGAATGATACCAGAACTGAGAGGTTATAACTATAAGGAAAGACTAAAGAGACTGGGGCTATTTTCTCTAGAAAAAAGACTGAGAGGTGACCTGATAGAGATCTTTAAAATTATGAAAGGGTTTGATAGGGTAGATGTAGAGATGATGGGCGCTAAATTGGGCCATGTAGCGTCCGTTATTTCGGCGCTAAACGGCCTCTCCGACATCCCATCTTGGTATAGGAGTCAGCGCGAATCCCAAATGCTGGAAGCATGTAATGTAGGGAGAAAATGGCTGCAATCAGTGTGCAACGCTGATTTAAAGTGATACACACAATTTTGGACCTCCACACTCAACTCAACGCACTGTCTTACCCCCGACCACCTAAACGGTTCTTACAGTGCCTGAAGGACCCCCCCCACACCGCTATTTAAAGGGCCATGCAGGTATTGCAGGTTAGTTCCTGGATTATTGCTTCTGGCTGCTGGAGGAGTAGGAAGTTTTTTTAAAGCTCCCTATTCTTATTGAGAGTTCTTACACAACTTTTGAGAGTGCTTTGGCAGGTACTGCCTTACCGGTCGGAAAGTTACAACCCTGGTGGAACAACATTCCCGCCAACCATGGGCGGTCTGCTAGGGCTCTCATTGGGCATTGAGCACGACTGGGAGCGTGCAGAGAGGCCACACCCAGCAGGTCAAGCTGCGAGGAGATGGAGGATGAGGAGGCGCAGGGCACTGAGCAGGAGGCCCTACCCAATGAGGGACTTCAGGGATCAATTCTCTTACCTCAACATGACCGAGGAGGATTGCATCCAACGCCTGAGGTTCACCAAGGAAGCTGTGACCGAGATCTGTCAACTGGTGCGGCCACAACTGAAGCCTCAGGGCAGGGCGAGGACAGCATTGCCTACGGCTGTGAAGGTCACCATGGCACTGAATTTCTGCGGCTCAGGAGCATTCACCATCTACAAGGCACAGGTCAGGAGTGCGATGGAATACTCTCCAATGCCTGGATGAGTGCAGCTCCAACAACACTCAAGAAGCTCAACACCATCCAGGACAAAGCAGCCCGCTTGATTGGTACCCCATCCACCACCCTAAGCATTCACTCCCTTCACCACCGGGGCACAGTGGCTTCAGTGTGTACCATCCACAGGATGCACTGCAGCAACTCACCAAGGCTCCTTCGACAGCACCTCCCAAACCCGCGACCTCTACCACCTAGAAGGACAAGGGCAGCAGGCACATGGGAACAACACCACCTGCACGATCCCCTCCAAGTCACACACCATCCCAACTTGGAAATATATTGCCATTCCTTCATCATCACTGGGTCAAAATCCTGGAACTCCCTACCTAACAGCACTGTGGGAGAACCTTCACCACACGGACTGCAGCGGTTCAAGAAGGCGGCTCACCATTACCTTCTCAAGGGCGATTAGGGATGGGCAATAAATGCTGGCCTCGCCAGCGACGCCCACATCCCATGAACGAATAATAAAAAAAAAATTTCAGGCCTCTGCTGGCGACATGTGCAACATCTCGCAGTATGAAGTGCACTGCTGCATAAGGAAGGTCACAGATGCACTGTACCACATGAGGAACAGGTTCATCACCTTTCCTCTCGACAGAGACAATCAGAACGAGTGAGCACAGGGGTTCGCTCGCATTGCTGGTTCCCCATGGTGCAGGGTGCCATGGACTGTACACATATTGTCCTGCATGCCCCGCACATCAACTCGGCTCCCTTCGTCAACCAAAAGGGTTTCCACTCCCTCAACATGCAGCTGGTGTGCGACCACACGCATCGCATCTTGGAGGTCGATGCCCGCTACCCGCTACCCTGGGAGTAGTCACGAGTCCGTCGTCATGCGGCAGTCTAACGTGCCAGCTATCTTTCATTTGACTCTGCAAATCAAAGGCTGGATACTGGGCGACAAGGGCTATCCCCTCACGACTTGGCTCATGGCACCGGTCAGGAATCCACGCACACGTGCACAGCAGGCAGACAACATCGTGGAGCATACCATAGGCCTCCTGAAACATCGCTTCCGCTACCTAAACCGGTCTGGAGGAGCCCTGCAGTACTCCCCGGAGCGGGTGGGCGGATGTGTGGTGGTCTGCTGCATGCTGCACAACCTCGCCATTATGAGGGACCAGCCTTTGCCACCAATGGATGCAGAAGATCCTGAGCCAGAGGTGGAGGAGGAGGAGGCTGAGGAGGAGGAGGAGGTGGAGCAGGAGGAAGAAGAGGCTGAAGAGGAGCAGGAGGAGGGGGTGGAGCCAGAAGAGGAGGTGGAGGAAGATGCAAGGGTGCAACAGGAACCACACGCCTTGTCTGCAAGGGCAGTGTGTGCTCGCCTGATCCGTGCCCGCTATCAATAATTGGAACTACATCCCCCAACTCACCAACAGTCCTACATTCCCCACCTTTCCCCTCCCACAAGACAATCAAATCGCCCTCCATCAGATTACATATTGGTGTCCCTCTCAGCTCAGTGCATGAACAAAAACCACCACCAAATGCAAAATCAAACTCTCCTTTATGGATTAATAAATGAAAATATACAAACATAACAGAACTATTCACCCTTGTGCATTCTCTTAGTGCCTGTTGTCCGTGTGCCTTTACCTATCCTAATGCTCCTACAAGGTGCTTCCCCAGTGGCTGGCGCATGGGTGGTGGAAGGCTGCTGACCTTCAATGGAGGAACGTCCAGATGGCCTTGGAGGATGACCTCCAGCAGCTCTGGGCCTGGAGGGCCCAGCTTCAGACTGTATCATCTCAGAATGGTCTGCAGCAGTCTGGCCTGGCTGGACAACAGGCAACAACAGGGGCACTGGCGGAGTGGCAGGGGTGGGAGCAGGAATGCTGTTGTCTTGAGAGAGGACAGCAGGTCCGACTGCCATGGTGCCACTGCCACTCTCACGGGGCGGTGCCTCAGCAATCCTGGTGATCAGCTGGAGAACGGATTGCTGGAGTGTTGTGATGCCCTGGAAGCCCCGTTCCACAGTGGTCCCCAGAGCCACGATAGCAGCAGTCTGAGCTTCCAAGGCAGCAGTCTGAGCTGCAAATGCAGCAGTCAGACCTTGGATGGCAGATGTTTGTGCTGCAATGGAAGCTGTGACATCAGTCATCAGACACTGCATCATGGTGGGTTCCACGGATGCGCTGATGGAGGTGACCACCCGTTCCATGTGGGAAAGGATGGGCTCCAAGCTCTGCGCAAAGCCCTGCGCCAAGTTGGAGCTGGACTCCTCCATTCCCCTTCTCATTGTGCGCAGGCTTTCTGGCAGGCTTTCTAGTGCCCCAAGGATTTGGTGGTGTACGCCCATCAGTCTTCTTCTGTAGTCTGGCCCATCGACATCCTCATCTGACTCCTCTGCAGCAGAACTAGTGAGAGACTTCGCCCTCCGACGAGTTGGCTCCTGTGGTATCCGTTCCCTCCGCCCCGGCTCCTGCGCTCTTGTGTCCAGTGCCTCACCACGTCCAGTGTCTCTAACCTAACTTCTAAAGGACGCGCAGAGTCAGTCTCTGAGCTGGTGGAAGCAATTGTCAGATCGAATGAAGGTGTGACTTCAGTGTCATCCTCCTCCTCCTCCTCAGGTGCCATCACATGTTCTTGGGTATCTGCAATGACAAAGGGAATCAGGTTGAGTTGTGGAGTGGGGAGAGGAGCAAGTAAGAGGTGTGTGCTGACAGCATGTGCAGCACATGAGTCAGAAAAGGTTATGGGAGGAGAGAGATGTGGGAAAGGAGAAGGAGCTTTAGATATGCAGAGACTCCCTTGACCGGGACCTCCAGTGCGGCACGTTGTGACGGCTGCAGCGATGGCCCACCCAATGATCCACAGCACCGTCTCCTCTGCGGGGGGGGGGGGGGGGGGGGGCGGTGGTGAGAACGTGTAGACGTGGCCATCCAGCCTCAGGTCCCTCCTGCTGCCAGGTGTTATACGCCACCTTCTCCTGCAAGACAGAGGACAGTGTGTCAGTGAGTGTCCTGCAAGGTGTGTGGGTGATGGTCGAATAGTTGCCAGTTTGTGTGACTTGAGTGGTGGTTGTATAGCCTGCAAGTGTGTGCAATGTGCAGGTGAGATGCAGTGTTTGTTGGTGGGTGGGTGACAGGAGGTGTAGTGCATGGAGTATTGGTGCAGTTAGTAGGATGTGCCACTTGACACTTGCCATTCACTCACCTTGACCACTCCAGTCAAATCATTAAATTTCTTGCAGCACTGCACCCATGTGCATGGTGCAATGCTCCTGGCATTCACTTCCTGTGCCATGGCCTGCTAATGCCTACGCAGCTCTAGTCTAGACGGTCTCCGGCCACCCTGCGGCTACATGCCTGCCCTCCTTTGGTCCACGTCTTCCACCAGGGCCTCCAGAGCATCGTCCAAGAATCTTGGAGCCCGCTCTCTTGCTGGTGCAGCTACTCGCGATGCCATTCTCCCTTCTCCTACTTGGCTGTATATCTGCCATTGGAAATGCGCCTGCACCTTTTAAGTAGTGCAGGCTGCTGATGACGTGCGCAGTGCACGCCCCATTTCCAACTTCCTCATTCTCCGTGCAGCCTCTCAGCAGCGAGGGCTGTGCTTGCTGCACGGAGATTTCATGGTAAATATCTGGCATCACGAAGTTCACGTGCTGCCTGCGTAAGGTCCGTCAGGCAAGGGGTGGTAGTGCATCATGCTACCATCGCCCAGAATGGACCCTTATCCAATTTTTCCCCCGATGTTTCTACTTGTGTGGGAGTCCAAAACTAGGGGCCATAAATATAAGATAGTCACGAATAAACCCAATAAGGAACTCAGGAGAAAATTCTTTACTCAGAGAATGATGAGAATGTGGAACTCGCTGTCACATCGCGTAGTTGAGGTGAATAGCATAGATGTATTTAAGGGGAGGCTAGATAAGTACATGAGGGAGAAAGGAATAGAAAGATATGTTGATAGGGTGAGATGAAGTAAGGTGGGAGGAGACTTATGTGGAGCATAAACACCAGCATGGACCAGTTGGGTTGAATGGCCTGTTTCTGTGCTGTAAATTCTATGTAATTCTATGTAAAAGCACACCAGAGCCATTGCTATGACCTTCTTGTTCAACGGTTCCAAAGACAGCTTATAGAATCTATGGTAATTTTATGGGGACAAAATTGCTGCATGACTCATTTCCCACAACAAACAAAAAAGTTTGCTATGTTCATTTTCTTAAAGACGGTGTCCCTTTAAAAAGTTTGTTGTATCAAATATTCTACATGCAACATTTTAGGATTATCTAGTTCTTGTTCATCACAGAAGTTCTTTGATGTGAAAAAACATATTTATTCTTGTTCACTGTATATTTACACTCTGATCATATCAGTTCACTACACTGAGCCCTTTCTTGCAACATACACATATAAAAGGATTATTCTATTCATGGCCACAAACAGTTTTCATTATTAGATCTTAATACCACCCTGTTTACATGAATTTGTCAAAAGTTTTCTAATCTATTGCTCCATGTGTAATGAATCTTCATATCAAATCACTGGACTACAAATTCCACTGATACAGATACAGAGAAACAAGATAGTATCTCAAAGGAAGGGATATCTTTTATGTGCTCCTTTAGGTACTTTTACTTTAAGTTGGCAACCTGGGATAGCATCGTTCCAAGCAATAGTCTGTGACCTCTGTGTGTTGCTTTTTCCTATTTACCTTTCTACCTGTCACCACCTCAAGTCAAAGTCTATCGGAGAAACGTGATTGACGGCTGCAGGGTAATGGAATCCAGCTCACACGTTTAGAGGTATATGGAGATGTTATGTCATCAGACCCATGAAAATATAGGTGTTCCAAAGTCTGTCGTAGAGAGTGTCACAGGTTCAGTGCTAAAGGTTACTATTGTAAGCAGACCTCACACCTCTTACGTTCAGGAGTTAACTCACCTGTTATCTACCTATACGATAGAGTAACCCAGGGAATGTAAAAATGCATTCTACAAACTAGATACCATAAATTTGCATATGCATTAATTTTATCACTAATGTAAATAAGAATATTAGTAATAAAACTAAGGGACTGTAAGCATTTCACATACGAGTGCTAATTTATCATAACGCTCAGCAGACAATCATGGCTAGGAATTTCCTCAGAGCTGTTTCCGCTAAACCGCCATAACTTCATCAGAATTGCAGCGGAAACCTATTTATGCGTTTAAACTGGGTTTATTTCACACTTCCAGGTAAATAGGAAAAAGCAACACACAGAGGTCACAGGCTATTGTTGGAATCCCAGATTGCCAACTTAAAGTAAAAGTACCTAAAGAGGCACACAAAAGATGTCCCTTCCTTTGAGATACTATCTTGTTTCTCTCTGCATCTGTATGGCAGCAGCTCCAAGGAAATTCCCGGAACCATGTTGTAAAGGCAGTAAATGGAGAATGATTCCTCTGTGCCCCTAGTGTAACAGAATCATAAGACTGTTTATAAAGAACAGCTTTAGACTGCTGTTATAGCTAGTGCAGAGGGAAATCTTCCCCCACTGTTAGAAATTGAATGCTACAAAGTTTATCAATATTTTTATTTGGTCATCCAGGAGTCCAAAGTGCTTAGAAACTCATCATCACGTTCAAAAGTCTTCAAATCAAGCTACTGAGGAAGCTACATGGGTAGAGTCTGTGTTTGTCCAATATGAATCCACAGTCACTCTCCACTGGGACACATCCCTGTTACCCAAGCCCACAATGCTTAGAATGGCATGAACAAGGCTTAGGGACCCCACGTTTGAGCAGGGGTAATCGCATAGTTCCACCAGGTAAAATGGCACACAGAGCAATCAGAAGCTTTCTGCTTCTTGTACAGCCTTCCCATAATGGTATTGGATTTTGGGGTTTGGAAGAGCTGAGTGGGAAGAACTCCAGCCCCAGTGATAGGTCAGATCCTCCCAGTTCCATATTGAGCCAGGCTGGCTAGTCAGTTAACAACACTGGAATGCTAAGGACCTACTTGGATCAAATATCCAGAGTCTGCCAGACAGTTGACCTGATTCCAATCGTCCATCACCAGACATGTCATCTTGGAACCATCTCGACCCCAAAGAGGCTTTGCTCATACCCCCAGAAGTAGGATAATCACTAATTGGGCATTACGCAACTAACAAGCATGGGTTTCAGCCCCCCTGCTGGGCAGACAGCGGGTATGAGGAACTCCTCACAAATGACATGGTAAGCAGCACAATTCATCGTAAAATGTGTGAACGCATTGCTGCCATCCTCCTGACCACAGGATGGACTCATTCCCATAATCCATCGAATGGTGATTCACCAACGGGGGGTGCTGAGCTTCATCAGCAATTGTGTACCTCTCTGCAAACCAGTCATGAAGGATACCAGACCTTGCATATGAGGGCAGGTTCTCATTCCCTGCCTCTAGGTGATCAGCTTTTAGCAGCTGTCATACTTAGTGTGGCAAAAATAGATTTTTGTTTCTGTTGAGTTTTTAAAAAATTCATATTTTGTATTTCTAGAATCAACATGTAAGGGGTTAATGCCTAGGTCACACAAAGCATCTTTTCAGCAGAAAGCCATCAACCCAGAATAGACAAGTTATCTGGGAAAAACTACACAAGGTGTGGGATTTGCATGGCCCATACAATGGTTGCCAGAAGCGTTAACTGGCTAATCAACTCAGAGCCATTATTTGTAACTACAAACATCTTTGCCTTTGTCAAATGTTGGATACATTTCATGTTGGTGAATGGCTATTTGTTTTAATGTAATTGTTGCTTTGTTCAGGGATGCTGTGCGGGTGGTCTAATATCAGCTGGACAAAGATCAATGAATAGGCCTAACTTGGGACAACGGCTTCCATTGACAGCTCTGTCCTTTGATAAGGATAGGGATGGGATCATTGATTTTCTTTTCATATTCATTCTATGTCACTAGCAAGGCCAGTATTTATTGCCCATCCCTAGTTGCCCTTGAGAAGGTGGTGGTGAGCCTTCTTCCTGAACCATTGCAGTCCATGTGATGAAAGTACTCCCACAATGCTGTTAGGTAGGGCGTTCCAGGGTTTTGATACAGCAACAATGAAAGAGTGGCTACATACGTCCACCAGGATGGTGTGTGACTTGGAAGGGAACGTGGTGGTGATGTTGTTCCCATGCACCTGCTACCCTTGTCGTTCTAGGTGGTAGAGGTCATGGGTTTGGGAGGTGCTGTCAAAGAAGCCTTGGTGAATTTCTGCAGTGCATTCTGTAGATAGTACACACTGCAACCATGGTGCGCCGGTGGTGAAGGAAATGGATGTTTAAGGACTGGCTGGAGTTATTTTTGACAGGCTGCTTAGGGGCAGAATTCTCATATTAGAGAATTGTATTAGGAGCCAGCCTACAGCCAGAATCAGTCCATGTGTGAATCTCACAGCCAACAACAGCAAGGCTATCCGTTTTAGAAATGTTGACATTCTCTCTGACATTCCTGCTTATCACTTGAACCCTGTCTCTTCATGAGCTGCAAGCGATTTCACCCTCAGACAACTTTAAATCATGAATTAGTATGGTCAAATATGTGCGAATATCTAGCTTCTTAATGCCATCCTAACTCTCGTCCCTGTCTTCTTTCCATTTGGTTCCCTCAGCAGCAAAACCTGATCAGCAACCTGAAGAAGACACCTCAGAGGATGACATCCTTCCTCAGGAACCACCATTGTGCGTTACATGCCTCCCAGGCACCAGCACAAAGTTTGGCACCAGGATGGGATAGATAGTAAGTTAGAGGGGACTGGTGAAACACACAGTATAGTGGCAGGGACAGCTCAGGAGACTGCTCCCTGGGGGGGGGCAATGTCCTATTTCAGCTCTGCTGAGCGATAGCATGGGGTTGAGAAAGGGTGTCATGGGCCAAGGCTAATCAGGGGGAAGCCTTTGTCTCCGAGCTGTCATCCTCTGAGATTCCTGCCATGATTGAAAAGTGTGGGGGGGGTGAGGTGGGGGGGAAGAGGGAATGGTGGACTGCCACAGGATGTGTGAACCTGGGTGCCTGGCGCAGACCTGCGTGATTCTCTTAATGTTCACATACTGCAACGAGTGACTCACCTCCTGACTCCCCAAAGCCTTTCCACCATCTACAAGGCACAAATCAGGAGTGTGATGGAATACTCTCCACTTGCCTGGATGAGTGCAACTCGAACATCACTCAAGAAGCTCAACACCATCCAGGACAAAGCAGCCTGCTTGATTGACACCCCATCCACCACCCTAAACATTCACTCCCTTCACCACCGGTGCACTGTGGCTGCAGTGTGTACCATCCACAGGATGCACTGCAGCAACTCGCCAAGGCTTCTTCGACAGCACCTCCCAAACCCGCAACCTCTACCACCCAGGACAAGAGCAGCAGGCACATGGGATCAACACCACCTGCACGTTCCCCTCCAAGTCACACACCATCCTGACTTGGAAATATATCGCCGTTCCTTCATTGTCACTGGGTCAAAATCCTGGAACAGCACTGTGGGAGAACCTTCACCACACGGACTGCAGCGGTTCAAGAAGGCGGCTCACCACCACCTTCTCAAGGGCAATTAGGGATGGGCAATAAATGCCGGCCTTGCCAGCGACGCCCACATCCCATGAACAAATAAAAAAAAACTAGCTGGACATTGATAGAGTGAACAAAAGCCCCTGGCTAGCCCTGCGCTGTGCTGATGGCAACATGAGTGCAGTCAATTGTGCCACTGCAATCTAGGGTATCCAATTATTGCTGCCAACTCCAAGGACCATAAGACCATAAGAGATAGGAGCAGGAGTAGGCTATTCGGCCCCTCGAGCCTGCTCCGCCATTTAATGAGGTCATGGCTGATCTGATTTTTACCTCAACTCCACTTTCCCGCCCTTTCCCCATATCCTTTGACTCCCTTGCTGATCAAAAATTTGTCCAACTCAGCCTTGAATGTATTCAATGACTCAGCCTCCACAGCTTTTTGGGGTAAAGAATTCCAAAGATTCACGGCCCTCTGGGAGAAGAAATTCCTCCTCATTTCCATCTTAAACAGGCGATCCCTTATTCTGAGACTATGCCCCCTAGTTTTAGATTCCCCCATGAGGGGTAACATCCTCTCAGCATCTACCCTATCGACTCCCCTCAGAATCTTGTATGTTTCAATAAGATCTCCTCTCATTCTTCTAAACTCCAGTTCAATCTTTCCTCATAAGACAACCCTTCCATACCCGGAATCAACCTAATGAACCTTCTCTGAACTGCCTCCAATGCAAATATGTCCTTCCTTAAATAAGGGCACCAGAACTGTACGCAGTACTCCAGGTGTGGTCTCACCAGCACCCTGTATAGTTGTAGCATGACTTCCCTGCTTTTATATTCCATCCCCCTAGAAATAAAGGCCGATATTCCGTTTGTCTTCCGGATTACCTGCTGCACCCGTATGTTGACTTTTTGTGTTTCATGTACGAGGACACCCAGATCCCTCTGTACCGCAGCATTTTGTAGTATTTCTCCATTCAAATAATATTTTGCTTTTTTATTTTTCCTCTCAAAGTGGATGACTTCACATTTTCCCACATTATATTCCATCTACCAAATTTTTGCCCATTCACTTAATCTGTCAATATCCCTTTGCAGACACTTTGGGCTTGATTTTAGCACCCGCGATCGGGTGCGTTCCTGGCGGGGGGGCTACGAAAATCAGCGATTCCCGGGGCGGGTCGGGAGCCCGGCTCCAACCCGCCCCATTTCCAGGTTCCCCAATGACGCTCTGACATGCGCGCGCGGCCCCCGCATGTGGGACTCCTGCCAGCAATTAAAGCCGGCGGGTTTGCCACTTAAGGTATTTATTTAGGTATTTCAGGCCGTTTAGAGACCTGATTAATGTGATATTTTTAGGAGGGGTGGGATTTTGCAAACAACTGGGACTGTTTCCTGTACTGGGGGAAACACTCCCAGTTCAAATGGACGTGTTGCAGCCACCAGCCTGTGGCAGCTGCAAAGGTCCATTTGACTGGTGGGGGGGTGGGGGAGAGACCCTCACTCATTGCAGGAGGCCACTTTGTCACCTTGGACAAAGTTTGGCCTCCACCACCCTCCTCCTGACAATAAAATTCACCAACTTGCACACTTACCCCGGTGTCCAGACACATGTACCTACCTTGCGGACCCCCTCAGATGTGCATCTTCTGGATGGGGGCCGCCGTAGCTGCAGTCATGACCTCCTCGGAGGACGAACAGCATCACCAGCCTCGCCGGCCACGCCGTCCTCCTCTGACACGTGGAGCTCCACAACACAGTGCTGTGACACATCCACCTGCACAGCAAGAGGGAGGGCAACCGCAAAGAGAGATGCGTCGCAGAGGGCACTACCCTCGCCACAGAGTCCACAGACCAAGGCTCAGCTTCCTGGACCTCTCTGAGCAGCAGTGCACACGGAGGCTCTGAGTCACTCGACATGTAGTCATGGACATCTGCAGCCTCCTTCATGCCGAGCTGCTCCCAGCTGGTCCAAGCACCATCTTCTTACCTGTCGCTGTCAAAGTCACCACTGCCCTCAACAACTTCTCCCCATCCTTCCAGGGTGCTACCGGGGACATCACCGACTTCTCTCAGTCGTCTGCACAAAAGAGCCCTGCAAATACACCTACACCCACTCTACAGTGACACAATGGGTGGCATCAGTTGTGGGTCTTCATTGTGATCCTCAGGAAAGGGCATTATTGCACAAACCAGACAAGATTCGCAAAGACGTGGCAGTAGTGGTGCCAATATAATATGTAATGTGAGTTGATGAGAAATTAAATAGAAGTAAAAACCATGACAAACCCTCAAACACCCTTGTGCATCCCCTTCATGTTCACGACACGTTTGCCTTACGCTTCCTACTGCACATATGTGATGCATGCCCTGTGGCTGCAGCACAGGTAGTGGCAGGTTGAGTGAGGCTGATTGTGAAAGAGATGCATGAGAGGGTGAGTATGAGATAGAGCCATGAGATTGTATGAGGATTGGGTTGAGTGGTAGTGATTGTTTTTAGTTCCTCCCTCCCCTTTGCCCCTTGATTAATAACATACCAATAATAGTAGATAGTGTCTTCTACTGTAAAGACAGATACAAAATATCTCTCGTTCAAAAGGATCTCTTGTTCTGGCTGTTTTCATCAATTAGAATGATATGTAATGGTCCACTCTGGCAAATAATGCATTTGACAAGTGCTTAACTGAGAGATACGGGGGACATCCCTCACAACAACCAGGAAAGATCCTGAGAGCAATAGTCACCTTCACAACCATTGGTTTGGCATGGTTTTGATGCATGAGGCCGCAGAGGTCAGCAACTACCAGCCTCGATAAGCGCATGCTCCTCAGAGGTGTTGAGATAAGTGACCCTCGGCCTATATACCCTGTTGGGAGGGTAAAGCCTTCTGCGAGCAGACCCCCTCACCCCCTGTACTCTCAGAGGCCGCCCTGCTTAACCCTCTGCTACGGTTGTTGTTGCTGCCGCTCTTCCTCCTCCTCCTCTTCATGCACCCTGTACAAGGCAGCCAGAGCAGCACACAGTTTTACAGCCTCTTCGGGGTCTGTAAAGCGAAGAGACTGTCAAAAATAAGTAATATTGCAACTCACAATTCACTGAGTAGAAAAACCTCACCAGCACAGATGCCAATGTTCTGAGCTGCTGGAGGCCCCTACCTTTTGAAACCCTGCAGCCTGATGAAACTGCCACCAATCCAGCTAGATTTTACGTAACGAGCTCGTTTCAGCGACAAAATGGCATCGGGGCCCTAGTTGCATCATAGGACCCTGATTTTTATCACATTTATGAGTTTCCCACCGGCCTGTAGAGGGAGTCTCGGCCGACTGCGAGGTGCGCCCCAGTAAAATGGTGATGGGCGCATGGAAAGTGGGAACGGGATGGTAAATGCACTCTACTAATTCTTACCGCTTTCATGTCCCATTCCCCCACCCATGTGGTGGGGGGAGGGAGGGAGGTAAAACTCCCCCCAAGCCTCAGAGTTTCCTCAGTTTGTTGATTTACATTCGGCCTTTCTCTCTAAAGTGTTAATCGGTACCCCTTTCAGAAGATTGGAAAATCACACATGGAGGCTCATGTCCAATCACAGTACAGAGTTCATATAACAAGGAGTTTTCAATGTTATGATCCCATGGGTCTTGCGATTGTAAATCTAGATGTTGGGCAGTAAAAGTAAACTCCTGATCACAAGGAACATGAGTGCTGCTTCTGGGGACATCAGAGTGGCTGAACCCAAGAGAATATCTAGCACAGACCCGAAATTTGTAACAGCTGTTCAAAGCCATAATACAGCACTTGAGGACATCCACTGTAATATCAACCAGTCTCAGAGAATGATAGATTAGCATTTCATTAGAAACGGTGAACAGTCACTCCAACAGCCTTAGCTGCTTTTATATTGGGTGAGACCTATCCTAGTGCTGCCAGCTCCCAATGTGTGGGTCTCATGCAGCTAATGGCAATCCCAGAGTAAACTTCCAGATTGGCAGTTTTTCACGTAATCTTCCTGGCAGCTGGACTTACTTTGGGGTTGCTGCTGGCTATGCAAACCAGCAGTAGTAGGCTAAGTCTCGTGTAATATTAAAGCAACTATTAACATTAAGCTATCAGAACAGATAAAAGACCACACCTGAAATGTTAACTTAGCCTCTCTTTTCCTTTCACTTGTTGATTGGCCTGCTGTGCATTTCCAGCATTTCCCACTTCCAATGGTAAGTCTTTCCTTTTTATCTTTATAATTGTTAGATCAAGTTAAATGTTCAATAGAAATTGCAGAGCAAACGCCTGTGGAAGTATTACTTAAGGAAAAGGTATAGAGTTAGAATGGTTATAATTATGCTTTCAATCCTCAACCGCCTCCTTCCAGTGGCCAAAGAGCTTCTCCCTGAGTCTCAATGCGGCTTCCGCCCGTCAAGGGGCACAATGGACATGATCTTTAGCGCGCGACAAGTCCAAGAAAAGTGCAGGGAGCAGCATCAACCTCTGTACATAACCTACTTCGATCTCGCAAAAGCCTTCTACTTTGTCAACTATGAGGGATTGTGGAGCATCCTCCTCAAATTCGGCTGCCCGCAGAAATTCGTCACCATCCTCCGCCTGCTCCACAATGACATGCAAGCCGTGATCCTCACCAACGGATCCACCACAGACCCAATACGAGAGCAAACTGGGGTCAAGCAGGGCTGCGTCATCGCACCAACGCTTTTCTCCATCTTCCTCGCTGCAACACTCCACCCCATCACCATGAAGCTCCTCGTCAGAGTGGAGCTAACCTACAGGACAAGCGGGAAACCGTTCAACCTTCGACACCTCCAGGCCAGAAACAAGACCACCCCAACTTCTGTCATCGAGCTGCAGCAAGCAGACGACACCTGTGTACACTCAGAGGCTGAGCTACAAACCATTGTCGGCGCATTCACCGAAGTGTATGAGAGAATGGGGCTCAGGCTAAACATCTGGAAAACAAAGGTCCTCTACCAGCCCACTCCTGCCACACAACACTGCCCCCCCCGACCATCAAGATCCACAGTGAGTCTCTGGACAGTGTGGATCATTTCCCATACCTTGGGAGCCTCCTCTCAGCGCGAGCAGACATCTACGATGAAATTCAACATCGACTCCAATGCGTCAGTGTAGCCTTTGGATGCCTGAGGAACAGAGTGTTCGAAGACCGAGACCTCAAATTCAGCACCAAACTCATGGTCTACAGAGCAGCCGTGGTCCCCGCCCTCCTGTACACATCAGAAACATGGACAATGTACAGCAGACACCTCAAATCCCTGGAGCTATATCACCAACGTTGCCTCCGCAAAATCCTGCAAATCCACCGGCAGGATAGGCGTACCAACGTGAGGGTTCTTTCCCAGGCTAACATCCCCAGTATTGAGGCACTGGTCACGCTCAACCAGCTGCGATGGGCGGGACACATTGTCCGCATGCCCGACACAAGATTCCCTAAACAAGTGCTCTACTCCGAGCTCCGCAATGGCAGGCGATCACTAGGAGGGCTGAGGAAATGCTCTCAAAGCCTCCCTAAAAAAATGCAACATCCCCACCGACACGTGGGAATCGCTTGCCCTAGAACGCCCAAACTGGAGAAGAAGCATCCGCGAAGGCGCCAATCACCTCGAGCGTCACCGAGTGGAGCACGTGGAGGCCAAGTGTAAGCAGTGGAAAGAGCGCACAGAATCCAGAGCGTCTCACCCACCCGCCTTATTAAACACTACCTGCCCCACCTGTGGCAGAGTCTGCGGCTCCAGGATTGGACTATTCAGCCACTGCAGAACCCACCCTCCCGGAGTGGAAGCAAGTCATCCTCGACCCTGAGGGACTGCCAAAGAAGAAGTTTCAATGCTTTATTACAGGGGCAGCCATTAAAAATCTAAGAGCATAGCCTTTAAGGCTCAGTTGCTCAGTCCCTTTTTGAGGAGTGGTTAAACATGTTTGATGAAAGACAAGCTTGTTTAAATCTGCCTGCTACCTCAAAAACAACTGTGTACCATCAGATCAGAACATTTAAAGGAGAATAATTCATAGCACAACTGAAATTCTTTCCACTGATAGCTGCAATATTTTCCTATACACGTACATTCACTAAAGCATGACATTTATAAGAAGCAAACACAAATTGGAATGACATTCAACTCTGACTACAAGAAAAAGCACAATTAAACTTTAGAATTCCATTATAAACAGGGATTGAAGTGGAATCAGCACAAGGACAGTTTTCTGCTGCTTGTCCAGCCAGACTGCCCATAATGGTGTTGGATTGCAAATATAAGGTGAGCAGAAGACCAGAGATCCTATCTGTCTGCAGCACATTGTAATATGTGTACTGGGACTCAGGGAGAATGGTGACCAATTGCCTCTGAGTGCCTTGGTCTCCTTTTCAATGCACCTGTGTGTTACTGGCCTTAATTGGAGGGCCAATAAAAAGAGCTTTCTGCATCGCTGATCTGTGTTCCAAGGATGACATGGAAACTTGGAGTACAGAGCTCACCTAGCCAATAGTATAGTGTGCCAATGTAAAAGCAGCATTAGTAAGGTGGAGACAGAACTAGACTCTCATGCTGAATGGTTCATTCAATTCAACAACACTCACTATCATGAGCACACAGAAAGCTGGGTTGTCTGGCAGCCTATGTCCATCATAAGCAACAAAATAGTCATGCCGTTCCAGTGATTAAAACTGGGGGGGGTGGCATAATTGGACTGTTATGTGGGCTTAATGCTTTTGAGTGTGAGTTCTGTTGGTATTTTTGCAGTCTTCCGCCGATCTATAGTGATCACAACTTGACAACTTTGGATAACTTTCGTTAGCAAATCTGAATAAAGGTGGGGACGGTGAGAGTGGACCCCCACAAAATTCTTTAAAAGTACCAAAAATTCCATCTTTTCCTGAGCGGTCCCTTTAAGGATCATTTGTACATAAAATTGCAATCATGGTCCGACAACCGGTAAACGCCCTGATTTGCATATTTAAACAGCCTCCTGCCTGTTTTGAACTAGAGTGCTGGGCGCCCATTTAAAGACCTGCTTGAAAATTGAATCAGGTGGGCAAATGGGTGTCCAAGGTGCACACCAGATTTTCATCTGCTGGTAACCCATTTATCAGGTGAGAAATGGGTAGCTGGCAGTTGAAAACTTCCCCCAGTATTTCTCATCAATTAAAACATTAGAAATTTCCATCCTACCCCCCCCCCCAAAATATAGTCATTTTTTTACAAAGAATTTACAGCACAGAAGCAGGTTATTTGGCCCAACAGGTCTATGCTGGTGTTTATGCTCCACACGGGCCTCCTCCCACCTTGCCTCATCATCATATCCTGCTATTCCTGATAAACTAATCAAACTTAGAGAGGATAAAACCCCTGGTCTGGATGGATTGCATCCGTGCATATTAAAAGAAGTTAGGGAAAAGATAGCAGAGGAACTATTACATATATATAAACATTAATTAGAAAAGGGAATAGTGCCAGAGGATTGGTGGAGAGCTAACATGATTCCTATATTTAAAAAGGGAGATAGAACAAGCCAGGGAACTATAGACTAATTCGTTTAATGTTGGTGGTAGGAAAGATAATGGAATCTTTACTCAAAGATGTAATAGAAAAATATCTAGAAACTGAAAATATAATAACGAGTTGTCAGGACGGATTTCAGCAGGGTGGATCATGCTTGACCAACCTTATTGAATTCTTTGAAGAAGTAACAGAAAAAGTAGATGCGGGTATTGTAGTAGATGTAATATATTTGGATTTGCAAAAAGGCTTTTGATAAGGTACTGCATAGTACACTCATGACTAGGGTGGAGTCAGGGGACCAGTAGCAGAATGGATAGCAAGCTGGTTACAAAACAGAAAGCAGAGAGTAGGGGTTAAGAGTAGTTACTCAGACTGGCAAAAGGTGGGAAGTGGTGCTCCGCAAGGATTGGTGCTGGGACCACTGCTGTTCACCATTTATATAAATAATTTGGACTTGGGAATCGGAAGAACAATTTCAAAATTTGCGGATGACACCAGATTGGGGGGTATAGTTAATACTGAGGAGGACTGCGACAAAATACAGAAAGACATTAATACATTTGCAGAAAGGGTGTATAATTGGCAAATAAATTTCAATATAGATGTGTGAGGTGATGCATTTTGATAGGAAGAATAAGGAGGCTACATACTTCTTGGAAAATAAGAGTTTAAATGGGGTAGGGATTTAGAGATACAAATACACAAATCACTAAAAGTAGCGACACAGGTTAATAAGGCCATTAAAAAAAGCAAACAAAGCACTTTTCTAGAGGGATAGAACCTTGGTTAGACCACACTTGGAGTACTGTGATCAGTTCTGGTCTCCATATTATAAAAAGGATATAGAGGCACTGGAGAAGGTGCAAAAAAGATTTACAAGGAAGATACCAGAACTGAGAGGATATCCTTATCAGGAAAGATTGAACAGGCTGGGGCTTTTTTCTCTAGAAAAGAGAAGGCTGACAGGTGACCTGATAGAGGTCTTTAAGATTATGAAGGGGTTTGATAGGGTAGATGTCGAGAAGATGCTTCCACTTACAGGGGAGACCAAAATTAGAGGCCATAAATACATAGATAATATAAAGATAGTCACTAATTAATCCAATAGGGAATTCAGGAGAAACTTCTTTACAAAGAAGGCTGGTTAGAATGTGGAACTCGCTATCACAAGGAGTAGTTTAAGCAAATAGCATGGATGCATTTAAAGGGAAGCTAGATAAACACATGAGGGAGAAAGGAATAGAGGATTATGCCGATAGTGTTAGAGGAAGAGGGGTGGAAGGAGGCACGTGTGGAGCATAAACACAGTAATGGACCAGTTGGGCCGAATGGCCTGTTTCTGCGCTGCTCATTCTATGTAATTCTATGTAATTCCTTTCTCCCTCATGTACTTATCTAGCTTCCCCTTAAATGCATCTATGCTATTCACCTCAACCACTGCATGTGGTAGCGAGTTCCACATTCTGACCGCTCCGAGTTCCCTGACATACTTCACAGATTCTTCAATAGGCAGTTCAATTTAAGAAACACTGACATATAACAATGCCGTGTAAATAGGCAGATAAAACACATTGAGGGTGAAATTGGGCCGTGTAGCGACCATTTATTAGGCGCTACGCAGACGCCAAGTCCCGAAAATGGGGTCCAAGATGGAAGGGCACACACCTCTGATGGGAAGTGCGCAGGATGTCACCTTGGTAAAGGGGTTTACACGCGGGCCTAATGACCGCCGGTGGAGTAGGGAGAATTTGACACGGATCAGTGTACAACACTGATTTGAAGGCAATTTTGGAACTCCACACTCCAGCCAGCGCCCAGTCTTAAGCTTGCACAGTTGAACAGGACTTAAAGGACATGAAGGACCCCCCCCCACCAGTGCTACTTAAAGGGATCATGAATTATTTACAGGTTAGCTGTTGGATTATTTCTTCTGGCTGGTACAATTGTATGTGTTTTTGGAGGTTTCCTCTATTTGGATAAAGTTTCAATACTCTACAGGGAGAGTGTTCTGGTTGGTTTTGCTGTACTCTTTGTATCATTTAAAATATTGTGCCAAACAAAAGTTGATTCCGGACATGGGTGGCCTGGTAGGGCTTCCTCTGGGAATGGAACGTGATTGGGAGAATGGAGAGAGGACACGCAGAGCAGGACAAGCTGCTAGAAGAGGAAGGAGTGGGAGGAAGAGGAGCAGGGCACTCAGCAGGAGGTCATATCCACGGAGGGTCTTCAGGGAGCAATTCTCTTACCTCAACTTCAGGGACGACCTGTGCATCAGACACCTTTGGTTCAAAAAAGAGGTTGTGACTGAAATTTGTCCATTGCTGAAACCACAAAGCAGAGCAAGGACAGCATTGCCTGTGGTTGTCAAGGTGACTGTGGCTCTTAATTTTTATGGCTCTGGCTCCTTTCAGGCTGCTGCTGGAGATATAAGCAACATCTCACAGTTTGCAGTGCACTGCTGTATAAGGGAGGTCACTAAGGCTCTGTATGCAATGAGAAACACATTAATCTCATTCCCTCTTGCCAGAGACAAGCAGGAGGAGCAAGCAAGAGATTTTGCTGAAATTGCAGGCTTCCCCATGGTGTAGGGTGGCATTGACTGCACGCATATTGCCACACATACTTCTCATCTGAACTCGGCCTTATTAATGAACAAAAAGGGATTCCACTCCCTGAACAAAAAGGGATTCCATTCCCTCAATGTGCAACTGTTACGATCACAGGCACATCATGCAGTTGAATGCCCGCTATCCTGCCAGCAGCCATGATTCAGTCATTCTGCGGCAATCCTCTGTTCCACCTGTACTTCAACCAGCATGACAAGTCAAAGGCTGGCTACTGTGCGACAGGGTTATCCCCTCATGAAATGGTTTATGACTCCAGTCTGGAATGTATGCACACGTGCACAGCAGGCCTACAACGAGAGCCATTCTGCTACAAGGAACATGATAAACCACCACCAATTGCAAATTCAAATGCACATTTACAAATTAACACATGAAATTATGCAAACAAAATGAGATTATTCACCCTTGTTCATTCCCTTAGTGCCTGTCTTTCGTATACCTTTATCTTTCCTAGTGCTCCTACGAGGTACATCCCCAGTGGCTGGAGCATGGGTGGTGGAAGGCTGCTGACTTTCAATTGAGGAGCATGCAGATGGCCTTGGAGGACGACCTCGAGCAGCTCTGGGCCGAGAGAGCCCAGCTTCAGACTGCCCCATCTCGGCATGGGTTGAGGCAGTCTGGCCTGGCTGGCTAACAGGCAACAGCAAAGGCACTGGCAGAGTGGCAGGGGTGGGAGCAGGAATGCTGTCATCCTGAGAGAGGACAGCAGGTTCATCTTCCATGGAGCCACTGCCACTCCTGGTGTTCTGTTGGAGAACAGACTGTTGGACTGTTGTGATGCCCTGGAAGCCCCTTTCAACGCTGGTACCCAGAGCCACGATAGCAACAGTCCGAGCTTCCAAAGCAACAGTCTGAGATTCCAATGCTTTGATGGAAGCTGATGGTATTGCAATGGAAGCTGTGACGTTGGTCATCAGACGCTGCATCATAGTGGGTTCCACAAGAGTGCTGATGGAGGTGACCACCTGTTCCATGGGGGAAAGGATGGGCTCCAAGTTCTGCACAAAGCCCTGTGCCAAGTTGGAGCTGGACTCCTCCATTCTCTTTGACATTGTGCGCAGGTTTTCTGGCAGGCTTTCCAGGGCACCGAGCATTTGGCTGTGTATACCCATCAGCCTTCTTCTGTAGCCTGGCCCATCGAAGTCCTCATCTGAATCCTTTGCAGCAGAACTAGCGTGCAACCATGCCTTCCGGCGAGATGGCACCTGTGGTATTCTTTCCCCCCGCCCTGGCTCCTGCGCACTTGTGCCTGGTGTCTCACCATGTGCAGATCCCTCCTCTAACCTAGCCTCTAGAGTACGTACGGTGTCAGTCTCAGAGCTGATGGCTGCGAGTGTAAGATCGAGTGACTGTGTCTCTTCATCATCACTGTCTTCATCCTCTGCCTCCTCTGACTGGGAAGGTTCCAGTTCTTGGGTATCTGAAATGACAAAGGGGCAAGGGTTGGGTTGTGGTGAGGGGAGAGGAGAAAGTAGGAAGTGAGTGCTTACACCATCTGTAACATGTCAGTCAGAAAAGCTCGTGGGATGAGAAAGAAGTGGGAAGAGAGAAGGAGGATTAGGTATGCAGAGACCCTCATATCAATCCCTCCAGCACTGCCAGTGGCCAGTTGCCCCTTCCAATGATGGCCAGCACTGTCTCCTCCATGGGAGTTAAAACGTATAGGCACGCTTGTCCTCCTCCAGTTGTTCGTTGCTGCCACCTGTTATGCGTCACCTTCTCCTGCAAGAAAGAGGGAACTGTGTTGGTGAGTGTCCTACAAGATGTTTGGGTGTTGTGGCTATCATAGTTGAATAGCTACCAGTGTGTGTGAACTGTGAGTTGTGGGTGTGAGGCTTGCAACAGTGGTAATGTGTGAGGGTGAGATGAAGCATCTGATTTGAATGGTTGAGTACTGACTGAAAGAGATTGTTGGTAGGTGGGTGATGGGAGATTAGTAAATTGAGCAGTGGTTGAGGCTAGTGGTGCAGATGGTACAACACTCCACCTGAAACTTGAACTCACCTTGACAACTCATGTTAAATCATTGAACTTCTTCCTGCACTGCATCCATGTTCTTGGAGCTACGCTCCTAGTATTTACCTCCTCTGCAGATACAGAATGCCCCTCCTTCTCTCCATCTCTTGCACCAAGCCCTCCAGTGCATTATCAGTGAACCTTGGTGCACACTCTCTCACAGGCGCAGCCATTCTTCAAAGTATTAGAGCCCTGAATCACTTCAAAAACGACTCCCACCACTTCTTGCAGCCACAATGCACCTCCCCTTCCCTTTAAGAGGTGCAGGCTGCCATTAAGAAGCGTAAGCCACTGGTGATATCAGGGCCCCCTGCTAATGTGTGCAGCCAATCAACAGCTCAGGTAGCGCTGGCTGCACGCAGCAGTCATTTAAAACAGCAGGCAGCACGAATCTAATGTGCATCGTTATACTTCGATCCCCATGCCTGTTTTTAGGGGTTATCCAATTTAACCACCTTTGTTTCTGGAAGATTGCTTGCCTCTTAATGACTCAGCCCCATATACCACCACTGACAGTATGACAGAATTTTGTGCTGTAACTGTCAAAGTAATATTTTTCAATATTTAGTAATGTTTATTTAAAGTTTTCTTATCTCTACCAAAGGTGGCTTAAATCCTATGTTTTTTTATGATCCCCATGCCTGTTTTTAGGGGTTATCCAATTTAACCACCTTTGTTTCTGGAAGATTGCTTGCCTCTTAATGACTCAGCCCCATATACCACCTCTGACAGTATGACAGAATTTTGTGCTGTAACTGTCAAAGTAATATTTTTCAATATTTAGTAATGTTTATTTAAAGTTTTCTTATCTCTACCAAAGGTGGCTTAAATCCTATGTTTTTTTATGCATTTAGCTCTGCTACAAGAATTGAACATTCATGAAAGCTTATAAGAGTCTGACACAATTCTGGGTGTTGTCAAGTACATCATGTGCTAAAGAAAGTTAATAATTAACTTATCTGTAGGAACTAAGGAGTGCTGTAAGTAAACAGCAGGTAAAGTGAAAATAGGCTGACTGGCATAGGGAATCATCGTACCTGTCTCGGAAATATAGCCTAACATATTGATCAGCGGTGTGTTTTCTAAGAAAATAAAGTACTTGCAAGCATTTCAGTGGAAGGTGGACATCTTTTATCTAGTTTGTAAGGTGAGTTCCTGTACATAAGCTGCCAAGTTACAAATATGAAAAAGAGTTTAAGGTTAAATGGATCTGGCATAAGTTTCCTTTGTATATATGTTTGTGCCACATTATAGAATAATTTCTTTTACATTGCTCAAATTATAAAAGTTTGAAATAAGATCCATACGGAAAGGTTAATTATTTATAGTTAAACTATTAATGGTCTGTTGCCTGATGTGTCCAAGTGGAATCTCCAATTCAGGGTCAGTGTTAAGGGACTACAAGTGGTGAAGAATTGTATGTATGTTCATAAAGAATGCCACCCTATGCTCATAGTACATGGTGTCAGAGGTTTACAATGTTACTGCACCTAGTGATAAGGACAATTCTTCCCCCTACGATGGCTATCATTGGAACACTTTGTACAATCTGTTTCCTCCATTGTTTTACTGGAAATGGAAACTTCTTAGTGGGAAAATGGTAAAACCATTATCATTTACACACAATGATATGAATTGCTATGAAACATTGGCCAAGAATAATACACAGTCATCGTAATCCTGGTACATCTATCTGAATAGGTTTCTAGGGGCAAAATAAGGTGCATGAGAGTTGATTATTAAAGAATTCATAGACCTGTATATCAGCCCAAGGACTTATTACCAACTTAATCTACTTGTTAGTGTAATTTTGATTTCTTACTTTTAAAATCCCCCTCCCTTCACCCCACCATTGGTGGCCATGCCTTCAGCCGCCTAGGCCCCATACTCTGGAATTCCCTGCCTAAGCCCCTCCACCTCTGCACCTCCCACTCCTCCTTTAAAACCCTCTTTAAAATCCACTTCTTTGACCCCTCCTAATAGCTTTTTTTGTTTACTCAGGGTGATCTAGAAAGAGAATTATAAATACATTTAAGCAACAAGGTATAAATGCCTTTCTGAAATGGGAATTGATTGGAATGAAAGAGGTTTATAATAAGAAGATCTGAGCAATGTGTGGCTGTAACTATGATCATGAAATAGTTGGATGTTTATTAAAACATTTAAGATTTCCATTTTAAAATCCTTAGGCAAAAGTCACTATTTACATCAAAACAAACTGTGAAACTTTTCTTAGAAGTCACTGGAATTTACATCTAGCCAAGGACAAAGAGTTTTTCAAAAAGTACATGGCAGGGAATGAGAGAATGAACCATTTCCCTCTGTGTACACAATGGAAACAGGGCAACACATTCTGCAGATAATATTGAAACATTTTGTATTTAGTAGGATTAGGAATGGTCTATCTGCAGGGGTGTGCCTGTGAACAGACATGCTGACTTATATTTGCAGTATATGGTGTCAGAGGTTTACAGGACTGACAGGAAGTTATCAATTGCTCAAACTTAATTCAAGCGGTATTAGTGTGAGGCCTGATTGTGACATTCTTTCATGACTCACAGAGTTTCTTCATTGTTTTCATTTGGCATTTCCGATGTTAATCATGTCAAAAAAATCAAAACGCATTCAACTTTAAATAAAATATAAAAAGGTCTTCAAAATAAAAAAATGTAGACAAATTACATTATGAAAATATTGAATTAGAAAGATGTACTATTTCATTGTCCTACAATTAAGCCAAAAGCCATAACAATACCATTGTACAATGCTTTGTTAGAGTTAGCTAGAGCTGCTCCAGCAATAGCTGCTCTTCCCATCCCCATACCCTTACCTCTGGAGTCTCCCAAGAATCTATCCTGAGCCCCTCCTGTTCATCCATATGCTGTCCGTTGGTGACATCATAGGGGTCATGGGGTTAGCTTTCACATGTATACTGACGACATCCAGCTCTACCTCTCCACCTCCTCTCGCAACCACCCCACTGCCTCTCTGTTGTCAAACTGTTTGTTCGATATCCAGTCATGGGTGAGCACCAATTTCCTCCGGTTAAACACTAGGGAAGACCAAAGCCATCGTCTCCAACCCCTGCCACAAACTCACCATTGATTCTATTCCCCTCCCTAGCTATTGTCTCAGGCAAAACCAGACTGGTTGTAATCTCAGTGTCCTATTCGGGCTCGAGCTGAGCTTCCTATCCCATATCCTCTCCATCACAAAGACTGCCTACTTCCACCTTCATAATATCACTTGCCTCCCGTCCCTTTCTTCACCCTTCTGCCAGTGAAAATCTCTTTCATGCCTTTTTCACCTCCAGACTCAACTATTCCAATGTTCTCCACACTGGCCTCCCATCTCCACCCTCTGTACACTTCAGCTAATCTAAAACTCTACAGCCCATATTTTATCCCGCACCATGTCCTACTCACCAATCTCCTCCTGACCTGCACTGGCTCCTAGTCCACCAGAGCCTCCAATTTAAAATTTGCATCCTCATGTTTAAATCCCTCCATGGCCTCACTCCTCCATGTCCCTGTAAACTTCTCCAGCCCTACAACCATCCAAAATCTCTATTCCTCTGAACTTTTGTATTCTGTAACTAACTTAATCTATATGATTAATTAATTAATTATCACTTCTTGCTTAACCAAAATGCAATTTTAAGCATAAAAATATCCCCAGCAAGTTTCATTGATATAGTTTTTGTACTATAAAATGTTATTGTCTATTTAGCTTAATTTACATTTGCAGGCAGAAACTCTTATTTTCTAATTGCTTATTAAAATTGTATGTACACCTAGTATAATGTATTTAATTTGCAATTTCAACTAGCATGTAGCATAGCTTCCAATTTCAGGACAATAAGGATCATGGTTTTCGATTAAAATGTAGAGCAGTGAATTCTGCTGTTACTCCTGATTCTATCGCTTCTGCGTGGAAGGGGCATTGGTGAGGAAAATAAGGGGATCACTGGTCAGTTTATTGACAGCGGCATAGTGGAGGCACTAAAAGTTTGTCACAGCTGTGGTACACTGATATAGAATGTAAAAACTAATAACAACAGCATTGAAGTGAAGGGAAAAGGAAATCAATGTTAACCATAACAGGAAAAATAAGACTGAAATCAACGTATTGAAAGCTATCTTTCCAGGTACATAAGGTTCAAAAGAACTAGTATTCAATATTGTTTCATAAACTGTATACATTACCTTATTGGTGATTCTTTTTGAAAAATTCAGTTTGCCCTGTTTCTGAATTGTATTTAATTTGGAGTAAAATGGGATCTTGGGGGCATGGACCTCCATGCTGTACAATTGAATGACTGATGTAGGGCAGGATAAGTCCCAACCAGTTTTCCTTTCCTATGTGCCACACTACAATACAAGTCTCATATTAGCATATAAAAAGAAGGATGAGAAAAGACCTTCACACCCATCAAGCCTGCCCCATCCATCACTGACCCACCATCTAACCACACAATCTCTTAGGAGAACAAGGAATCAGAAAAATGAGACTTGCTGCAAATTCAGGAAAAACTCTGGGAGATTTCTCTCCAAATCCCTAAGGCGATTAAGCAAGGCTCTAGGAGACTGCAGTAGGCTATAACTCCTCCCAATTGCAGCTGATCATAGGCCTTTAGGTGATAATTCTTCATTGAATTTTGACAGCCTAGTTGTGATGCATTATCAGTGACCAAACCATCTAATTACAAGAGGAAGATTATCATAGCAGGACCAAATGATGAAAAAATAATTTCCAAAGTAAGGCTACAGACAAAACAATTGTTATTAGTGACCGCAAGGAATATCTGTACTGCAACAATAAGAACATAAGAAAACATTCAGCCGAACAAGCCAGTTCCTTCTACAGACCACAGACACATAGGCCCCGATATTAACCCCCACGATGTGCGGGAGAGGGTCGGGGGGTGGCTAAAGAATTAAATACGGGGAACCATGGAGAGGCAGGACACTTAATTAGCATATTTAAATTGGGCTCCTGCAGTGCACTTGGGAGCCCGATTTAAAATTGACTGCTGCTGCACAGGTTTCCTAGGGGTCGGGAAACCCGGCAGCAAAAGGGAGGCGGCAGCTGCTGGCTGAAGAAGGTAAATGCCTCGTTCAGCACTCCTTGTGTGCCAGGGAGAGCAGGAATGCTCCCCCCAGAATCCTCAAGGAAGTCTTCGGCCTCCCCCAGCCCCGACCGCCAGCCTATCTCCCCAACCCCCAGCCCTGTTTGCCGACCTCCCCCCCCCCACCCCAAGCCCCGATCACCAACCATCCCCCCCCCACCCAGTTGCCAGGGACTGTCCCCAAGGGTTCCTGGCTGCGGCCTCCTGCCGCTGGCGTTCCCTCCCAGCCATCAGCCAGGCTGTCAATTTGGCCAGCTGTCGGGTGAGAAATGGAACAAAAAAATGTAAATGGGGTCCTGCCAGTAAGTTCTTCATTGAATTTTGACAGCCTAGTTGCGACTTTGCCGGGTTCTTCGGCCGCTTTCAGCCTCCCCGCACCCTCCCGTCTCCCTGTAAATATCGGGGCCATAAAATCTATCTCCCATGGACTATGACCCCATCAGGTAATCTTCTGCGGAGAAGGTGTGCATAAATGCTCCCTGATCCCAAAAGGTAATTAAGCAAAACTCCAGAACATTCATCCATTCTCAACACCAGTATTTACCCTGGTCTGCCGTTTAGCAGAGCCCCCACCCACTTTGATCTTTATCTACCAATCTAATTTTAAACCATATATTTATTCAGCTCCTTTTTTTAAAAAAAACAGCTAATCGTTTCAGTCTCAACTACTTTTGCTGGGAGTCTGTTTCACATATTCACCAATGTGGACGGAGATTTTCTCTGTACCCTACGTGTCACAAAAATGTAAATGCGTTTTTAAGTCAAATTAGCACACTTTAATACTATTCCCTTTAGTCACATGATGAATATATATTCCATGTTTCCTAAATCTAGGACTTCGACTTTGTTGCACATTGCACGCAAGATAAAACTTTCCTCTCTGTGGGGAAAAGTGTTTAACTCCTAGTCTCGCTTGAAAGACTACAGAAGTACAATGTTAGGCAAGTGGGAGAATGAATAAACAAACTCATCTGTGAGCTGCTTGTCCTAATTCTGTGGATTTGTCACAATCATGGGGTGAGACAGGCAAACATTACCACTTAGCAATCCAGCCGAGAACTGATGTTACATCACATATGGGTAGTCAGCTGTGATGCAAGTTCCCACCCACAGATGGACTGTTTAGTTATTTCTGCGTTTATTTATATTTTTTTCCTCACACTTTTGTCTTCCTGACACGCAGTGAAAAATGGACTTCTTCATGACCCTCTGCTGCACAATTAAATGAGACATGTGGGACAGTATTTCACCTACCAATTTTTCTTTTTAATGAAGGGAGTACTTATCTGTCTAGCACTATAGCTAACAACTGGTGAAATATCCCCACTAAATGTAGTTAAGTTCAACTATCATTTAAGTTTGGGGATCGAGCAAGAGCCAATTTAACAATACTGAGCCAAGTAATAGTAAATGACTAAATTAAGTACCGTGACATTTATTTATTTGGAGACATTTAGCCAGGAATGTGCAACAACTCGGTGCATTTTATTTAATTACAATAAAGGTTCTGGCAACATTTTCCCAGGCGGACACCCATTTGTTTGCATTTAATTCCACATATTTAATGTTTATACATAGGGCAGCACCCAGATAATGACATTAATATTCCTGGGAGTACCGTGACTAGATAGGAGTTTAAATTCCCTGCAGGCAAGTCCTGAACTCTCAACCTTCCAAGAGCATCAACTGGGATGAGTCAACTATGGTGTAGGCAGTTTACATAAGAAAGGAAGGTTTACATTAGTCTTTAGTTTTGCTTAGCAATGTTAGTTAGGCCTGATAGTACATTTTTAATAGTTTTTTTTAAGTTTTCCAATTGTAAATGTAAAATAACTGAACCAGCAGTGATTTGGAGTAAAGTTAACTTTTTAATCTTAGAAGACATTAGTGAAGGATGTAAAAGAGGAAACAAGGATAACTATTAGCCACAGAATGACTACATGCATGCTAGTGGGAAAAGTAATTAAAATATTCCATAAAGCTACACACGTCTGAGGACAATAGATATTTATTCCATGAATTTGTGACTGACATAAACATTCTGGCTGTGTTGGTTATTTTATGTTTTTATATAATAAAGTAATATGATGGAACTTGTAAATAAATGTGAAAATTACCTTTGACATACACTGAGGCCCTGCTACAATCAACTCCGTCAAGCCAAAGTTAAATTTTAACAGAGATTCGAACAGTCAGTCCATAGATCACACAATACAGATGGGGAAGGCCATTTGGCTCATCTTTATTCAGAGAGATCATAATGTCTCCCCATTGTTTCCTACATTACAACAGTGACTACACTTCAAAAGTACTTCATTGGCTGTAAAGCACTTTGGGATGTCTCGAGGTCATGAAAGGCGCTATATAAATCCAAGTCTTTCTTTCTTTTACAGCATCCAATTGTTTCTTAAATGATTTGAAGGTATTTTTCCTCCACTATTCTATCTGGAAGTTTATTCCACACATTGATCATGTAGAAGAATTTTCTTGATATCAGTTTTAAAATGACCTTTTACCAGTTTGAACCCATATACCCAGTTCTAATCCCACGGTTTAATTTATTGTTGTATTCCAGGTTAACTTTTTATAAACCCTTAACAATCACATACACCTCTGTAAGATCACCTCTCAGGCACCTCCTTTCCAGTTTCTCCAATCTTTCCTCATAACCCTGACACTCTGGATCCACTTTGTGGCTCCTCTTTGTACTGCCTCCAGCGCCTGAATGGTGTTTCTTGGTAACCAGAACTGGATGCAGTATTCAAGGTGCAATCTGACTAGAGCACTTTAAACTTTGATCACTACCTCCTCTGATTTATATTCTACTGTTTGGCTACATACTTCAACACCCTGTTGGCTTTGTTGATTGCTACTCTGCATTGGTTAGACATGATGAGCATCAAGTCTACTAAGACTCTTCCAACCTCATCCTTAGCTACTTCAGTATCATTCATGAAGCATGTGTGTCACCTATTTTTTCTTTCCATGTGCAACATTTTATACTTGTCTGCATTAAATTTCTTCTGCCATTGTTCAGCCCACATGAACATTACTTATCCAACTCATTCTGTAATTTCTGCCATGCTGTTTCTGATTTCACTGCCCTTCTTGGTTTGGTATCATCTGCAAATTTGATCATTTGCATTGAGTTTCTGAATCCGGGTCATTTATGTAAATTAGAAAAAATAGTGGTCCTAGCACTGAGCCCTGGGGTACCCCATTCAATGCGTCTCACATTTTGACATAACAAGTACCTGTTTCCTACCCAATTTCTTATCCATTCCCAGAGTTTAACAGAAATCCTCACAGCTTTGAGTTTAATTAATAGCCTTTTGAATGGAACTTTATCAAAAGCTTTCTGGAAGTCAAGGTATGTTAAATCATAGGACTTACCACAATCCACTTGGGTTGTCACGCCCTCAAAGAAGTTGAGGAGGTTGATCAGGCAGAATCTTCCCCTTCTGAATCCATGCTGGCTAGGTTATTGTTGATCGACAAGTTTAACCTCCATTCCATTACATTACATGGAATGGAAGGCTAATGGGTCTATATTTGCCCATGTCTGTATTCTCACCATTTTTGAGTACGGGCATCACATTAGCCTGTTTCCATTTTACTGATATCTCACCGGAGTCAACCGACTCCCTCTTAATGACCAGCAGTACTTCACAAATCTCCTCCCTGGTCTCTCACAGCATCATGGGATAAACACCATCAATCTCTGGGCATTTATTTGTTTTGCACCCATTTAGCTTGTCTAAGACTTTCATCTCATTTATATTAAAGTCATTGATTTTACTTGGGATATCTCTGTTTCAAGAGGACATATTGCTTATGTCTTACCTTGTGAATACTTGGAGGAAATAGTCATTCAGAATATTTACTATTTTGTGCTCATCGTCATTTTTAAGCTCATCTGCATCTTTTCTGAATTTCGTGTTATCTCTGATTACCCTCTTCTTGTTGTGGGACCGAAAGAATTTTTTTGCTGTTACACTTAGCTTGTCTGCATTAGAGATGTCTGAACATAGCAGTTCATTTTGTAGTTTTCCACCTCCCACAGGATCAACTTTTACCTTCCAGGTGTCCCTTACATACAAGGCTACACCATCTCCCTTTCTTTCTACTCTGCCTTTTCTAAATACTGTGTACTCCTGAATATTATATTCATTTCCATCATCTGGATTTAGTCATGTTTCTGACTACACATGGCCATCCACCACATCCTAGTTCCCAACTGCCTCCAGTTCTAACATCTTGTTTCTAATGTTTCTAGCATTCATGTGTATGTATCTTTTAGATTTTCCTACTCTCGTCTCCCCCGTGCCTGCCTATTCCTGATCTCCAGTTCTTGTAGTTCTCTCTGGGTGTCTGTGTCCATATTTACCTGTTGACACCTTCTACCCTATGATCTGTCTCGTCTGGGATCTTGTTACCTACCAACCCTACTTTCCGCCCCCCACCCCCCAAAACCCACCCCACTTAGCTAGTTCAAATGATTTTCTATTGCTGCCTCAATGTTCCTAGCAAGTTTCTTTGTCCCTAATTGTGGCCTGTCTCTCCAGTGCCAGTCTTTTTTATTTTGGAAGGATTCCCAGTAAATTACAAAGGTAACATTGGACTAGGGTGTACGGGGCACAATTTCAAAATTTGCACATGACACAAAATTTGGAATTGCGGCAAACAGTGAGGAGGATAGTGATAAGCTGCTAAAAGACATAGACAGGCTGGTAGAATGGGCGGACACATGGCAGATGAAATTTAACACAAAGAAGTGATACATTTTGGCAGGAAGAACGAGGAGAGGCAATATAAACTAAATGGTAAAATTCTAAAGGGGGTGCAGGAATGGAGAGACCTGGGAGTACATGTGCACAAATCTTTGAAGGTTGCAGGACAAGTTGAGAAAGCAGTTAAAAAAGTGTACGGGATCCTGGGCTTTATAAAGAGAGGTATAGAGTACAAAAGCAAGGAAGTTATATTGAACCTTTATAAAACACTGGTTTGGCCACAGCTAGAGTATTGTGTCCAATTCTGGGCACCGCACTTTAGGAAGGATGTGAAGGCCTTAGAGAGGGTCCAGAAAAGATTTACTAGAATGGTTCCAGGAATGAGGGACTTCAGTTCCATGGATAGACTGGAGAGCTGGGATTGTTCTCCTTGGAACAGAGAAGGTTAAGAGGAGATTTGATAGACGTGTTCAAAATCATGAAGGGTTTAGATCAAGGAGATAAAAAGAAACTGTTCCCATTGGTGGAAGGGTCGAGAACCAGAGGTCACAGATTTAAGGTGATTGGCAAAAGAACCAAAGACGACATGAGGAAAAACTTTTTTATGCAGCGAATAATTATGATCTGGAATGCGCTGCCTGAAAGGGTGGTGGAAGCAGATTCAATAGTGGCTTTCAAACAGGAGTTGGATAAATACTTGAAGGGAAAAAATTTGCAGGGCTATGAGGAAAGAGTGGGGGAATGGGACTAACTGGATTGATCTTACAAAGAGCTGGCACGGGCTCGATGGGCCAAATCGCCTCCTTCTGTGCTGTAACCATTCTATGATTCTATGATTCATTGATGTTCTGGCAGCCACTAGTTTATCTCCTCCAATTTTTGGTAAACTCAACCTCCTTTCCCAAGTACTGGGAGCATAGCATAGAACATTACTTTGCACCCTTCATCTTTGAGTTCTGAGCCAATCCTTTTGCATGTGGCGGTTAAGGCACCTATATTATTTTTCCCTATATCATTTCCCCTACTTGAACTACTACCACTGAATCCTTATGTGTCTCCTTCAATATCTCTTTTAATCCTTTCTCATTATATACTGCTCTAGTTCCAGGTAGACAGCTCACCATCCTTTAGGTGAAGAAATGGCAGAGACATTAAACAAATATTTTGTATCTGTCTTCACAGTGGAAGACACAAAAAAATACCAGAAATAGTGGGGAACCAAGGGTCTTATGAGAATGAGGAACTTAAAGCAAGTAAGATTAGTAAAGGAAAAATACTGGAGAAATTAATGGGACTAAAAGTCGACAAATCCCCTAAACCCTAGGGTTTTAAAAGAGGTGGCTGCAGAGATAGTGGATGCATTGGTTTTGATCTTCCAGAACTCCCTAGATTCTAGAATGGTCCCCATGGATTGGAAGGCAGCAAATGTAACCCCGCTATTCAAGAAAGGAGGGAGAGAGAATACAGGGAACTATAGGCCAGTTAGCCTGACATCAGTAGTAGGGAAAATGCTGGAATCTATTATTAAGGACATAGTAACAGGGCACTTAGAAATTCATACGATTAGGCAGAGTCAACATGGTTTTATTAATATTTGACAAATCTATTAGAGTTTTTTGAGGATGTAACTAGCAGGGTAGATAAGGGGGAACCAGTGGATGTAATATATTTGGATTTTCAAAAGGCATTCGATAGGGTGCCACACAGGAGGTTGTTACACAAGATTGAGGGTAATATATCACCTTAGATTAAGGATTGGTTAATGGACAGAAAACAAAGAGTAGGAATAAATGGATCATTTTCGGGTTGGCAGGTTGTAACTAGTGGGGTGCCAGAAGGATCAGTACTTGAGCCTCAGCTGTTTACAATCTATATCAATGACTTAGATTAGGAGACCGAGTGTAATGTATCTAAGTTTGCTGACGATACAAAGCGAGGTGGGAAAGTAAGCTGTGAGGAGGACGCAAAGAGTCTGCAAAAGGATGTAGACAGGTTAAGTGAGTGGGTGAGAAGGTGGCAGATGGAGTATAATGTGACGAAATGTGAAATTATCCACTTTGGTAGGAACAATAGAAAAGCAGAATATTTTTTAAAAGGTGAGAGACTAAGAAATGTTGGTAATCAGAGGGATTTGGGTGTCCTTGTACATGAATCACAGAAAGTTAACATGCAGGTACAGCAAGCAATTAGGAAGGCAAATGGTATGCTGGCCTGTATTGCAGGGGGTTGGAGTACAAGAGTAAGGAAGCCTTGCTGCAATTATATAGCGCTCTGGGATGAGAGGGTTGTGCTATGAGGAGAGATTGAGTAGAATGGGCCTATATTCTCTGGAGTTTAGAAGAATGAGAGGTGATCTCATTGAAATGTATAAAATTCTTAGAGGGCTTGACAGGGTAGACGCTGAGAGGCTGTTTCCTCTGGCTGGAGAGCCTAGAATTGTGGGTCATCGTCTCAAGATAACGGGTTGGCCATTCAAGATTGAGATGAGGAAAAAATTCTTCACTCAGAGGGTTGTGAATCTTTGGAATTCTCTATCCCAGAGGGCTGTGGATGCTCAGTCGTTGAGTATATTCAAGACTGAGATCAATGGATATTTGGACACTAAGGGAATCAAGGGATATGGTGATAGCGCAGGAAAGTGGAATTGAGTAGACGATCAGCCATGATCTTATTGAATGGTGGAGCAGGCTTGAGGGGCCATATTGTCTACTCCTGCTCCTATTTCTTATGTTCTTATAACATACATGTTTATTCACTTTCCTGAGTAAAGAATGATCTACAATTACAATCTCTCTGTTACCTGCAAAACCTGTCTTTGTCCAGGCTCTCCTGGTTTTCTAACTACCATATACTCTAAAACATTATTGCCTTCTGCAGTTTGGACTGTACCTGATATCTGTCTGCTAATATAGTCTCTTGGGTAGTTCCACAGGGTTTCTATCTTGCTTGCATTTTTTACCAACTTTAATTCATCCAGTGTCCCCATTTCCTTGGCTTCCTTCAGCACGTGTCCATCTGTCATGACAACATTGTTCCTGATTTTTCTGGTCTCCATCTCCAATCCATGAAGGTTCACTCTCGAGGTCTGATGCTTGTCTGGCCATATCACTCACTACCATCTGCCCACTCTCAAAAATCCCCTCCCTTCTGCCCTTGTACGATTCTACACCTTCCTCTCTAGGGCCATAACCTGTTTCTTTAAGCTTATCGATGAAATGACAGATTTTACATCTCTTCCCCCCTCTATTGTATCTGGTTGTCTTGTTTGTGAACATCCCACAGCAAACACACCTCTGGTTTCCATCTTAGTTTTCCTTCCCTTAGCTGTTTCAATTTTTCATTATATTTTTCCCATTGCCGCCTTTTAGTTTTAATCTTTTATTTCAAGTGTTTCCTTTGATTTTACTTCTGTCTGATGTCAGTTTTTAATTATTACTTCCCTTGAGTGTTTTTTTTATTACTTTTAACTGTCCCCTCTGCCTTTGAATTCAGTTAGATACTTTCTTTTTAATAAATTCCTTTCTGCCTATGCTGCCCTTTTCTCAATTTCCTTACCTTAGTGGATCTTTTTTTTAGTTCTTCCACTCCTTTTGTTTTACTTGCTCAGCCAGAAGTTCTATAATGTGCTGTAATGTTCCCAAGGTTTTGAAGCATGTATTTGCGGGTTTCCCCCCAATGCCGATAGCTCATGATGGAGCCTACCTTCTCCTTAATCCCCAATATAAAAAAATTAACAGTCATTGGCATCCCTCCGCCTCATTGTAGTAAGATTGATAGTTTCAGATTACTGGAGCTCTCTGAGGTTGTAGCTGGGGTGACTGGAAGGAACCTGGGGAGAGAGGCAGATTAGTATAGCAACAGCTTGTGATAACCTGAGCTGTTACTATAATGACCAGATCAATAGAATCAGAAATGGTGGCCAAACTGCAATAACATTCATAATAAAAAGGTACAGTTTTTAAAGTCATACTCTTCTGCGAAGACCGCACCTAGAAAATCTTTGTTGTGAATAACATTGCAGATTTACAGATCTGCTGTCATCTTTGACATTCTTCAATATTCACTGTGTTTGTAAACAGCATTCCTGTCTTATAAGCCTAAGACTCCAGATGACATAGGGCCTTGAAAGTAAACTGTGACATTGTAGATTTAATTAAAACAGGAATTAGGCGTTATCAGAGATGACCTTAATTTGGCTCGAATTAAAATCATTTGTGGCGTAGACATGATCAGTGAGAAGTATTTAAAATGTGCAGGAGTTAGCAGGATGCAAAAAATATAATCCCTCTAACAGTGTTTGTTGGCACCATATGAATAACAGGAATTCACTTTGCGTTTTATGGGGTGGGCCAGGGATTTTACGAAGGTACATTTTTAAAAATGTAATTTATCCCTCCTCACATTCAGATCTCCTGAGTTCACTCTCGAGTGTGAGTTGATGGCCTGCTTCCTGGCCTTCAATGATGCTGCTGGCTAGGAGATGCATAAGAGTAATCTGGTGATGACTCACCCTCCTATCCATACAGAGATATTTGGTTCCTGCTCGGTGCATCAGCAGATCAGTGCGGTTAACATCTACAACTCAGCCCATAAGCATAAGCCCCCATCTAACCTCAGGGCAGCACCATGTCTTGGAAATACAGTGGGCTGACCTTGGAATTATTTTTTTTTATCTGGACAGTACTTGCTGAGGAGAAGGTTCATACTGTGTACATATGCAGATTAGTTGTGATGTATTGTGATGGACCAGTCAATTCAATTTTTAAACCAGCTGCCTGAGCATTTGTAAAATTTAAAGTAAACACTTTAGCCTAAAAATTATTGGGCCATAATTTGCTGTCAAAATATTAGTGAGGCTAATGGTACTCTTCATTATTTATGCGCAAATGGTACAGCAACTTCAAGCGAGGGGCAGATAGGCGGTTAAACTCAAATTTCAAGAAGTTGTTGTCCGAGATGCGACATTCCACTGTTAGCTTCACAAAATCAGCATCTCGCTGTCTGACTCACCATTGAAATGCATTAAATGTCATGAAGTTCCTGTATTTGCCAGGTAGATACGAACTAAACTCGCCACAGAAAGTTAAGTCTTGTCCATTTCAGTCTAAGTACCCTTTTAATGATGTGATAAGTGTCAATTACTGCCAGTCAACCTCTCTGGCACTGAA
This sequence comes from Heptranchias perlo, assembly GCF_035084215.1. Taxonomy (NCBI): domain Eukaryota; kingdom Metazoa; phylum Chordata; class Chondrichthyes; order Hexanchiformes; family Hexanchidae; genus Heptranchias; species Heptranchias perlo. Next base: position 30,019,272 of record NC_090329.1, on the reverse strand, counting down.
AATTAACCATTACATGTGTGGAATCTCATTCCTTCAGGTTTTAATTGTTGTTGAAGATTTTAAACATATAAAATTTTAAACGTTTTTTAAAATTACCTTTCTGTCTCTTTTTTTCTCTCCCTTAATCCAATCTTTCTCTTTCTGTACCAGATTTGACATTGAATTCACCCACATTAATTTACACTTCCTTCTCAGTCCTTGTGCTGTTTATTTCTCAATCCTTCAATCTGATTGATTAAGGAGATATCCTGTTGCTTGTCCTGTTCACTCTGGTCCCAGATGCCCTGTTTCCCTCACTGCGACGTAATCAGCTCCCACTTTCAGCAACTTGCCATGTAAAAAATGTAATAACTTAAACATGCAAGGGCAAGTAGATGCCCTGCTGCAGCAAATTATGGCCCAAATTATGGCAAATTACTGTACCTGTGCTTAAGTGTTTGCATGAAATTACTTTTTCCACTATTGCAATGGATGCATAAACTTGTTTATTTAAATGGGTTAACAACACCGAAATTCTTGATGGGCCGCTTCACCTTTGGAAGTATAGCAGAATGAGATTTCTGCCCGCCATTCCGCCCTGGTGGTAACCTCATCCCACTCCTAGGTTGGGACATTAGCTTACAAGGGGCAGGAGCCTGTGCCAAATATGGTGCTCCCTGGGCATCCACATTGCCAAGGGGGAGGAGTGAGAAATTTTGGAATGGAAGCTTGCCACTCCATTGTGGGGAGCAGACTGTTCCTTCTGAAGATCCCATTTTTTTTTAAGCAAGTTGGCGTTTGCTGGTTCCTGAAATTGGTTGTAGCGTTTGAAGCTCAGTTCAGGGTTAAACATGACATTGTGAGGTTCAGTCTGGGTGAACAGTCTTCTCACTGCTCAAGCTGAGATTAGTTAACTGAAAACAGTCTGGGGATCTAATCTGTTACTTTGCTGCTTTGTATGGCTCAGTTTTACACCAGACTGTGCATTAACCAGCTGAGCTATCATGGCTGCAGTCATTAAAACCCAATCTTGGCTGAAATCAATATAGTTAAACCAGCATTTATGAAATTCTTTTAAATAAGTTGCTGTTCTGCGTTTTGAAGTACAGTACCGTGTGTGGAACATATTATGTTGGCATTTTGACTAGGCTAAAATATTTTCGGGGAAATCTTCTGTAGATTTGCTTTGATTAATATTTACATTCGACACTGGATGAGTCTGGTTACACTCAGTGCTGTTTAACTAAATGGAGCAGGGCGGCACATGAAGGAACTGCTTATTCTACAGGTCCCAGCTAGTCAGTTGTACTGCTCCGCTTGACATAACAGGCATGCTTTTTGCCTGATCGAACATGTAAACCAGAGCCTGCAGGCAGTCTGAATTCAAATCCATTCATCCTGAGTTGTGGAATTCCTGTTGTCAGAGATGCATTTTTTTATTAACCCATTTATTGGGAAGGAAGAGTTTACCATGTGTATTTCATAAAAACAAAATCAAATAAAATAATTAATTGGTTCATATTCTAAAGATGAGCATGACATGGAATCATTAATTTTATTCTTTAAGAAATAATTAAAAGTACACTGAATAGTGGCAAATCGCAAGTAAAAAGCAAAGTAAATATTTAGCAATATAGCAGTCAAAGCAGTGAAATACTGCACAGTACAGGAGTTATGGTATAGGTTATGGTACTGGAATAGCAACCCAGAGGTCTTAGATTCCATCATCAAGGAGTCAAGCATCATCGGGCATCAAGGGGTATGGGGAGAGAGCGGGAATATGGTATTGAGATAGAGGATAGAGCCATGATCATATTGAATAGCGAAGCAGGCTTGATGGGCCGAATGGCCTACTCCTGCTCCTATTTTCTATATTTCAATAATGCTGCTAATTTGTGAGCTAGCACCAGAAAAAATGACCATGAAAGCTGCCAGATTGTCATAAAAACCCAATTGGTTCACTAATGTCAGGGAGGGAAGCTGTCCACACATCAAGCCCATCAAGCCACACAGTTGTCAGGTTAACTAGGCATGGACACCAAAGATGGCCTTGCCAGGATTGTTCATATACTGAGAAGAAATAGAAGGTAGCACTGATATTGTGTACATATCATATATGCACAAGTACTGACCAATTCAACAGTTTTTTCTGACAGAAATATTTTTTCTAGTTGCTTTATTATTAAGTTGTTATATTTGGATTTGCATTTTATTAGGGAAGGCAGAATAAATACATACCCAGGTCTATACATCACAAGCAAAACAAATGTGACCCTAAATGGATTGACAAGTTTATAGAATGTAGATTATAGGTACAAAGAGCAATCTCTACAAAATCTGTAAATAGAAAGTGAGATAAACCATTGGGAAAAGCACAGGAAACCTCTTTTTTTTTTAAATGGTCAAGGGGCAAAGGGAGAAGTAGAAAATAAACATAGCTGTCAAATGCAACAGCAAGAAATTTCTCCAATATTATAACAGCAAAACAAATTGAGATTTCTTAAGGATGCAAACAGGCTTGAAATTGAGGATAAATAAAATATAATCCAAATACTAAATGATTACTTCCAAGAAGCATTCATTAGATCAGACACTAATGCCAACCATCATAGGAGCTTCCATGTCTAAACTTAATGGGCATGATTGTGACCCCAAGCCAGGAAGGGGGTTGGGGGGGGGGTCAAATTGCGGACGGGAAACCCGGAAGTACAGGTTTCCTGGACGTCCTTACGATTTTGATGTAAGGATGTCTTTTATCTTTCTTTGTTGGTTTGCCATCCGACTGGTCGGTCTGATTGACAGGCTGGTCTCAGTCAGACAGGAGACCAGCCAGAGAGAAGACGTGAAAAGGTAAGTCTTCAGGTAAGTCTTTGATTGTTTGGATGGGGGGGTGGCATGGGAGGCATGGGTAGGCACAGGGGCATGGGTTGGCATGAGCACATGGGTGGACACGGGGGGCACTGATGGCACGGGGGCACCGATGAGCATGGGTGGGCTTGGGGGCACCGATGGGTATGGGGGTCATGGGGGGGAGTCAGTCATTGGGGGTGGGATCGGGGGTCAATCATGGGGGGGGGTATCGGGATCGGGGATCATCGCGGGAGTCCACAGTCGTTGGGGGTGGGGTCGGAGATCTGGGGGAGGGGTCTGCAATCATTGGGGGTTCGCTGCAGGTAAGCTTGTTGGGCCTAGGGGAAGCACTTCTGCTCCTCTGGGCCCACAAGCTGTGCCAGAAAGGCACTTGCCTGCAGTTTCGGGCCTTGTAGCCTCCTCTCACGTGGCATGAAGTAGAAGGCCCAGGAATCCAGTCCCCAGGGGTTGAAATTGCAAAATCTGTAAAAATAGAGGCCTGCAGCCTCCTTGAAAGGTTTTAGTCACTAACCCGCCTCCTGGGAACGAGTTGGTTGCCCAACTTTTGTCCTGCCCTGGTGAAAACGGGAAATGGGTGGGTTTGAGGCGGGTTGGGGGTGGGTTGGGGGTGGGTCTGAAATGGGTGCGATTTTCAATGCCCCCAACCCACCATTTTTCACAGTTAAAATCGTGCCCAATGACTTTGACATCTCTTGCATAGAGGTCGTCATATGATAGATTCGAATGAAGAAATCCTTTCAGCCCATTTAATCTCATCTTCCAGAATACCTTCCCATTGCCTTCCCATTACAGTATCTAGAGTCATTTCTTAAATGAGTCCATTGCCCTTACCTCAACTACCCTTCCTGATAACCTGTTCCAGAGGTTGATCACCATTTGTATAAAGAAATATTTCTTGATATGTGCCCTAACTTTGCACTTTACAACCTTGAACCTGCTGACCTGGCATATCTGAAAGTAATTTTCTCTAAACTATTAAATATCTTATACACCTCTGCAAGGTTTCCTCTTTTCAAGGAAAAATAACTTGACCCTATCAAGTCATTCTTCAGAGTTCTGGAATCAGGAATTCCAGAACCAGGAGTCAGCCTTATTATTCCCCTAGATAGGCTCAAAGGTTTCAAAATCAATAAATCCCCATGGAAGGATGGCATCTATCCAAAATTGCAGCATTACAGAAAAAATCTTAAAAATGCTGAGGGGGTCATTGAATATTTGGGAGGTCCTATAGGGTTAAAAACAAGCCAATGTGATACCTATTTTGAAGAAGATAACAAAACAAACCTGGGTAACTACAAACCCATTAGTTTTATATCAATGACTGGCAAAATAATGGAACAAAGTTGAGGATTGTTTTTATGAAATATAAGAAAATAACTTGGTAATGGCAGTCAATACAGCTTCAGAAGAAGGAGATCCTGCCTGACCAACCTTCTTGACTCAGGTCACATGTTGAGTACTGCATTCATTTCTGGTTATTGAAGTAAAAGGGAAACATCCAACCCCTGAAAGCAATGCAGAAAAGGGCCTTGAGGCTGATCCTTAGGGGGCAACTTTAACCTAACTCCCCGGGCGGGAAATCCATGGACTTTGCACCCTGGCCAATATTACTCTCCATAGACACTTGGACGCAGCATGCAACTGTCTTGCCTGATAACACAAGGTCAGCTCATTTAAATATCAGGATGTACTGGTAACAGGGGGGTTGCTCGAAGCAGGAGGGAGTTCTGGGAGCGGGGCGGCGGGGGGAGAGGTGGTGAAATTTCAGACACCAGCAGTCAGTGAAGGGCGACTAGCTGTCCATTGAACAGCAGCAGATTTTTTTCTTGGGTGGATCGGGAGTAGGTGGCGGCAGGAAGGCTAAAGGATAGGGAAGGGAGTAGAAGAAAGGGAGAGAGGCAGCAAGTTTTTTTTAATAAAAAAGGCCTTTCATTCAGAACGGGCGCTAAGCGACTGGAGCATTGCCCAGGTGCTCCAATTACATTATGGGGATCGCCCCTAATTCAGATAAAATGTGGGGGTCTTGAATGAGCCCTGCACACAAGCTCCCAGTGCTCAAGTTCATTTGCCTGCCGTAGTGGGACGCCCTGAGGCACATTAAGCAAATTATCAGTCCCATCTGACGTGAAATTTTTGTACAATTTCAAAGATGCCATATAGATTGAGATGAAATTGTCCCAACAGCTGGCAATTGTACCAAAATGTGAATATTTATAAATAAATTCACCTGATGCCCAATTCAGATTGGAGTTGATCTCATTTGGATGGCATCAGAATGCAGACTAGCATGTTAACCATACTGTATAGCTGCACAGACCAGGCAGCAGGATTGATGTGCAAATCTGATTTGAATTAGTTGATTATTTAAAATCGGAAATAACTTACACCATTTACACTTGGCTGCACTTGTTTGTAGTTTGAATGTCCTTTAAAGCTTTTAAACTATGAACATTGTATCTGGAAAAATTATTTTCCATTTGCACCCAACACTAAATATTACTAAGTAAAAATAAGGTACATAAATTAATAAAACCATAGCACAATCATGTCATCAATATCTGAACCAACACAACAATAATATTCTTCAAACCTGATTGATTTGAGTCAGGAGTGCACTATAGGCTTGAAAGGCAGGTTCATCTGGGAAAAGCTGCAGATGTGGAACAGCTGTGTCAGTGCAGTTCATTACTAAAGTTGTTATCTGACAATGCACACAGTACTCAAGACACCAGCTCCTTTCTCCCCTCCACACCTTAGCCTTGACTTTCTCCACTTGTGTGTTGTGGAGGTGGGGAGTCCTGTGTTTACTTTCTTTGCTTCACAAGGGCGAGCAATACTATTTCTGTTCATTTAGTTTGTGCTCAGTCTTAAATTCAGATTTATTTTAGATATCACGAAACAGGATTTATTTTGGCATATGTGGCAGGGATTCTAAACATTCCAGACTCACACTAAGGTACGAATCCCCCTGGTCTTTATGTGTAGAATGCATGGCAACCTAGAAAAGCAACTAAAGCTGACAGCTGAAAAACAACCGCCAATGAATATTTGCCTATCATCAGCCTGTATCCCACACCTGCAACATTCATATATCCATCCCTTCTGGTAATAAATCTTCCCAGTATGTTCCAAAGAATGTGCAACCAGTTTATTTCCTTGCTCAAGTTCTGCGTCTCTGTTTTAATATTTAATTCCCTGCTGCTTGATCTTGGTGAGTGTGTAATAGGGGGCTACATCTCGTCCAGCAGCACATCCAAAGTCTCCTCATTGGAGGGGGCAGTTTTGAAACTTGGTCCTGGGTTCATGGACATCTTCTTGAAGTACAGTCAATCATAACAGTCAGCCTGGAGAAAACTCTTTGCCCTTTGAGGGCAGTAGCCCTTTAAGAGCTGCTGCACTCCCCATTATCCTGCCCACTTGCAGCTATAGCACTCCTGTGCATGTAGAAAGCACGCAGGGATAGTCCATTTAAATTATATGAAAGAGTGAATCTGATGAGATGAGCATCCCACTCTACCAGCACGGGAATTTTGGAATCATCGCTTGTTTTGCAAGGAAAATTTAAAGTACTCAAAAGTGTATTTTCTGCAGTTCTGGATTGAGATGTTTCTGAAGGAAGTTGTGAGCAATGAAGGCACAAGATTTATATCTTATTGGGACCTGGGGTGTATTCCGCGCCCCTCCCCCCCTCATTCCCCTCCCCCCAGCACCCAGGAATTTTTGAATTTTGTTTACACTTGGTGCATTTTCCATCATTTTGGGGCCTACTCTACTGAAGCCAAAATTAAACAATCCTGGAAGGGTTATAGATATTTTATTTAAAGTAGTTGTATCAGATTACAATTGACTCGACATTTGTATCATCAGAAGGTAATATAGAGTTTTGTTTTATTCGTTCATGGGATGTGGGCGTCGCTGGCGAGACCAGCATTTATTGCCTATCCCTAATTGCCCTTGAGAAGGTGGTGGTGAGCCGCCTTCTTGAACCGCTGCAGTCCGTGTGGTGAAGGTTCTCCCGCAGTGCTGTTGGGAAGGGAGTTCCAGGATTTTGACCCAGCGACGATGAAGCGTGACACAGCAGGTCCACATGTATGCACGTACCAAAGCTAAATGAAGCAATAATGTAAGTCATAATGGGTTATAAGCTTAGTTATATCAAAATAAATAGATATGTAAATCAGAGATAATTTTTAATGAAATTAACATTTCTATACCGATCCTCATGTGCATGAGGATATCTCAACATGATTTACATTAAGGAGGAAAAAAGCGATGTACTTAACTGTTTAATGACAGGGCAAGACTTTTCGTAACTGAACCCACCTTGCAATGTCTTCACTGCCCCTTTAGTTGTGACCAGGATCTAGTTGCAGCAATTACTTTTTTCTACTGTATGTTTCCAGACAAATTTGTGTTGGGAATATGTTGTGTGTGTGTGTGTGTGTGTGTGTGTGTTTGTGTGTCTATGGATCCCTCAGACTCTGTGCTAATGGCGCTGGGGCACCTATTCTGTTGCATTATTTTAGCAATTACAATGGGGCCATTGGGGTGGTGTGGTCTGAGCAGGAACACTTCCCTAGAGGGAAGGAGAAAATCTGGTGGGCAAGTGAATTAATTTCACTCTCAGCAATTCTCTCCTAATAGCAATTACTGGGTTATTACCAGAAGCCTTTGAGACTGTTGCCTTTCAACCAAGAAAGATACGCGCGCTGGGCGAAAGGTAGAAGAGGGGACAAAGTAAAAGAAGGGAAAAAGGCTCAAAAAAGGCACTTACAACTCCTTTTTTTCTACAGTCGACCTTAAGATTTTTAGATGTTTAATATAACAAATAGAACATGAATTAAATTTAGACTCTGTGGGCTGGATTTTCCTCCACCATACCACCCAAAATTGATGATAACAACAGCAACTTGCATTTATATAACACCTTTAGTGCAGTAAAAAGTCCCAAGCTGCTTCACAGGCATGATATCAAACAAAATTTGACATTGAGCCACATAAGGAGATATTAGGACAGGTGACCAAAAGCTTGGTCAAAGAGATAGGTTTTAAGGAGCATCTAAAAGGAGGAGAGTGAGGTAGAGAGGCGGAGATGTTTAGGGAGGGAATTCCAGAGCTTAGGGCCTCGGCAGCTGAAGGCACGGCCACCAATAGTGGACCGATTTAAATCGGGGATTCGCAAGAGGCCAGAACTGGAGGAGCGCAGAGATTTCGGAGGGTTGGAGGGCTGGATGAGGTTTCAGAGATAGGGAGGGGCGAGGCCATGGAGAGATTTGACATAGAAGGAGAAAATCAAGGACTGGGAGGCTTATCACTGCATCTCCACACCTCCCAGAGCTGCCTTGGATCCCCCTCTCGTACCCCAACAGGGAAGATGGCCGGTAACTCCATGATAATCCTGCAGCATGTAAATAATGCTGGGGAAGCGGGGCCCAGAAATTCAACCAATTTCCCTGCCTTCCACCACAACGGCCGACAACCCCAGAGGCTGCCAGGAGATGGATGGGAATAGAGCCTGAGGGCAGTGGTGAAAGGCCTGGGGAAGCTGCTTTTCAGAGGGAGAGTGCCCAGTAGTGGTGCCTTTCCCTCTCCCCAGGCCCCAAAACATGCCTCTACACAAATTCTAAAATATACTTTTCTGGCAGATCTTTGGAGCTTTTCTGCCCCTTTTAATTCAGGTTCCTCTTGTTCTGGTGTAGCTGCAGTGTTGCTTTATCTTTCACTCCAGTGGTGGTGGGCTTCCGCTTGGTGGTGGGGATTCTGCTGGGAATCTGCCATGCATAACTAATAACTCCTGAACCAGGAAAATGAGTCACAGTGGGGTCAGGACAGCGAGTGGACGTCCTGACCCAGCTCTCCTCTGGTAGCAAACTCACCATGGAAGGAAATCCTGCCCTGTATCTCTAATTATCACTGCAAATCAAAATAATGGAGTGTTTAATTCAATATAAACATACACTTCAGGCTGACATAAATACATAGTAAACGTTAATTTAAAGACACTATGTAGGATGCTATAAACACACAGCTCAAATTGATACAATTACACAGCACAAGCCACAGTAAACACACAATATAAATTGACATAAACACAGTGCATGTCATTTTAAACACCAGCAAAATATAGATGAAACAAGGATTGCAAACATGTCGAGGCCTGATTGAGTCATGGACATCATGAATTACAGACAAGTGTGTTAAAATGCTCTGAGACTGTATTAGGCAAGATTAAGTTGGATGCTTAGGCAATTGGAGTAAATGGCCCTTTGTTATTAAGTTGTTATGAACTCAGTGTAGTCTTTCAAACATTTTCAGGCAGAGATTTGAAAAATGTATGCAAGAAAAGCAAAAGTTCTCGATTCTGGGTCTGGGTTTTGATTGATGCATGCCAACAAGGATCATTGCCCAGAAATGACTGTGTACGACATTAACGGACAAACTCTTGATGTGACATCCCTTTGTCAGCTATTTTAGCAAAGGCGTTAGCCCATTTAAAATAACTGAGTTAACACCTGTGTTTAATTAGCTAACAGAGGAACACTATACAAATGTTTTCATCCACACATATTGCCAGCAGTAATTTGTAGGATTGCATAGCGGGAGGCTCCAAAGCAATAAATTGATTGTTGGGCCATTCCAGTATGTTATTCCTGTTCAGTCCTTTGGATTTTCCAAACAGCGTGTAGGAATACTTAAGTTGGTTAAATTTACAATTCTGCACAAAAATGTAGAGACAGAACTCACATGGTTGTAGGTGGAGGGGGCATCAATAGCCATAACATCTGAGCTGATCTTTACTCGGGAAAACCTACCCAAGCTTATCAAAGCCCAAAGGTCAGGTTAACCAAAGTGCTTGAGTTTAGATAAGTTCCAATTTGGGGTCTTTTTTATGCTGATATCTACAGGTCACAACAAGATACCGTGACATTTACACTAGAATTCGAGTACATCAGCAGGGGTTAGCTAAAGATTGATGTACATAAAAGACAATGTACGTGTTCACCAATAAACAAAGCTCGTACGACAAGCCCCATCTGAAAGGAATGTGATTTCTACTGCAAATATGCTTACAAAACCCCCAGCATTCAAGCGAATAGTTTGGTGGAAATAAGTAATTTTTTAGTCAACAGGTCATTTTTACAGCTTGCTGATTTTGCATCTGGCTGAGGATGACACTTGCGAAAAGTATTCAAACATTATTACAAATCAGGTTCCCTGCCTTGGCAGATCGCTGCTCCCACAAGCTATAGATATTTATATGAGTGTTGATGGAAGATTCCAGTCCTACACATTCCAAACCTGTCTTGATCCTGCCTCACAATAGTAATGTTGTGCCAACCCTGAAATCCATCAACTGATAGAATCAGCAACTTGTTTCTGAAGGTTGATTTGAACAAGGAGACATGTATGAAGTTATGCAAGTGCAGTGAAAGATCACCAACACACATTAATTGTACAATATGATTATAGAAAGAAGAAAGACTTGGATTTATATAATGCCTTTAATGACCTCAGAATGTCCCAAAGTGCTTTACAGTCAAAATAGCCAATAGGTGCATTACAGAGATCCAGTTTATTAAATAGGGTTGTACAGTGGTTTGTATTACCCAGTCTCATTTATACATTGTTGACATACCATTGAAAGTTCATACAGAAACAAAGATAGAGGTTGGAGGCAGTAGAATTATTAAGATTAATGTCTCACATGCTAACCATCAGTGTTTGACGTTGACAGTCAGTATTCCGATGGCCGTGTTCACGTGTCTGCGTTTTCTGATCAAAGTCAGTGTGGATTGGCTCCTCCCTCTGTCGCACCACTCTCATCACTAATGGAAGTGGTTTCAGCCTCCGTGTGGTGCAGGTGGAAATTTTTGTGAGAATAGGAATTTCCACCTACAGTAGGCAGTGACCGGAATCACTTCAGGTATTAGCACACTGAGGTAGGAGTGGTGCTGAGGAGGGAGGGAGAAGGAAGGGGCAAAAGGTTAGAGAGCAGAATTTTCAGGAGCAGTGGGGAAGGGAATCAGTGGGGGGTTCTGGGGAATCCAGCTTCAACTGATTCCGAGGAAGACGAGTACAAGTTTGAACTGGGATGCAACTGGAAAAGAATGCCAGGTTAAATTGAGTTAAAAATGCATGTAAAATCTCAAAATTTTACAGGGGAATATGCTCCCAAACTCTTAGAGTTGCACCACCAGTTTTGTACCTATAACTTTTGGATTTCCTCTGCTGTGTTTACCTCCTGCTTTAGGTACAAGCCCATGTAACTACTTGTTTTCAGATGTCATGGGCATACAATCAACGCCATTCTGAGTTATCAGCTTTTGGGGATCTTTGACTGTTGGTCAGCATTCGTTAGTTTTCCAGATTGGCCCATACGAGTGTATTCTGAATGAGCTTTACTGTTGTTGTCACTTAAAGGGTGTGAACCTGAAATTGTAGAAAACCAAAGCTCAGTTCTGTATCCTACCCCTCAATGATTGCACAATTCACTTCCTTCCAATGTCAACATGATTTTTTATTTTTCACTAAACAGCTAAAGAGAAGTGATGGCAAACCCAAATCGGATTTGTCCAATTTTTTTAGCTTAGCTCTATGTCCATTCCTGGAGACCAGATTAAGTGGGTTCCTTGTTCTGTTTCCTATGTTAATAATTGACATGATGACAACAACAACAACTTGCATTTATATAGTGCCTTTAACATTGTAAAACATCCCAAGGTGCTTCACAGGAGCGTTATCAAACAAAATTTGACATCGAGCCACATAAGGAGATATCAGGACGGGTGACCAGTTTTAACGAGGGTCTTAAAGGAGGAGGGAGAGGTACAGTGGTGAAGAGGTTTAAGGAGGGAACTTAGGGCCTGGGCAGCTGAAGGCATGGCCACCAATGGTGGATCAATGAAAATTGGGGATGCGCAAGAGGCCAGAATTGGAGGAGCGCAGAGATCTCGGAGGCTTGTAGGGCTGGAGGCGGTTACAGAGTCAGAGACAGAAAGAAGGTAGGGCTGGAAAAAGGGCTTGAAGCAGTGACACTTCAACAGTTTGTGCAGTGTGCTGACTGTTTCTTGACAGTAGAAATGAACATGTGTGCAATGGTTAAAGTGTAATTTGTTAGGAAGGGGTATCCATGCTCCTAACCTTGTGCCACGCCTATAATCTTTTAGTACTACTAGCTCACAAGATTTTTGGCTTTGCTGAATTTTGTTTTGGAAAAAAAGACAAAATGAAAGCATGTAGTAAAGTTCATCATTGTGGGTTATTTTAAAGGTGGGGGAAGCATATTCAGTAAACATTATAATTTTGTGATTTGGAAAAATAAAATAAGAAGTGTTCAGTAAAAAAAAATCTCCCTGTGATCAACTATAAAGTAAAGGATGGCATTCAGTAATCTCCATCATTGCAAGATTTGTTTAAAAGAAAGAGAATTAATTCAGTAAACTTCACAATGGTGTATTTTAGAGGCGTCCCAACTCCATTGAATTCAGGGCAGAGGAATAATAAGAACTTGTAGTTATATAAATCCTCATCACATCCTCAGACAGCCCAAAGCACTTTACAGCCAATGAATTACTTTTGAAGTGTAGTCACTGTTGTAATGTAGAGAAACACAGCAGCCAAATTGCACACAGCAAACTCCTACAAACAGCAATGAAATAAATGACCAATTAATCAGCTTTAGTGATGTTGGTTGAGGAATAAATGTTGTCCAGCATACTAGGAGAACTCCCCTCCCTGCTTTTCTTCAAATAGTGCCATGGGATCTTTCACATCCTTCTCAACATGCAGACTGGATCAATTTATTAAAAAAAGTTAACAAAAAGCATTGTCGACTAATTACAGTTTCTCTTAGTTAATTTCAGAACAAAATATTTTCACTTTACTTCCTCTTTCCCTCTCTTTTACATTGGGGAGGCCAAAAGCAGATTGGGTGATCGCTTTGCTTTGTGGACACCCTCTGTCCACAAGCGTGACCCTGACCTGCCGGTCACTTGCCATTTTAATTCTCCATCCCACTCCCCACTCTGACCTCTCTGTCCTTGGCCTCTTACACTGTTCCAATGAAGCTCAATGGAAGCTCGAGGAACAGCACCTCATCTTTCGATTAGGCACTTTACAACCTTCTGACTGAACATTGATTTCAACAACTTTAGAACATAACCACCTCTCCCATTTTCTCGGACAGCAGGTGCTGGTAATGGTTCTGCTGTAACCATTAACACCTCCTCTGGACCCATCTTTTGTTGCTATACTTGTCCCATTATCACCACCTTTTGCCTTGCATCATCATCCCTTTTGTCATTTAATCACTCCTGCCCTTCACTCTATCACAGACCTTCAATTTTGTTCTTTCCTTCTCCCCTCCTTTTTCCCTGGCTCCGCACTTGCTTAAATACTGTTAAATTTCTAACTTCTCCCAGTTCTGATGAAAGGTCATCGGCCTGAAACAATCTGTTTCTCTTTCCACAAATAGCACCTTACCAATTTTCTGTTTTGATTTCAGATTTCCAGAATCTGCAGTATTTTCCTTTAGTTTTAGTATGTAATTAAATAATTTGGCCTTTGTCTGTGATGCCACACCTTTCAAAGGTGTCACACCGGAAAGTGTCCGTAAGGCAAAAATGACTGATTGGCTGAAATAAGGACTTATCTGTAAGTAAGCGGATCAAATATCCAATTGAATAAAAACAGTTTGATAGAGGTGATAATTACCAATGAGGTGTCAGTAAGCTGCTACCAATCCCGAACTGGTAAGTAGCAGGAAGTGACCAAACAAATCACTAAAGTAACCTGGTGAACTTGATTTGAGTTGCCACGTTGAATTTTTCACCTACCTGAAAATTTACTGGTAAAAGTAATATTTATAAGAAATCTATCTATAAAAAATAAACAATTCAGATCAATTTGGAGTACCTAGCTAGAACTCTACCTATTGGGTTGGGATTTGTCATCCATTTTTTTCTATAAATTCTTGGTCCCATCCAATTGGCTGCTGTACATGTCAATCACAACAAGTCCTCCCAATTCATTTTAGTTCCACCCTCTGCCTGACTGGAGAGTCCCCATGCTCCCCACAGCAGCCCAAATTCATTTGCCTGAAGTTGCTCCTGAGATGACTTGGATTGGTCCTGACTTTTTCTCAGTGCTGCCTGCCCTGACCTAGAGTCATGTCTAACTCCCCTCCCGCCTCCACCCTGTCTCGATCCACCCAGAGTCATTACCAGCCCACCCACAAAGCACCTGGATTGGCATCCTGCCCATCTGTTTGCGGATCTCCCTGAGCACTACCTAACCTGCCTGCTTACCTGCCCATCTCCCTGGGATGCTTCCTGGCCTGCCTGCTCATCCACTTCCCCCAAGTGTTTACCGAGCTTCCTGCTCACCCGCCCTCCCACTCTGAAGAAGGTGACCACATTTTAATTTTACTCGCTGCCCACCGACGCCTCTGGCTAAAGCACATCTGATAAACGTCTTCACAGCCTCTTCAGCTGTGCCTTCTTTGCAGTGCCAAGTGCCCACTGCCCAGCACTGCTGCTCCTCCCCCCTACAGCCAACTCTGCCATACTCTATTATGCTCCCTCGCATGCCTGTGCTCTGTTCCCAGGTCGGATCGTTCCCAGACCTGGGCCAGCACTTAGGACCTCAAATGCAGCCTTCACATGATGTTGATTAAAGATGCTATTGTTTAAAATGATCTATTTTTGGTAGGCATGCCAAGATAGGTTGAGATAATTTCATGGTGGCTTTATCTTAGATTTACAAAAGAATTCCTGTTTTAGAACTGCCAAGCATCATGTCTACTGCAAATAAAAGATCAACTGGAGCGATTGTTTTTACATTATTGTGACGGAGCTTGTGAAAATATTACCTGCCGTAATTTATATCTAGAAATATTGAAAGGGTTGTTCTTAAGTTTCTGTGCTTTTAAATATTCACAAATTAAAGTTCCAATGGCCCAAAATTTTAATTTCTGCATTCAATTCTGAAAGTTCAGTATTACAGTCTAGATCTACTAGATGTGAACATGATGTATTTTTGGAACTTTTTAAAGTATTAAAATGAACATAATTTGTAATGGATTGAGTTGGGGAATATTTAATAAGTTTTAATATTGACAAAGTCGAGATGTGAGGCACTGCAGCTTTAAACATTACTATCTGCAACACATCAGCAATGCAGAGAAAGCTCTTGGTTCACCCGGCTCATTCAGCCAAGGTTATAGAATCATAGAATCATAGAATGATACAGCACAGAAGGAGGCCATTCTGCCCATCATGCCTATGCCTGCTCTTTGGAGGTTGCACATTTACTTATTCATTCTCACAAGAGTATGTGGGGGAGGGAAGGGTGGGGGTTCCATGTTCCATGAATATATAATTATTTTACCTGTCCAGTTCTCTTTTTTTTGCAATTATGCTTCTTAGGTGAGATGAGCAAAAGAATAGTACTTGTACTCTTCAAAAATGACGCTGTGGCCCTAAATAAATGCCAAATAATTCCCACGGATACACTTTAACTGTCACCAAGTCTTTTATCTGATACTTTGTTGGCATTCAGAGGTAACTCTGGTTGTCCTAGAAAATGACTGCTATGGGTCAGTGTGCTGCCAACACCAATTCATTTTCCAGTTAAAACCTGTTCAGTGTGTGCGCCCTTGATATTATTAACAGCTTCCAACATGTGACCAATTTAGTGGAGCCACATTGGCAATACAGCACCATATTGTATACACAACACACGAGCAAGATGGTGG
This sequence comes from Heptranchias perlo, assembly GCF_035084215.1. Classification (NCBI taxonomy): domain Eukaryota; kingdom Metazoa; phylum Chordata; class Chondrichthyes; order Hexanchiformes; family Hexanchidae; genus Heptranchias; species Heptranchias perlo. The sequence continues at coordinate 30,003,668 of NC_090329.1, read as the reverse complement.
AATAGGTTGTCTGCAGTGTCCAACAAGTGATCAACAGACAATATACTCCGACCATTCGACTTTAACTGCATGCTGAGAATTCCAGTGACCTCATGGTCCAGCAAACTGTCTAGAGTGAGAGTTTTGGACTCGGATGCTGATTTCTGCCCAAAACGTCCCCATACGGCCCAGCAAACAATCTAAAAACAGAAGAACAGTTCCCCTAGAACATATCCCCCAGGAGAGCATTGGCCAGAAACGCCTCAAAGGTGCCACTCCCCTCCCCCCAGGCTTCCTCACCCAAGTCCTGCTCTCAACCTGTGGACCTGATGACCATGAGGATATCACCAAGGATGTCCTCTCCGGCCTCTGCTGAAAGCTCTACATCTACTCACATTCACCTCCCAACACATCAACTTGCGGGATTAGATGATGCCTTAATAGTTGATCATCCACAATGCCGCTTTCATAATGACAACAGTGATATTGTGCTTTTAAAAAAAAATCTACCATCTTCAGCCAGAACAACCACTCCGAAATACATAACACACCCCCTGCAGGGTGAACCAGGGAGTGCCATGAATGGCGTCACCCCCTTTATTCAAATGACTTAGTCCCCAGAATTTAGGAACATAAGAAGGAACATAGGAACAGGAGTAGGCCATTCAGCCCCTCGAGCCTGTTCCGCCATTCAATTAGATCATGGCTGATCTGTATCTTAACTCCATTTACCCGCCTTGGTTCTGTAACCCTTAATACTTTTGTGTAACAAAAATCTATTAGTCTCAGTTTTGAAATTTTCAATTGACCCCCAACTTCAACAGCTTTTTAGGGGAGAGAGTTCCAAATTTCCACTACCCTTTGTGTGAAGAAGTCACCCCTGAACGGCCTAGCTCTAATTTTAAGGTTATGCCCCCTTGTTCTGCACTCCCCCACCAGAGGAAATAGTTTCTATCTATCTACCCTACCAATCTTTTAATTATCTTAAACACCTCAATTATATCACCCTTTAATCTTCTGTACTCAAGGGAATACAAGCCTAGTCTATGCAAATTTGGAATGTTGTCAACACCAGGGCAGACTGGCAACCAGAAGTCCCATCCTGCCACAATTCCAATGGGAGAGGGGCTTTGTGGAATTTCAGACCTAGGTTCAGTTGAAGTATGGCGAGCTACATAAAGATGACATACACATTCTCCTCAAACCCACAAAAAACATACTCCAGAGCTGACTACTTTTTTTCTGAAGTAGATGGACCTGCCTCAAGTCAAGAGCGACATTCAGGTCCCATACCTATTTCCGGCAATGGACTAATTACCCTCCAGCTCATCCTGGAACTGGTGACTAAATCCTTCACTCCCCACTGTCCCAAAGTTTCCACTTTCCTAGACCTGGTTTGCCCATCATATAGCCAAAAATGGGGGGCACTAATACCTCCCCAGTGCTACTCTGGAAAGTCACCAACTTAGTCCTTGTGGGCAGGTCATCACAAGCCCAGGAAGACTTGGAGCAAAGAATAGTGGTGCTTGAAGCTTGTCAGAAAAGGCACGAATCAGAAAGTAATGAGCGATCCCTGAAAAAGGCCAGAGGTAAACTAAACAATCTTATCAGCAGGAGCAGAAAGGCTCCCCTGGTACCATGGCAAAATATTATGAACGGGGGACAAACCAGGGAAGATCTTATCGTACGTCCTGTAACAAGAAGCTCAGATCAGAACTGTGGTATCAATTAAGGATGCAGAAGGCAAGCTAATCTCAGACCCAAGTAAGAACAAGGAGTTTGTAGATTTCCATACGTCACGGTACTTCAGAGTCTCAGGCCACCATTTTGCTTACTTCTGCCTCTTCCTGGAGTCACTGTACTCCCCATCATCAGCTAAGGAGATCCAAGTGGCAATACAAGAACCCCGAGTTTGGGAAAGCCCCTGCACCTAATGTTCTACAAGGCTCTGCTTCCTGAATTAACAGCCCTTCTGCTCAAACTCTTTCATCATGTTGAAGAGGCAGACATCTGCCCAGACACTTTCAATGTGGCTACAATTACATTAATCATGAAGAACCTCCCCTCTGTTCATCTTGTAGACCCATATCCCTACTCATCCAGGACTACAAAATAATGGCCACGATTAGTGCATGTTGACCAAATGGGCTTTATGTGGGGCTACCATTCTGGGTGATATATCACTGCGTTAACTGCCCTGGTAATCTCCCTGGATTGCAGAGAAGACGTGTGAATAGTTAGAGTGTGAATTCCTTCTTGCTGTATGCAAACAAATGGTATTTTGTGACATTTTCCAGAAGTGTATTGGAACCCTATACTCCAACTTCACTTCCAACATGTGAAAATATGGCCTCAGCTCACCTGCATTCACCCTTCAAAGAGGAACAAGACTAAGATGCTTCCAATTACCTCTCAACAACCCCATGACACTGCCTGCTCTTCATAGACCACCTGAGAAGGCCATCAGAGGCCTGGGATCTCTCCATAGTAGCAGCAACACTATCAGCCTTGAAAGAAACCGAAGAGGGAGAAATTGACCAGCACCCAAAACGGAGATGCCCGAGGACCGTCCTAAATTGTTCCTCGGACCTCATCATTGAGAGCTGCCTGCACCAATTGGGCGCCCCAGAGCAGATTGCCGGTTAGGGCCTCAGCAATTTCAGTCGACGCCAAGACCCACAGATAAGTCTGATGGGGGGTGGGGGGGGGTGGGGGGGGGCGGGGGAAGCGATTGGGTGGATGCATGCGCAGGCTGGCAGCAGCCCGCAGTTACTTTGTGAAGCCAGGAGGAGCAATCCTGCTCCTTCCACCTCCACAAAAGACAGAATTTCTTAACATTTTGGGGCCTTTTATGAGCAGCCTCCAACGGTCTCTTTAAGGACCTCTGCTCAGGCCACTCAAGACCCAGAAATAATAGTCAGAGCGTGCGCAGCGCAAGCTCCGAACAGTCTAACCAAATTCAGGAATCCGGGACGGAAATGGGCGCAGGAGCCTCATTTCAATATTGGAATGGGGCCGAGGCTCATTTCAGGTGGTCGCCAGGGCTGCCTAAAAAAGACCCTGACCATTTTATCAGTGGCTTCAATGGAAAAGAAAATTAGGAGGAGTGTAAAATGGGCCGCCGAGTCACTATGGCCTGTTTTGGGTCATTTTCACCCCCAGTGACTTCACAAAATGTATGTACTTATCTTTTCCTATTGGTTAAAAGAGGAAAAAAAATCAAGAATTAAGAAGTAAAGTTATTCCAGAATTAGGAATACCAATACTGCGTGTGCTTAGGTCAACATACAGTGCTATTGGCAAGTCTTCTGTACTCTAAGCTGTTAATGTTGTCTTAGTCCACGGGACATTGGAAATAGACTGATAAATTAAAGTTTGAATGGTGCAGGGAGGAAGTGATAGACTTTTGCTACTTTTATGTGCATTATTGTTAAACTATTTTTCTGACAGGCAAGGGTAAAAAACTTGGAACCTAGACAGGTTAAAGCTTTCCTTAGTGGGTACTGCATCAAAGATCATGGGCCTGGTAATTCTGGAATGTGGGGTACACAAAGAGTTTCTGAGTTGTAAACACGGGCAAAAAGCATTTTTATTTGAACTTTTACTTCCCTTTAATTTGGAGTTTGTCATGCTTTGCATAGAAATCACACTCAAGACATCAAGAAAACAAATCGGGGTTATCAATCATGTATTCAACCTTCTTGGACACCTGTAATTTGAGAAAATGTTCTGTAACTGTTTCATCTTTGAATCTCCAGCTAAGGTGTCAGCTGAGTGAGTGTTTCTTGAAGAAAATGAGCCAAGAAACAGAAATCGTACATGGAGGATATAGTGTTTCATTGTTTACAGATTAAGGAAGGGAGTGTTCATTGAAAATATGCACCTAATGTAACTCCAATGTACCTTGCATTACCTGGAAAGAACATTGGACACAGAGTACATATTTAGCTTCATGAACTTGCGTCTACCAATTGTATTAAATTGTTCATCAGAATTGAAGAATTTTATAAATCAACAAGGAATCTGACTTCTATTGCCATGTCAGTAAATTATTAAAACCTTAAATTAATAAACTCCCCACCTCACCAATTGTTTTGTAGAATACTGCCCTGTAATAAAAAAAAACAAAGGAATAGGCTGTCATAGATCAAAATGTGTGACATGCACAAAACGGGTTGCCTCACGTTTGGATCAACTCCGACAGTTTAATAAAAAGCAGTAATTAAATATCAATATCGTGATGATATTGTCAGTGCTGGAGAATTTAATACTTGGAACACTTATCCACCCTTATCATCCAGTGTCAGTATTGAACGCTTCAAAGCGAGGTTACAGCAAGAGCCACATTCAGAGCCAAACTCCTCTACTTGTCCTTACAACGTGCGTTAATCCTGTTAGAAGAGCACCGACTTAAATAGCGCTGCGAATTTTCCACTGCTCTTTTCTCAATCTAGTTTTATTTTCTTTTTCTCCTGCTCTTGATAGTGCTGAGGTACCTTTCCATGAGTGCTGGTTGTTCAAGTAGCCACTCTTCACGTGTAATTTGGCAGTAGATGGTAGCACAACAGCTGAGCCCAATTCCATCCCCTCCTAAAACACGCATACATGCACTCATGCACTGTCTAGCAAGAGTCGCTGGATAGTGACCAGGACTGGGAGCTCGGGCTGAATTTTCCTCTCCCTAGCTCAGTGGCATTGAGGCCAATTGTATCGGCCCTATCACTGCCTCGGATGAGATCAGCTAACACAGACTGGGGATTGAATCTCTGACCTCTTGTACTTTCAGACGCTGTGCAATTGCAGCATTTTCAGATTTCCACTATTCATGGTTTTTCTTTCGCTCTCTCGAGGTAATTTTGGGAAGGTGGAGTTTGCACTTCTGGCATGAAGCCTCACCTGTCAGGACCACATACGGAGAATTCAGGCACGTGGTCCACCCATGATTTTTTTTTATTCGTTCACGGGATGTGGGCGTCACTGGCGAGGCCAGCATTTATTGCCCAGCCCTAATTGCACTTGAGAAGGTGGTGGTGAGCCGCCTTCTTGAACCGCTGCAGTCCGTGTGGTGAAGGTTCTCCCACAGTGCTGTTAGGAAGGGAGTTCCAGGATTTTGACCCAGCGACAATGATGGAACGGTGATATATTTCCAAGTCGGGATGGTGTGTGACTTGGAGGGGAACGTGCAGGTGGTGTTGTTCCCATGTGCCTGCTGCCCTTGTCCTTCTAGGTGGTAGAGGTCGTGGGTTTGGGAGTTGCTGTCGAAGAAGCCTTGGCGAGTTGCTGCAGTGCATCCTGTGGATGGTACACACTGCAGCCACAGTGCGCCGGTGGTGAAGGGAGTGAATGTTAAGGTGGTGGATGGGGTGCCAATCAAGCGGGCTGCTTTGTCCTGGATGGTGTCGAGCTTCTTGAGTGTTGTTGGAGCTGCACTCATCCAGGCAAGTGGAGAGTATTCCATCACACTCCTAACTTGTGCCTTGTAGATGGTGGAAAGGCTTTGGGGAGTCATGAGGTGAGTCACTCGCCGCAGAATATCCAGCCTCTGACCTGCTCTTGTAGCCACAGTATTTATGTGGCTGGTCCAGTTAAGTCTCTGGTCAATGGTGACCCCCAGGATGTTGATGGTGGGGGATTTGGCGATGGTAATGCCGTTGAATGTCAAGTGGAGGTAGTTAGACTCTCTCTGGTTGGAGCTGGTCATTGCCTGGCACTTGTCTGCCGCGAATGTTATTTGCCACTTATGAGCCCAAGCCTGAATGTTGTCCAGGTCTTGCTGCATGCGGGCTCGACTGCTTCATTATCTGAGGGGTTGGAAATGGAACTGAACACTGTGCAATCATCAGCGAACATCCCCATTTCTGACCTTATGATGGAGGGAAGGTCATTGATGAAGCAGCTGAAGATGGGTTGGGCCTAGGACACTGCCCTGAAGAACTCCTGCAGCAATGCTCTGGGGCTGAGATGATTGGCCTCCAACAACCACTACCATCTTCCTTTGTGCTAGGTATGACTCCAGCCACTGGAGAGTTTTCCCCCTGATTCCCATTGACTTCAATATTACTAGGGCTCCTTGGTGCCACACTCAGTCAAATGCTGCCTTGATGTCAAGGGCAGTCACTCTCACCTCACCTCTGGAATTCGGCTCTTTTGTCCATGTTTGGACCAAGGCTGTAATGAGGTCTGGAGCCGAGTGGTCCTGGCGGAACCCAAACTGAGCATCGGTGAGCAGGTTATTGGTGAGTAAGTGCCGCTTGATAGCACTGTCGACGACACCTTCCATCACTTTGCTGATGATTGAGAGTAGACTGATGGGGCGGTAATTGGCTGGATTGGATTTGTCCTGCATTTTGTGGACAGGACATACCTGGGCAATTTTCCACATTGTTGGGTAGATGCCAGTGTTGTAGCTGTACTTGAACAGCTTGTCTAGAGATGCGGCTAGTTCTGGAGCACAAGGCTTCAGCACTGCAGCCCGGATGCTGTTGGAGCCCATAGCCTTTGCTGTATCCAGTGCACTCTGCCGTTTCTTGATATCACTTGGAGTGAATCGAATTGGCTGAAGACTGGCTTCTGCGATGGTGGGGATATCGGGAGGAGACCGAGATGGATCATCCACTCGGCACTTCTGGCTGAAGATGGTTGCAAACGCTTCAGCCTTGTCTTTTGCGCTCACGTGCTGGACTCTGCCATCATTGAGGATAGGGATGTTTGCAGAGCCTCCTCCTCCCGTTAGTTGTTTAATTGTCCACCACCATTCACGACTGGATATGGCAGGACTACAGAGCTTTGATCTGATCCGTTGGTTGTGGAATCGCTTAGCTCTGTCTATAGCTTGTTGCTTCCGCTGTTTAGCATGCATGTAGTCCTGAGTTGTAGCTTCACCAGGTTGGCACCTCATTTTTAGGTACACTTGGTGCTGCTTTTCCATCCATTATTTCAATTGGATGGGGTATGTGCCTGAATTCCCAATATGTGCTCCTGATGGGCGAAGCTACGACTAGGAGCACAAACTTGTACAATTAACCCCTCTATCCATCTCTATCTCTAAGATAAATACTTTCTTTGTACTGGACATCTTTGTGCCTTCATGAAGAGGATTTACATTTGAACAGTAACACCTTGAAGTGACCAGTGTTGTAATTTCCCTGCTGTTGATATCATGCACAAACATAAATGTATCTGATTTGTATCCATACTCATGCAAAGTTGTCATTTTACTAATGAGTGCTGGACAGAGCACTTCTGGTAGTTAAAATATCGCTTGTAATGAGCATGAGAAGCACTTTTTGCTATCAAATTAATTTTTTGGGAGGAATAAATCGGACAATCGAAGCTTCCAGAAGCTTCCTGAAGGTTGCAGGACAGGTCGATAAGGTGGTTAAAAAGGTATATGGGATACTTTCCTTTATTAGCTGAGGCATAGAATATAAGAGCAGGGAGGTTATGCTAGAACTGTATAAAACATTGGTTAGGCCACAGCTTGAGTACTGCGTACAGTTCTGGTCACCACATTTTTTTAATTTTTTTTATTCGTTCACGGGATGTGGGCGTCGCTGGCAAGGCCGGCATTTATTGCCCATCCCTAATTGCCCTCGAGAAGGTGGTGGTGAGCCGCCTTCTTGAACCGCTGCAGTCCGTGTGGTGACGGTTCTCCCACAGTGCTGTTAGGAAGGGAGTTCCAGGATTTTGACCCAGCGACAATGAAGGAACGGCGATATATTACATGAAAGATGTGATTGCACTAGAGAGGGTACAGAGGAGATTTATGAGGATGTTGCCAGGGCTGGAGAATTTTAGCTATGAGGAAAGATTGGATAGGCTGGGGTTGTTTTCTTTGGAACAGAGGAGGCTGAGGGGAGATTTAATTGAGGTGTATAAAATTATGAGGGGCCTAGATAGAGTGGATAGGAAGGACCTATTTCCCTTAGCAGAGAGGTCAATAACCAGTGGGCATAGATTTAAAGTGATTCGTAAAAGGATTAGAGGGGAGCTGAGGAAAATTTTTTTCACCCAGAGGATGGTGGGGGTCTGGAACTCACTGCCTGAAAGGTTGGTAGAGGCAGAAACCCTCAACTCATCTAAAAAGTAGTTGGATATGCACTTGAAGTGCTGTAATCTACAAGGCTACGGACCAAGTGCTGGGAATTAGGATTAGGCTGGATAGCTCTATTTCAACCAGCACAGGCATGATGGGCCGAATAGCCTCCTTCAGCACTGTAAATTTTCTGTTTCTATGTCTTTCCTCTGTTAACCTACTTTATTTTTAAATTGACAAATAGTGTTTTTTTTAATAGAAATATGGTCTTGATAAATAAAAGGACCTTTTCAGAAGAGCCTCGAGGGTCATTTAACAATAACCACACATTGCAACCAGCTGAACCTGCCTGTGGATACTCCTTGAGACAATTTTATTCTGGCACAAAAAAGAGGAAGGAGGTTTCAAAATACATCTGCATCATCTGCCTGCCTTGATTATGTCTGGTTTGGGCCCTGGCCATAGTGCTAACTCCTAGCACTTTTCATAGTTACGGGAGAGGTGGGGGGATTTCATTCGAGGTACAAGAAAGCTCTGGACATGGAAAGTGGAGCCCAATGCCTTTTTTTAAAGAAATATGGTACATTTTTATATCTGTATATTTTATGAGGTTAATAAGCAGACATGGATGCTGTGTAGATTTAATTTTGCTCGGCCTGCTGATTGCTTAGCTTTTATTATACGAATAGATTTTTTGTAATTAATAGGAATATAGGAACATAGGAACAGGAGTAGGCCATTCAGTCCCTCAATTAGATCATGGCTGATCTGTATCTTAACTCCATCTACCTGCCTTGGTTCCATATCACTTAATATCACCTTGCCTAACAAAAATCTATCAATCTCAGTTTGAAATTTTCAATTGACCCCTAGCTTCAATAGCTTTTTTGGGGGAGAGTGTTCCAGATTTTGGCTACCATTTGTGTGATGACGTGTTTCCTGACTTCACCCCTGAACAGCCTAGCTCTAATTTTAAGGTTACGCCCCCTTGTTATGGATTCCCCCACTAATATAAATAATAATATTAATATGAAAAGTGTGTAATTTTTGTAGTCAATGCATTTCTCTTTTGAATAAAATAGGATAAGATTGATCAGTACAACTATTATCATCAGTCATCTTAAGAGTTCTCCTAATTTAGGTCTTAAAATGTCTTACATACCTGCATTTCACTGCTACCTGTAATCATATTCTGGATTACAGTAACATGGCTTCATGTCTAGACAATAGCTTCATTTATGTGGTTGCTGCAGGTGCAATTGGAGCTCTCCTTACCGAGCAGCATACTTGAAAAGTTATGGTTTAGTTGCTGTGTCTGCATAGAAGATTTTTGTCTTGAGAGAAATGAGGGGTGAAGGCACTATACAAAAATTTCTTTTCAACCTCCCTGGTCTGTAACTAGAAACAAAAATGTGTTTTTTTTTAATTCTCTGATGCTTTCTGTTTTTTAAACCATTATTATTTTCATGGGCTGGTTGGAATTTGCAGATCATTGAAGGAACTGCTCTTAGAATCTGTTTTGTCTATTATTTCTACTTTGATTTGCTCAGTTTTTAGCAACAGGTTATGCACTTTTGGGAATATGTGGTGCAGGACCAGTTAGAAACACCTACCAACTCCTGAGTTTAACTAGGCACTGGAAAATTCCAGCAGGGTGGTGAGGGGGGTGGGAATGCTGGCCTCTCCACCCAAACTGCCAAAGTGTGCTCTCAGCAGGCGAAGCTCCATACCTGGAGCACAGATTTGTAAAATTAGCCTATATATTTACACTCCCCCGGTGGCTCAGTGCATTTAGCTAGTGAGTAGCTAGATCAAAAAGGTCACAGCTTCAATCTCCGTTCCATGTACACTGAGTTGATTATAGTTGGGGCAACAGTGGAGAACATATAGTTGGCCTCAGTGTCCTTTGTTGGGGCAGGGGTGAAAGTCAACTAATCGTTGACTTCTGCTTGAAGTGCTTACCTGCGGTCATCATCAGATGAGGACAAGATCAGGCTCGGCAGTGATGATTCCTCCCCATGATAAAATCACCTGTCGATTTTAAGGAGACTCTTAGGGATAAATTTTAACCCCAAGAACAGGTGGGTTGGGGGCGGGTGGAAAGGTAAAAATTGTAAAATAGTAAAACCCGACCCCAACCTGCCTCCTTCCAGTTTAACGGAGGCAGGCGACCAACCCGCTCTCCGGAGGTGGGTCAGTCAGTAAAATCTTTTAAGGAGGCTGTAGGCCTCCATTTTAACAGCATTTTTATTTTTACTCCTGGGGGCCGGGATTCCTGGGCCTTCTGCTTCACGCCACGTGAGAGGAGACAAGAAGGCTGGGATCATGAAGTAAGTGCCTTTATTGCACTGCTTGTGGGCCAGGAGGAGTAGGAGTGTGTCCTCTCGGCCCAACAAGCTCACCTGCCGCGATCCCACACATGGGATCAGCCGAACCCCACCCCAAGTCCGACCACCCCCCACGATCTCCGAACCCCCACGATCTCTGAACCCTCCCGTGATCTCCGAACCCTCCCCCCACGATCTCCGAACACCCCCTAGATCTCTGACCCCCTCACGCAATCTCCGACCCCCCCACGATCTCTGACCCCGCCCCCCATGTCTGACCCCTCCCCACGATCACCAACAGCCCCCACACGATCTCCGACATTCCCCACGATCTCGGACCCCTCCCCAACAATCTCTGCCACCCCCCAGGATCTCCGACCCACCCCCGACGATCTTTGCCACCCCCCCAAGATCTCCGACTCCTCCACGATCTCCAACTCCTCCACGATCTCCAACTCCTCCACGATCTCCGACCACCCCCCCACGATCCCCGACAGCCCCCACAATCTCCGACAGCCCCCACGATCTCTGAATCCCCCCCACAATCTTCGAACCCCCTCCACGATCTCCGACCCCCCCACGATCCTCAACTCCCCCATCACTGAGTCCCTGATGACTAGACCCCCCCCCCCCCACCCACCCTGATCCAAGACTTACATGCTGGCATCCACTCCCTGGTTGTTCTCCCGTCCGACTGACAGCCAGCCTATCAATCTGGCTGGCTGTCCAGCAGGAAAAGAAATTGAAAGATGTCCTTACATGACATCCAGGAAACCAATACTTACAGGTTTCCCATCCGGAAATCCCACTTCCCCCCCTACCCCCGCTCTTTTCCTGGCTCGACGCTAAAATGTACCCCTTAAAAGGGGGAGTGGGAAGTGGAGAGGAAATGGGGAGGTTATAATGTTGTGGAAGATATTAAAAATATGTAATTAGGTCCATACTATTGACTATTCTTGGTGAACATCAAACTGCTTCAGTGGCCTGCCTGAGGTAACCAGGGAGCAAGACTGGCTCCATTCTGACAGCAAGATCCTTTATGGGTAATTTCAACCCCCATGAATGGGTGGGTTGGGGGCAGGTGGGAAGTTAAAATAATAAGTTTTGGGGGTGGGACCGGATCCTGGCTCCAACATGCCCACTTGTGGGTTTAACCCAGGCAAGTTTGGATGCGTGTGCAGCAGGAAGTCCCGCCCTTAAAGCCAGCAGACCGATACTTAAAAGGACAATGTACCTCATTGAGATACTGGAGGTACTTAATATTTTGTGTATTGGTAAACTTAAATGAAAACCTGTTCAGGTTTCCCATCGCATCTGATTCACGTCAGGTGAAAGCAGGCGGGAAGGGCCGGATCCATGAGGTGAGAGCCTTTATTGCACTGCCTTTGGGCCAGGAGGAGCTCGAGTGCTTCATCCAGGCCCAACAAGCTCACCTGACCAACAGGACCCCAGATTCGGCCGATCCCCCCATCCCTCCCCCCCCCCCACTCAATGCTGGGCCACCCCATCCCCCGATCTCCGATGCTGGCTGACTCCCCCATCCTGATCAGCGATGCTAGCTGTCTCCCCTGTGTCATCGCTGGCTGACCACCCCCACCCCCCCAATCTCTGATGCTGGCTGATCACCCCCTGATCTCTGATGCTGGCTGGACCCACTGATGTCATCACTGGCTGACCCCCCTGACCCCCGATGCTGTCTGACCCCCCAACCCGATGTCATCGCTGGCTGACCTCCCCCGAGCCCCAATGCTGGCTGGACCCCCCGATGTTGTCCATGTCCCCATACCTCCCCTCCCCACCTCCAATTTTTTGCAGTGCCAATGATCTCCCTCACCCTCCCTGATTTGCAGTTCCTTTCACTGCCTGTTAATCAGGCTGCCAGGCGCGTGGGAAACCCAGAAGCTCAAATACTTACCTTCCATTGAGTTGCGATCGCAGATTGCGACACACTCATTTCGCTTCCGAGTTCCCCAAGCCAATATCTGTGGACGGGTGGGGTGCCTGGCGCTGAATGAAAATCATGCCCATAATTATGTTGGCATTTTAAGCTAGCCTGCCTCCAGAGATATGTGTGGAAATTACATCTTCTAGTGGATCTCAGACCCTCCAGAGGCAAGAAAGGAAGAAAGAAAGAATTGCATTTATATAGCACCTTTCATGACCTCAGGACATTCCAAAGGACTTCATAGCCAATGAAGTATTTTTGAAGTGTAGTCACTGTTGTAATGTAGGAAACATGGCAGCCAATTTTACGCACTGTAAGCTCCCACTATATCACCTCTTTATTGCACTGCCACTGAAGGCAGGACTACCTGGCATTAATTCCATGTTAGATTTGTTCTGACACACAATATAATGCACATAGAGGTTGTCTGCTCCACTAGTAGACAATTTTACAACACCAAGTTATAGTCCAGCAATTTTATTTTAAATTCACAATCTTTCGGAGGCTTCCTCCTTCGTCAGGTAAATGTTCCAAAGGACTTCATAGTCTCCACATCACCACTAGTAGAAATAGGCCTGAAAAATGTGCAGTATGGGCATATTCTTGTAGCACTGTTTGTTTTGCTATTAGTCCTGATTATGTCGGTAAACATTAGTCTTGTGAGCTGCAGCAGTGCTTTGGATAATCAAGTTAGGAAACTCGTTTAATCCTTTGCTGAAAACCTGTTCACTTTGATCTGAGCAGCACAGTGGGAAACACTCACAGAAGTGCGAGAAACGTGATATTTACTGACCGTGAAACTCTTGCCAGGTGCTATTACTTCTTTCAGTGTTATCTTCCCATTTGTCACAACAGTCTTTCCGTCATCCTCTGCCAGTCATGGAAGTAACACAAAGCATGGAAAAAAAGTAGGGCTCAGATGAATTACAGTTGGCACTTGTTAAATGAGTCATTAATGTGGAGTGTTAGCACCTTCACCAAATAAAGGCTCTCAGACATCAGCAGCTAAGCATTTCCAACAAAGCTCCATAATGTCACAGCAACCTAGGATGCTGCCAGAGTCTCAGTAAAGGAAGATATAGTTGAGATACTGGATGGGCTAAAAAATTGATAAAGAAGAGGTACTAGAAAGGCTGGCTGTACTTAAAATAGATAAGTCATCCGGTCCGGATGGGATGCATCCTAGGTTGCTGAGGGAAGTAAGCGTGGAAATTGCGGAGGTACTGGTCATAATCTTCCAAACATCCTTAGATACGGGGGTGGTTCCAGAGGGCTGGAGAATTGCAAATGTTACACCCTTGTTCAAAAAAGGGTGTAAGGATAAACCCAGCAACTACAGGCCAGTCAGTTTAACCTCAGTGGTGGGGAAACTTTTAGAAACAATAATCCGGGACAAAATTAACAGTCACTTAGACGAGGGTGGATTGATTAGGGAAAGCCAGCAGGGATTTGTTTAAGGCAAATCGTGTTCAACTAACCTGATAGAGTTTTTTGATGAGGCAACGGAGAGGGTAGATGAGGGCAATGCAGTTGATCCAGTGTATATAGACTTTCAAAAGGCATTTGATAAAGTGCCGCATGGTAGGTTTATCATCACGATTGTGGCTCAGGGAATAAAGGGGGCAGTAGCAACATGGATACAGAATTGGCTAAGGGACAGGAAACAGAGTAGTGGTGAATGGTTGTTTTTCGGACTGGAGGGAGGTGTACAGTGGTGTTCCCCAGGGGTCGGTGCTGGGACCATTGCTTTTCTTGATATATATTAATGACTTGGACTTGGGTGTACAGGGCACAATTTTTAAATTTGCAGATGACACAAAACTTGTAAGGGTAGTAAACAGTGAAAAGGATAGTGATAGACTTCAAGAGGATATAGACAGACTGGTGGCATGGCAGATGAAATTGATGAAAAAATGAGAAGTGATAGATTTTGGTATCAAATCGTTGAAGGTGGCAGGGCGGGTTGAGAAAGCGATTAAAAAAGCATTCGGGATCCTGGGCTTTATAAATAGAGGTATAGAGTATTAAAGTATGGAAGTCATGATGAACCTTTATAAGTCACTGGTTCGGCCACAACTAGAGTATTGTGTCCAATTCTGGGCACCGCACTTCAGGAAAGATGTGAAGGCCTTAGAGAGGGTGCAGAAGAGATTTACTAGAATGATTCCAGAGAAGAGGGACTTTAGTTACATGGATAGACTGGAGAAGCTGGGGTTGTTCTCATTGGATCAGAGACGGTTGTGAGGAGATTTGATAGAGGTGTTCAAAACCATGAAGGGTCTAGTCAGAGTAGATAGAGAGAAACTGTTCCCATTGGTGGAAGGGTCAAGAACCAGAGGACATAGATTTAAGGTGATTGGCAAAAGAACCAAACGTGACGTGAGGAAAAACTTTTTAACGCAATAGTGGTTAGGATCTGGAATGCACTGCCCGAGGGGGTGGTGAAGGCAGATTCAATCATGGCCTTCAAAAGGGAACTGGATAAGTACTTGAAAGGAAAAAACCTGCATGGCTACTGGGATAGGGCGGGGGAGTGGGACTAGCTGGATTGCTGTTGCATAGAGCCGGCGCAGACTCGATGGGCCGAATGGCCTCCTTCTGTGCTGTAACCTTTCTATGATTCTATGATTTTATGTATCTTCCTCAAATTCATCCCTAACAGCAGTCTCCCCATATGGAGTCACATAATGGCTACTTTAGCAGGGTCCAGAGAGACACGGGGCGGGGAGGCGGTAGAAGGATTGCGACTTGCGCCCAAAACGGGTGAGAAGTCAGCTCGGGACTGATCTGCAGACCATGCCCTGCCTGCCTGAGCCAAATTCAGTTTCAGGACCCATTTAAATGCTGCCAGCAAGCTGCGAGTGCCAAACGGGCGCCCCACTGCAGTTCGCTGCTCAGGGAGGGCGGGAAATCAGCTGGTAGGTTGGGTCTTGGAAGAGGAGGAGGCGATCAGGGGCCGGGGGTGGGGGGGGGCGGGGGGGGGCGGGAGGAGCTGTCGAGGATACCGGCAGCGGGCCAGAGTTTTTTTGTAATATTATTGTAAAATAGAAACTGAAAATTTCTTGGGCCCTTTTGTGAGCAGTCTCCAGTGGTCCCTTTCAGCACTGCTGGTTGGGCTGCTCAAGGCCAGGTACAACTAGGCGGAGTGTGAACGGCTCACGCTCCACCCATTTGTACCTGAATTTGGCTTTCAGGGTAATTCAACTGGTGCAGGACTCCAATTTCCATAATTAAGGAGCCTGACACCTTTTCCAGGTAGGCGCCCTGGACAACTAAAAGTTGCATGAGCCAATATGGCTTCCGGCTCACCAGATCGGGTGCGACAAATTGCAACGCAAAATTCAGAGGTCTAACGCCATTTTGCGAGTGCAAAAGGGGCAGGCGTAAGTTGAATTTCTCCCCCACAGGAGCTTAGAGATCACAGCAAAGGCAGAGATGCGCATTATTGGCAGGGTATGGATTAATGATCACTTCAGGGCAAGTATCGTACTTTAAAGACAGACAGAAAGTGGCAGGCAATGACCATCTCCAACAAGAGTCTAACCACCTCCCCTTCAACAGCATTACCATCACCAAATCCCCCACCATCAACATCCTGGGGGTCACCATTGACCAGAAACTTAACTGGACCGGCCACATAAATACTGTGGCTACAAGAGCAGGTCAGAGGCTGGGTATTCTGCGGCGAGTGACTCACCTCCTGACTCCCCAAAGCCTTTCCACCATCTACAAGGCACAAGTCAGGAGTGTGATGGAATACTCTCCACTTGCCTGGATGAGTGCAGCTCCAACAACACTCAAGAAGTTCGACACCATCCAGGTCAAAGCAGCCCGCTTGATTGGTACCCCATCCACCACCCTAAACATTCACTCCCTCCACCACCGGTGCACTGTGGCTGCAGTGTGTACCATCCACAGGATGCACTGCAGCAACTCGCCAAGGCTTCTTCGACAGCACCTCCCAAACCCGCGACCTCTACCACCTAGAAGGACAAGGGCAGCAAGCACATGGGAACAACACCACCTGCACATTCCCCTCCAAGTTACACACTATGCCGACTTGGAAATATATCGCCGTTCCTTCATCATCGCTGGGTCAAAATCCTGGAACTCCCTACCTAACAGCACTGTGGGAGAACCTTCACCACATGAACTGCAGTGTTTCAAGAAAGCGGCTCACCACCTTCTCAAGGGCGATTAGGGCTGGGCAATAAATGCTGGCCTTGCCAGCGACGCCCACATCCCACGAATGAATAGAAAAAAAGAAAATGCTTGTTAGGGTTGCCACCAGTCTGATTATGGACCAGACTGCATGTAAGCAAGCTGTTGCAAAATGTCCAAAATGTAGGCACTAAAAGTCCAATTTGTTTCACCACTTATTTGCATGTCGTGATGTGCAAGTGACAGTTATTAAGGTTTTCTGAGAATTTTAAATAGCGGCAAAGCTAACATCCGAACTGAAGTCATCCCATCCCTTCCCCTGCCGCCTGTTTGGTTTTGGACTTGGCAAAAGTTGTCAGCCCTATAGATGTGGGTCAGAAATTACAGTGACCAGGTTCAGACAGTAATGATACTGCTAAGTCTGAGGTTATCATTTGTTTACTTTTGGATGGGACAGTTTTTCAGTGGATTGCCTGGAACATTTCTCAATGTAAATTGTAACTTCAGTTTTTATTAAATAATAACTGTGCGTTCTGTAGTTTATGATGGGGAGGGACTGCATTTTTTTGCATGCTATTAAGGCTTCAATTAATTTTCACCTGCAGCAAAACAAGCATCAGGACTGATCCTAATCCCTGCCCTGTTCCCTATCTGGTTTTAGACTTGCCAAAAGGTGGCAGGCCTACTGTTCTAGGTAGGTCATGGATTATTTGCCACTCTTGGGTCATATTGGCATGAGAAGTCAACATTTCAGGTGTAGACCCTTCATCAGAACTGGAAAATCATTATAGACGAACAGCATATAAAATGGAATACAACAAAGGGACTACCAGGTTCAGGTAGCAAAATTAAATGATAGTCAATAAAATTCATAAAGGAAGAAGAAAGAACTTGCATTTATATAGCGCTTCTCACGTTCTCAGGATGTCCCAAAGCGCTTTACAGCCAATTAAGTACTTTTGAGGTGCAGTCACTGTTGTAATGTAGAAAATCTGTGTTTTGTCCCTGGATTATCAAGAACAAAATAAGTGAAACGGACCCTGTTCCTTATTACACCATCCCATCCATAGCTTCTTAATTTGTATTTCTTTTATGAAATAGCTCAAAATACCCAAAGATTCAGTTGGTAAGTGCATTATCTAGTATAAAAAAGGGATGAGGGACTTTAGTTACGTGGATAGACTGGAGAAACTGGGGTTGTTCTCCTTGGAACAGAGAAGGTTGAGAGGAGATTTGATAGAGGTATTTAAAATTGTGAAGGGTCTAGACAGAGTAGATAGAGAGAAACTGTTCCCATTGGCAGAAGGGTCAAGAACCAGAGGGCATAGATTTAAGGTGATTGGCAAAAGAACCAAAGGTGACAGGAGGAAAAACATCTTTATGCAGCGAGTGGTTAGGATCTGGAATGCACTGCCAGGGGGAGTGGTGAAGGCAGATTCAATCATGGCTTTCAAAAGGGAACTGGATAAGTACTTGAAAGGAAAAAACTTGCAGGGCTACGGGGATAGGGTGGGGGAGTGGGACTAGCTGGATTGCTCTTGCATAGAGCCGGCATGGACTCGATGAGCCGAATGGCCTCCCTCCTTGCTGTAACCTTTCTATGATTCTATGAAAACCAACTCAAACAGACCAGGAAAATCCCAGATTTTATTCTATGGCTGTGCCATATTATCTACCCTGTAGCATCACAATTGAGCCCCATAATTAAGTTAGAGAGGGAAAAATCAATAAAAGGAATAGAGACAGATATGCAGACATCTTGGGGTACAAATTGGTATATTTTATGCCTGTTTTTCAGGCATAAAATAAGTGCAAATCATATCAATTTAGCAGCAGGATGGCCTGCGCCCAATCATCACAGGCATTGGTCTCATTACTAAACTTTAGGGGCCCAATTTTTAGGCATCCTAAACAGGCATGAGTTGCCTTGAATATGTAAATTAGGGACCTATCGCCTGTTAAAGGACCCCTTTTGAAAATCTGTCAACGATGAGTGACATTGGTGTCTGTCTTGAGCCTGTCCTGCTCAGGATTCTATAGCAGCCCCAACAAAAGGTGAGTTAATAAAAAAAAATGTTTTTAATTTCCTTTCTGGGGAGCCAAGAGGAGCAGGAGTTCTCCTCCCAGCTCCACTGTAGTCCTGAAAACCGTTGCCTGCCTCCGCTCCCTCTTGATCGCCAGCTCCCCATCTCCCGATCGCCTGCCCCCTCTCTCGATCGGTGCCCCCCATCTCCCGATCACCTGCCCCCATCTCCCGATCGCCTGCCCCCTCTCTCAATCAGTGGCCCTATCTCCCGATCGCCTGACCCCCTCCCTCTATCGCTGCCCCCCATCTCCCGATCGCCTGCCCCCCCTCCCGATTGGCTGCCCTCCTCTCCTGATCGCTTCATCCCTCTCCTGATCGCCTCACCCCTCTCCCGATTGGCTGCCCCCTCTCCTGATCGCCTCACCCCTCTCCCGGTGGGTGCCCCCTCTCCTGATCGCCTCACCCCTCTCCTGATCGCCTCACCCCTCTCCTGATCGCTTCACCCCTCTCCCGGTGGGTGCCCCCTCTCCTGATCGCCTCACCCCTCTCTTGATTGGCTGCCCCCTCTCCTGATCACCTCACCCCTCTCTTGATTGGCTGCCCCCTCTCCTGATCACCTCACCCCTCTCCCGATTGGCTGCCCCCTCTCCTGATCACCTCACCCCTCTCTCGATTGGCTGCCCCCTCTCCTGATCGCCTCACCCCTCTCTAGATTGCTATCCCCCCCCCCCATTGCCTCCCCTTCCCGATTGCCTTGTTCCCTCCCGATCACTTCCCCACTCTCCCGATTGCCCTGCCCCCTCAGAAGGACTTACGTGAGGGCCTCTGCCAGCGTCGCAGTGGCCCGAAATTGACTTCCCGCTTCACCAGTCTAATTTTAATGAAGCTGAGGTCCAATTTTGACCAGGCGTTGGGCCTACCCGTTCCAGTGCAGGGATCGTTTCCTGCGCCCAGTTCGCTCCGGCAGGCCGGTACAGTACAATTTCCATCCCCCTGTGTCATGAGAGATGTGATGCCCTCTATGGTCAAATAACATGCCAACACTAACTGTCAAGACACACAGATGAGTAATAGCCACTTAGACAGGGTATTGGAGGGCGGTCAGCAATGTCAGAACAATACCCCAACAAAAGTCTGCTTTCAGGGGTGGTGGGGAGTGAGAAAAAATGTAAAAAGAACAGATCCGACGCTAATGGGTTGAAATATCAATTGATAATGTGAGTGAGATTTATTATGAGGGAGATGCAATTGTTGAGGAACAATCCCAAGACGATTTGTAGCAAACAGTGACTGCGCTTCAAACTAATTCGTTGTACGTGAAGTATTTTGGGGCGGTTCTGAGAGACATGATAAGGGATGGTATCAATGCAATTAATTCTTCCTTCCTTTCATGTCCTGTGAAGTCGGGTGAGTGCGGACTGCTGTGAGGAAGGAGTTGCCGAGTGCCTTTGCGCCCAGCAGCTGCTGAAAGCTGCCTTTATTTTGAAACTGTTGTTTGTTAAATTTCTAAATCTGCTAAAGGATGAGCGTTTTCACTCTGGAAAAGAAATAAGGAAATGGAGAGAGATAAGGATTGCCAGCAGGAGCAATATAATTTATTGGGAATGTCGACAGAAGAATTTATAGCACAGTAAGGAACAGCAATAAGAGTGTAACCCAATGGGAGACTGTATACTGGGGAATGAGGTTGTTGCAGAGCCAGCATTTATTAAATTCTCTGACTGACAGCTGGTTAGATGACTCGATATATAATTGTATCTGAGCTATTGAAGAACACTGGCATAAGGTTGATTGCATTATAATATTAAACATGAGGAGGGCCTTTCCTCCGAACACTACCTGTGGCAAATTTATAAGCACATCCTTTATAAATGAACATATGGATTTTGCTGATGAAGCCTTCCCCCAAAGACTGGAAAATGTACTGACAAACGTGCGTCGGAGATTCGTCAACAAGATTCCCAGGTGCATGTGTACACCGATGCCCTGAGTTTCTTCCAGTCTCCAGCGGTAACTTCAGCAGAAGCTCAGCAGACAGCCCGGAGAAACAGCCGTTTACCCTATTTCTCCAGGGATTCCGTTAATCTCCCCTGCGCAAATTCCAGGCGCAAGAATTGGAAGTTCCTCAGCTTGTTGCTAGTTTAAGATTTGTCAAAAAATCCTTTGAAGTCACATACTGCCCTAAGTTCTTCAAAGAATACCATTTAATAGGGGAAATCAAACTTTTTAATGCCTGATTTAAAACTTGTATTCAGGAAGGATAATAATTATTAATTGAGCCACAAGTAAAACTCAACTCAATTTCAATATTTTAAAAGCTCTACTAGAAATTATTGTTGGCAATATTAGTGGACAAATACTCAGCACATCTGTACGACATTCTCTTGCCTGCTATTTTAGCGGAGCCATTAAATTGTTTATTTTTAATGGGCTAACATCCCTGGTTTACCCTTTTATTTTAAATGGGATAACTAGAGGCATCTGCCCTTTAAAATAGCAGACAGAATACATTAAGCATTTTTCACCTAATATCACCAAGTTATTTCTAGCCTTACATTATCAAAATAAAGATGAATCGTGTGTCAATTTAGGCACTGATTATTTTCATCAGCACTCGAAATTAAAATTATGCATATTATTTGGGTCTTGTTTTAAACTGTACCTTACAAAGTGTTCTTTGTTTCCCTGGGTAATGCAGTCTAACACTGGCTACAATTGCTATTTATGTAAAGTGGTGGAGCCATCAGGCAGGTGTTATTATACTATACAGTATATATAAAACTGATGAGGCAGGAATAATTTGCGGAGGAAATGGCGAATCCAATAGGTTGAAAGACAATCAAATAACAAGCCAGAGAACAAGTAACACAGAATCAAACATTGGAGTCAAAAATGAATCAGATGAAATAGGAGCAAGCAAATGATAACACTATATAACAGGCAGCAATAAGAGAAGAGAACAGAGCTTGTGAGGAAAGAACAGCGAGAAAGGTATTAAGACTAGGACACAGTAACGTAAGTCATATTTTCCTCCATTCGTTAACTGTAAACAATTCTGCATCACTGGTAGAAAGTATCAAGGACTGTCTCTGCATGTTTACTGCTTCTCTGAAAATGTTTCCTATCCAAATCTAACAAAAAGTGATTCCAATTTCAATTTAACTTGTTAAGATCTTATTAAAGGTCAATCTTGAGAATTCTGTACAGAACTACACAGGGCGGGAGATAATCAAACAGTGATATGGCTGGGAATTATCTCGGAGCTGCTCCCTCTCCGCCACCATAAACTTTGCCAGAAGTGCATTGTTAGCCCCATTTAAGTGCGTGAAGTTAAGGCGGTGGAGCAGGAGCAGCTCTGGGGAAACTCCCAGCCACATTTTGGAGGTGATTTTAAACCTCAAGTACGGGCGGGTTGGGGGCGGGTGGGAGTTGAAAATTGTTGTTTTTTGGGTCGCAACAGCAAAATTTTCGGACTTTGCATTCCCAGTGGGAAGCCTGTACTTTTAGGCGCCAATGTTAAACCCAGAAATAAAGCCGGGTTGCGGTCACGACCCAGAAAACAACTATTTTCAACTCCCACCCGCCCCCAACCCATCCGTTCTTGGGGTTTAAAATCACCCCCTTTAACTCCAGACGAAGAAGATTTCATAGAATAGAATCATAGAAGTTACAACATGGAAACAGGCCCTTCGGCCCAACATGTCCATGTCGCCCAGTTTATACCACTAAGCTAGTCCCAATTGCCTGCACTTGGCCCATATCCCTCGATACCCATCTTCCCCATGTAACTGTCCAAATGCTTTTTAAAAGACAAAATTGTACCCGCCTCTACTACTGCCTCTGGCAGCTCGTTCCAGACACTCACCACCCTTTGAGTGAAAAAATTGCCCCTCTGGATCCTTTTGTATCTCTCCCCTCTCACCTTAAATCTGTGCCCCCTCGTTATAGACTCCCCTACCTTTGGGAAAAGATTTTGACTATCGACCTTATCTATGCCCCTCATTATTTTATAGACTTCTATAAGATCACCCCTTAACCTCCTACTCTCCAGGGAATAAAGTCCCAGTCTGTCTAACCTCTCCCTGTAAGTCAAACCATCAAGTCCCGGTAGCATCCTAGTAAATCTTTTCTGCACTCTTTCTAGTTTAATAATATCCTTTCTATAATAGGGTGACCAGAACTGTACACAGTACTCCAAGTGTGGCCTCACCAATGCCCTGTACAACTTCAACAAGACATCCCAACTCCTGCATTCAATGTTCTGACCAATGAAACCAAGCATGCTGAATGCCTTCTTCACCACCCTATCCACCTGTGACTCCACTTTCAAGGAGCTATGAATCTGTACTCCTAGATCTCTTTGTTCTATAACTCTCCCCAACGCCCTACCATTAACTCGATTCACTACTTGTAATAAAAGTGCAAACATGAAATTTCCATTCAAGTGTATGATTTTCCTACAAATAACAAACAGAAGAAATCCCCCTAGCAGGTTAGACCAGGAATTACGTGATCTAAAAGAAGAATAAGGCACTGAAATTATGCTGTGGGTAACAGCATATGAATGTTTGTTGCTATATTTTGAATGGGTTCACCTCTCTATTAAAATAACAGGGAGAGGAATTTCAGAAAAACACATTAAACATTTGTACTCTAGTATCTCAAGGCATAATTTCAGGGTTTAAGATTTTTGCAGCACCGCTGCAGCAACCTTTAGCATAGATTTTCAAACTAATGCCCCCAGACCAAAGTGGATCTCAAGCAATCCCTCGGATAGTCAAATTTCTGTTCATCCATCCCCGGATTTCTGTATTTGTTGAATTACTGGCAGATTATTTCTGTTAGTAAATCAATAAAGCAATTCAATGATAGCACTGTATTTCTTAGGGCAGCTGACAATCTTTTTTTGGAATTTAGGATACAGGGTGTGTAAGAGTATGTCACTACGTGCAAAGGTCGCCCACACAGAAAAATATAAAATTAATTGTCCATGGAACAGAAGGGTACCATTTCAGTCTAATGGCAAAACTTTAAGTGCAATTCGTATTATGTTTAAGGGATTCATTAAGCATTACTTGAGAAGGGTTAAAGGATCATTGTTGCAAGGGCAGTGTGATGGGCTGCTTATTTTTGTTCCTGCCAACAAAAATCACATTCCCTGACACTGCCCATCTCGCACCTCGCATTTCCACCATTTTGTTACCAGGATGAGTAATAACAACAAAACAGCATTGGTCATTTTGTTTATCGCAAAGAAAGGAAAATATGGCCCGCCGAGACAGTGAGAAGGAGATGCTTCAGTTAGCAGAGAGAGAGAGTTACATATTATCAAATTGAGTGCCTTCAGGACTGGAACTACTGCATGCTTGTACTCTTCTGACAAGGCCAAAAAATTAATAATTCGTTAAGCAGGCATTCCAACCATTTTTTTCCTATGAGGGAGGATTTTTTCCCCCCCCCTGATTTTCATCAGACTATGAAATGAAAAGGGAGGCCCTGTTGGTGTTTTTTGTCTGTCTGACTGTTTTGTGGATGCCCCAAGTACACCACAGTGGGCTTTATTCATTTTTTTTTAACTTGAACTTAACTAGCAGAACTGGCCACAAAGGCAGAGATGAAGGAATGCAATTTCTTTTTAATATACCTCAAAAGTAATGAAAAGTTTGATTTTTCTATTTAAGAAACTCCTGCAAAACTAATAAAATTATTTAGCAGCCCAGTATCACTTTTTTTTCCTTGTTGCTTTCCCAGCGGTACTGACTGCTATATACCTTATTGAAAATAATTGCTGCAGTTTTCTCAGTGACTAAGTGGGTAAATTCCCTGCCCAGTATGAAACTAAACCATACAAAGAAAGTAACACCCAGATTTGATCCCTGGCGTGTGCTGACTTAGCTGATCTTGACAGTAGAGGTGGGATACAGTTGGCTTCAGCATCCCTGAACTGGGGAGAGAGAGAAAAAAGATCACCCACTCCTCATCGTTAACTGATTGTGACAGGATCAAGCTCTGCTGTGATGCCTTTCACAATCAAATAGCCTGTGCATTCAGCTCCTAGAGTCACATATGAAGAATGATCAAAGGAATCAAAGGAATGCTGGCATCTGTGGAACTGTATCCCAGTGTGAGTGAGCACCTTCGTGGGGGAGAGTGAAAAGTTGGAGAAAAATAAGAAATAATTGCTACTTCAACAATGATTGAGAATAAATAAATTTAACACATTTTTGAACAGCGAGATCAGGGTATACATTTTAAAATCATCTTTAACAGGACTACAACATTAGAACTTTAATGTTCTTTGTGATGCAATCTAAAGATGCTGCCAGACATGTTTGTGTTTGGCTGTCAGTTATGTGTTGCTGTTTTCACTGTTTTCTTTATTTTTGCCTGAAAATGGTCCAAGAAGTCTTAGCTTAATTTCGGCTTAATGTCAGTCACCGGCGGATTACTATGTTTTAAGTTATCTGAATGTTTTTGTAAGGCTGTGTCCTTGTGGTTTCAGAAAGGTCAGTGATTGTCTTGATAACTATAGTTATGGACCGAGGGAGCCAGATACTGCAAGTTTGAAGTGGACTATGCAGTGTTAATTATATACAAGTGAACAGAAAATTTGATTTAACCAATGGCACTCTTATTTTGAATAGATCGATGCCTCAGTTGTACTGAAACCCAATACCATAATCTAGGTTCACTGTATGGAAATGATAAGTGTTGATTTATGCAGCAGCCTTAGTTATACTGGATGTATTCATAGGAACATTAGGAACAGGAGTAGGCCATTCATTTAGATTGAGGCTGGTCTGCACCTCAACTCCATTTTGCCGCCTTTGCTCCATATTCACCGGAACAATTCTATATGGAATTCAATATGGGGTGTTCTATTTTTGTATATATTCACAAGCACGCATGCTGCATATGTTCACATGTGCAAGAATACTATATTAGGAGCACATTAGAGAGTGTGTAGAATGAGTCATTTTGGTCTTGTCCATTGCCAGGTTATTCTGGCATACGTTTGAATTGTTGCTGCCATGAAACTAGGCCCAGCTACTTCGGTACCTTTTCACCATCCACATTACAAGCAGTTTATATTACACATCCGAGGTCAGATTGCAGCCATCTGGTCTCAGATGTCACCTAGGCAATTCTTGCCCCTTGTGCAGCCCCGATTTTTAATCGCTCCACCATTGGTGGCTGTGCCTTCAGCTGCCTAGGCCCTAAGCTCTGGAATTCCCTCCCTAAACCTCTCCGCCTCTCTACCTATCTCTCCTCCTTTAAAACGCTCTTTAAAACCTACCTCTTTGACCAAACTGTCCTAATATCTCCTTGTGTGACTCGGTGTCAGATTTTGTCTGATAACGCTTCCTGTGAAGTGCCTTGGGACGTTTTACTACTTTAAAGACGCTATAGAAATGCAAGTAGTTGTTGTTGTTGGGCAAGGCAGCGAGCACAGACCAGACATTCCTCTGCAGGACAGGCCAAAAGGTCAGGGAGGACTTTAGCTATTGGTCTCTCTTTCTCTCCTCTTGACTCGTCATTCACAGTCTCTTAGGCAAAGTCCTGGAAGAATACAACTACAGAGTAGCAGGATATGGTACAAGGCATGAGAAGACCTAAAAAAAGGGAAAATTTAAATAGCATTAAAAATATATATTAAGAGGTTTGCCTTAATAAATTAAGCTGGCACAATGATAGGTGCACTACAGCTGGTCTCTGCATCCCTAGCCTGGCAGGATGTAAAATCAGCCAAGGATGCCACTCCTGATCGCTATCCAGTGATCTCTGCTGGAAAGTGTAAAGCTTTGGATGTTAGATAAGAACAAGATTGAGCTGAGCCCTAATGCTCCCAACTTGCCAACATTCACTGTCTAGACTGATCCATGAAGAATAGGCAGTTGTGTACGGGACCAGAAGGTCCTGACACCAGTTGTATTCTACCCCCCGCACAAATCACAACTTTCGGAGAGGAGGGAAGGGAGGAATTTAAAGCGAGAAGTTAGGACACTGCAGCTTCAATGTCGAGAGTGCAGGATATTAGTCTCACTGTATTGTTTACACGTTCCCATAGAGGTGTGAAGTGTCAGCCCTATAAAAACGATAATTCAACAACTATCAAATAGATCATCACCAGACTTCTAACTTTTTTTTTAAAGCATCTGTTGACTCATGGGCACACATGCAGAAAGATGCACTGATAAAACCAACATTATCTAACCCCAGCGACATGGAAAACATGTCTAGCGTCACTCATAACACTGAAGGTGTTTATGGAGAAGAGACCACTATAAATAGGTCAAGTAAAGGCCTTTGGGATTGTTTGTCTTTGCGGGTTCTTCCCTGACACCTCTTTGATGTACAAACATCACTTCTGCTTACAATTGGATAGCCTCTTCGTGACCCCTGACTCTCACAGGTTCATGCTCAGTTAGCCAAGTTGTTGAGTGGCCAAAAGTTTTCCTTTTTACCACAGCACTAAAGTTGAGCCACAGAACTTGACTGTCCATTTGTCCCAAACCATGGACCAAAAATTTGCTGCAACTGCCTTGGTGCCCTCCGGCACTGAATGATGGGAATAAAAAAAAAGTATTTGGTTAAGATCGACCATCAAAAAAAAAGATCAAGCACGTACATGTTCTGACAGTTATCCTCTGCTGCTCTACAGATTCAGCCGCAGTACAATTGTAAACTAGACCACATGCCAATAAAGCATTGTGCAATAATACATATTGCATTTCCAGCCTTGAAATTATCCTATGAGATAGCTGTGTACACAATCAGCGGAGAGGGCGATTCCATACAAACATGTTAAGCGTTCATTACTGCCATGTCACAGCGTAATCTCAAGGACTATAGGCCTGATTTTATCCTGGAGTGTGAGTGCGAAGTTGGGGGGGGAGGGTGGTGTGCGAGTGGGAAGTTCTGATGGTTGCACTGGCGTGAAGCTCATCCATTTCACCTCCCAGGCTTTGTTTTAATTTGTAAAATCGTACTCCTGCCTGAAGCTGGCGGGAAACATAGAAAATAGGAGCAAGAGTAGGCCATTCGGCCCTTCGGGCCTGCTCCGCCATTCAAAATGATCATGGCTGATCGTCTAACTCAGTACCCTGTTCCTGCTTTTTCCCTATATCCCTTGATCCCTTTAGCATTAAGAAATATATCTATCTCCTTCTTGAATACATCTAATGACTTGGCCTCCACTGCCTTCTGTGGTAGAGAATTCCACAGGTTCACCACCCTCCGAGTGAAGAAATTTCTCCTCATCTCGGTTCTAAATGGCATACCCCGTATCCTGAGACTGTGACCCCTGGTTCTGGACTCCCCAGCCATCGGGAACATCCTCCCTGCATCTAATCTGTCTAATCCTGTTAGAATTTTATATGTTTCGATGAGATCACCTCTCATTCTTCTAAACTCTAGTGAATATAGGCCTAGTCGACCCAATCTCTCCTCATACATCAGTCCTGCAATCCCAGGAATCAGTGTGGTAAACCTTCGTTGCACTCCCTCCATGGCAAGGACATCCTTCTTCAGATAAGGAGACCAAAACTGCACACAATACTCGAGATGTGGTCTCACTAAGGCCCTGTATAACTGCAGTAAGACATCCCTGCTCCTGTATTCAAATCCTCTTGCAATGAAAGCCAAAATACCATTCGCCTTCCTAACTGCTTGCTGCACCTGAGTGCTTGCTTTCAGCGACTGGTATACAAGGACACCCAGATTT
This sequence comes from Heptranchias perlo, assembly GCF_035084215.1. Classification (NCBI taxonomy): domain Eukaryota; kingdom Metazoa; phylum Chordata; class Chondrichthyes; order Hexanchiformes; family Hexanchidae; genus Heptranchias; species Heptranchias perlo. Next base: position 29,975,471 of record NC_090329.1, on the reverse strand, counting down.
CGTTGCACCTCCCCTTTTCCCAATCTATCACCATTCAGATAATAATCTGCCTTTCTGTTTTTACAACCAAAGTGGATAAACTCACATTTATCCACGTTATACTGCATTTGCCATGTTCTTGCCCATTCACCCAACTTGTCTAAATCACATTGGAGCATCTTTGCATCCTCCTCACAGCTCACATTCCACCCCAGCTTTGTGTCATCTGCAAACTTGGAAATGTTACATTTAGTTCCCTCATCCAAATCATTGATATATATTGTGAATAGCTGGGGCCCAAGCACTGATCCCTGCGGTGCTCCACTAGTCACTGCCTGCCACCCGGAAAAAGACCCGTTTATTCCTACTCTGTTTCCTGTCTGTCAACCAATTCTCAATCCATGCCAGTATATTCCCCCCAATCCCATGTGCTTTAATTTTGCACACTAACCTCGTGTGTGGGAGCTTATCAAAAGCCTTCTGAAAATCCAAATACACCACATCCACTGGTTCTCCCCTATCTATTCTACTAGTTACATCCTCAAAAAACTCCAGTAGATTTGTTAAGCATGATTTCCCCTTCATAAACCCATGCTGACTTGGTCCAATCCCGTTAATGCCTTCCAAGTGTTCTGTTATCACATCTTTTATAATAGATTCTAGCATTTTCCCCACTACTGATGTTAGGCGAACTGGTCTGTAATTCCCTGTTTTTTCTCTCCCTCCTTTTTAAAATAGTGGGGTTACATTTGCCACCCTCCAATCTGTAGGAACTGTTCCAGAGTCTATAGGATTTTGGAAGATGATCACCAATGCATCCACTATTCCCAGGGCCACTTCCTTTAGTACTCTGTGACATGATGGTCGGCGGGTGTGAACGGGAAGCAGGAACCTGAGGAAATGGTTGGTCCCCGGCAAGGTAAGTGAGGGGTGGGGGAGTGGTGGTGGGATCTGAGACAGTCGCGGGAAGTGGAAAGGAAGTCCGGGGCAAGAGAAGCCTTGTGGGACTCGGGCGATGCACTGCTGCTCCTCCTGGGTCACAAGGAAACCGTTAATAAATTTAAAACAGCACATACCTGGGTCTCTTGTGGCCCTGGAGACAATTGGTGGAGGCTTTCCCCTCACACAGCCAGCACTGTGTGCAACTCACGCAGCCCGGGGATTAAAATGGCGTTGAAGTCCAAGTGACGTCGTCGGACCCCAACAGCGAGGACCAAAACACGCCTCCCGAAACCTAGGGGTAAAATATTGTGACCAGTGAATGTGAGGCACGAATGGGAAGGTGAGTATTCTGCCCTTATTTTAATCCTGTCGCACGCCCTGTTCTCATCGAACATGGGGGTTAAAATCGGGGCTTTTGTGTGTTTGAGCAGCTTATTGTAGGGTCAGCTGTGACAGTGCCCTAAAACTTTAATAACATTTTATTGGAGCCAGTATAATTGTCCCATACATTGAAACCCAGTTATCCAAATTTGTAGTGAGGAAATAACATTAATGAACCCATGACACTAATTAAGTGCCATTATTATTGTATTTTCCTTGGTACTTATAGTAACTATTGCATACTCACTCTATGTGTCAAACCTTTAAATCTAATTATGCAGGTATGAGCCGTGAGACATCAGGTGACAACACATCTTGTCTTGTCTTGTGTTGCCTAGATACAGAAAGCCAAACACTAACAATAGTGTCATACCAGATCTGAGTTTAAACTGCCACAAAATCATTATTGTACTGGGACAAAGCATGAAACTAGACAGAACAGTCCTCTTACTGATATAGTTCTAAAGTAAGGACATCCTTGGGAACCTTGGATGTCAGGGGATATACGAGAATGGATTAGGAAAAAAAGGAGGGCTTTTGGCAGATACAAAAGGCTAAAGACGGAGGAAGCCCTAGAGGAGTACAAAAAGTGCAGGGGGATACTTAAAAAAGAAATTAGGAGATCAAGGAGGGGCCATGAAATAACACTGGCGAGCAAAATAAAGGAAAATCCTAAGATGTTTTATAAGTATATTAAGGGTAAGAGGATGACTAGGGAAAAAATAGGGCCCATTAGGGACAAAAATGGCAATCTGTGTGTGGAGCCGGCAGATGTAGGAGGGGTTCTAAATGAATTTTTTGCATCTGTTTTCACTATGGAGAAGGACGATGTAGACATAGAAATACGGCAGGGGGACTGTGATATACTCGAACATATTAACATCGAGCGGGAGGAGGTATTGGCGGTTTTAGCAGGCCTAAAAATGGATAAATCCCCAGGCCCGGACGAAATGTATCCCAGGCTACTGTGTGAGGCAAAGGAGGAGATTGCGGGGGCTCTGACACATATATTCAGAACCTCTCTGGCCACAGGGGATGTGCCAGAGGACTGGAGAACCGCTAATGTAATACCATTATTCAAGAAGGGGAGTAGGGAAAAACCGGGGAACTACAGGCCAGTGAGCCTAACATCAGTGGTAGGAAAATTATTGGAAAAAATTCTGAAGGACAAAATTAGTCTCCACTTGGAGAAGCAAGGATTAATCAGGGATAGTCAACATGGCTTTGTCAAGGGAAGATCATGTCTGACTAATTTGATTGAATTTTTTGAGGGGGTGACTAGGCGTGTGGATGAGGGTAACGCAGTGGATGTGGTATACATGGATTTCAGTAAGGCCTTCGATAAAGTCCCCCACAGGAGACTGGTCAAGAAGGTACGAGCCCATGGAATCCAGGGTGCCTTGGCACTTTGGATACAAAACTGGCTTAGTGGCAGAAGGCAGAGGGTGATGGCCGAAGGTTGTTTTTGTGACTGGAAGCCTGTGGCCAGTGGGGTACCGCAGGGATCGGTGCTGGGTCCCTTGCTGTTTGTGGTCTACATTAATGACTTGGATATGAATGTAAAAGGTATGATCAGTAAGTTCGCTGATGATACAAAGATTGGTAGGGTGGTAAATAGCGAGGAGGATAGCCTCAGTCTGCAGGACGATATAGATGGGTTGGTCAGATGGGCGGAACAGTGGCAAATGGAATTTAACCCGGAAAAGTGCGAGGTGATGCACTTTGGAGGGACTAACAAGGCAAGGGAATACACAATGAATGGGAGGACCCTAGGCAAGACAGAGGGTCAGAGGGATCTTGGTGTGCAAGTTCACAGATCCCTGAAGGCGGCGGAACAGGTAGATAAGGTGGTAAAGAAGGCATATGGGATACTTGCCTTTATTAGCCGAGGCATAGAATATAAGAGCAAGGAGGTTATGATGGAGCTGTATAAAACACTGGTTAGGCCACAGCTGGAGTACTGTGTGCAGTTCTGGTCGCCATACTACAGGAAGGATGTGATCGCTTTGGAGAGGGTGCAGAGGAGATTCACCAGGATGTTACCAGGGCTGGAGCGCTTCAGCTATGAAGAGAGACTGGGAAGATTGGGTTTGTTTTCCTTGGAGCAGAGGAGGCTGAGGGGGGACATGATTGAGGTGTACAAAATTATGAGGGGCACAGATAGGATGGATACTAAGGAGCTTTTTCCCTTCGTTGAGGGTTCTATAACAAGGGGACATAGATTCAAGGTAAAAGGCGGGAGGTTTAGAGGGGATTTGAGAAAGAACTTTTTCACCCAGAGGGTGGTTGGAGTCTGGAACTCACTGTCTGAAAGGGTTGTGGAGGCAGGAACCCTCACAACATTCAAGAAGCATTTGGATGAGCACTTGAAATGCCATAGCATACAAGGCTACGGACCAAATGCTGGAATATGGGATTAGAGTAGACAGGGCTGATGGCCGGCGCGGACACGATGGGCCGAAGGGCCTCTATCCGTGCTGTATAACTCTATGACTCTATGACTCTATGACTTTCGACGAGCAGAATAACTCTGGAGTGGAGTCCACACCAACTTTACCCAAGCATCAATTGGCAGTGTAGTGTGTAAGAAATCATATTGATGATTGATGATCAGAATGAATGCATCTACAATATTTACGATGTTTTGTATTTTGATTTAGTTCATGGGTTTTGGTTAGTTCTTCGCCAACTGAGAGAAGTTGGTCTGCGTCATTTGGGCCTAAATAATCCTTTATAATTTAAAAAAAAATCAAAATATGTAAACGTTACCTGACAGTATCCATCCAATGGAAAGTTTAGTTATAAAGCCAGCCAGTCTTCAGACTGAGATCATAAAAGGAACTGTGTAAATCCGCTTATAGATCCAATGGGAAATACTCCTGAACTTAATTGCACCTCATAAAGTGTGGTCTACAAGTGTATTGACCAGGAAAGGGAGGGTGACTGGGAAAGGGATGGTGATTGGGAGGGGGGGTGCGGGCAGGTGGACTGGGATAGGGTCGATTGGGTGACCAGGACAGGGGGGCGATCGGGATGGAGGTGTTGGGACAGGGGTTGCAACAGTGGTGGGGAGGGGGGGGGGTCAAGATGTCGATCGGGAGAGAGGTCGAGACGGCAGTCGGGAGGGGGGAAGGGGGGGCTGAAAGATGGCCGGCAGTGGCCCAAGGTTTTAATGTGGAGTTGGGAAGAGAACTCCTGCTCCTCCCAACTTCACATTAGGTAAGCAGTTTTTACAAACTTACTTTGCTGGTGGCAGCCTGCAGCAGTCCCTTTAAGGACGGCCGATTAGGTCGCATGTAGACTGGCGCTGGCTGCATTCAAAACAATGCTTATTTACATATGCAAAAGGCCTAAAATCTATTTCAGGCGCAGGCCTTGCACGCCAATTTTTTTGCCTATACCAACATGGCGCACTTCCAGCTCATAACGAGTGCGCTCTTTCTGTCCGCCATATTGGAGGCTTAGGTGTCCATTTAATGCCCGAAAAACAGTTGCAGCACCATAGAATTTCTAGGCCGTTGTTTCTATGATTTGGATCACAGGAGAATGAAATCCGTGCACCGGGTCCCCATTTTACTGGCTCCCTTATCTTGATGGCAGTAGGTTTAACAAAAAGTGAATTACTGGAGGCTACCTACATGCATGAAAGGTACCACAGCATGAAACAGTACCTTCAGCAGAGGAGATGGGAAAAATAAGAGTTGGAGAATACGCAGAGCTCCACGACATGCTTCCTTCAATGAGAAATCAAACAAAATGGAGGATATCCAGAGCTCCGCAAATATTCAAAACAAATTGTTACCAAAACAAATTTAAAAATATCTAGGACATATCTTAAATTAAGTGTTTTCCTATTTATAATTGTCAAGAGTTTCCTTCCATTTCAATCTTTCCATATACTAATAGTGGCAGCAAAACAGTAACTTCTACTCAAAGCTCAATATTAAGCACTTCAGCTGCATCCGAACGTCTCTTGTACCCAATAACAGTCCCACACTGAGATTTTAGCACATAATCTAGGTTGATATCCCTTTGCCGTACTGAGGGGAAGTGTTGCACTGTCCGAGGCGCTGTCCTCTGAATGAGATGGTAAACCGAGGTCCCGTCTGACTCTTCAGCTGCACACTGAAGAGTCATGGCACAATTTGAAAAAGGTAATAGAGTTCTCACCTTATCCAGGCCAACATTCCTCCCTAAACCAAAACCAAAAAAACAGATTAACTGGTGGTTCACGTCGCTGCCATTAGTGGGATATTGCTGGTGCAGAATATCCCCTGTGTTTGTCATCAGTACAAAGGTAATTCATTATGTAAAATGCTTTGAATTGCTTGCAATGTGATAAGGACTATATAAGTGGAGAGGATAGTGATATATCCAAAAACAACTTAAAAACAATAGTAGAGGTGCAACAAGGACTTTGGAGCTGAGAATAGCTAGAGAGGCCAAGCATTATAAAACATTCACCCTGTCTCATTTAAAGTAAAAAAAAAGTAGCTAGAAACAAAGTTAGAATTCTAAAAAAGAAAGTAGTGGCTAGCTGAGGAAGAGGAGAAAATACTAAATTAATATTCTCCAGAGGGATTCATGAAAGCTTCCTCATTTTTAACAGCTTGTAAAACAGCATGACCTAAAAATTGGATCGTGCCAATGAGGCCCGCGACAGATTGGTTTGCCAGCCTCATCAGTATAGTACCGGTGAGCTACGAGCCCCAGAGGCAGCTCGCCAGTCACAGATGTTGGCCGAGGGCCTAAGGTAAGTCCGGGAGGGGGAAGGCAATCGGTGGGGGGGGGTTGGAGAAGAGTGGTGGCCGGCAGTGGACTGCAGTTTTAATGTGGAGCTGGGAGGAGCGTTCTGCTCCTTCAGGTTCTACATTATGGACTGAGATGAGGAGAAATTTCTTCACTCAGAGGGTTGTGAATCTTTGGAATTCTCTAACCCAGAGGGCTGTGGACGCTCAGTCATTTGAGTATATTCAAATGTAAGGAGTCGCACAACACCAGGTTATAGTCCAACAGCTTTATTTGAAATCACAAGTTTTCGGAGCTTTGCTCCTTCGTCACGTGACGAAGCTCCGAAAGCTTGTGATTTCAAATAAAGCTGTTGGACTATAACCTGGTGTTGTGCGACTCCTTACATTTGTCCACCCCAGTCCATCACCGGCATCTCCACATCACGAGTATATTCAAGATTGAGATCAATAGATTTTTGGACACTAAGGGAATCAAGGGATATGGGGATCGAGCGGGAAAGTGGAGTTCAGGTTGAAGATCAGCCATGATCTTATTGAATGGTGGAGCAGGCTCGAGGGGCCGTGTGGCTCCTATTTCTTATGTTCTTATGTAAGTTTTTTTGGTGGCGACCCCCAGTGGTTCCTTTAAGGACCTTTGTGTAGGCCGCATGTAAACCTGGTAATCCTAAACGCAGTGGGAGAGAACAACAGGGCCGTGATTGGGGCTGGGGGAGGCCGAAGGCTTACTTGTGAGGGCTGAGGTGAGCCCTCCTGCTCCTCCTGGTCCACAGGGAGAGGTAAAAAGAGCTGATCTTCAGCACATACCTTGGCCAGTCGGCACCTCCCGCCTGGGATCTGTTGCTGGGAATCCCACAGTTCGGGCTTCCCCCTCACTCACTGATAAATTTAAGTTGCGGTCCGACGATAATTAGGCCCCTGCCTGCCTTTTGTGGGAGCTTCGTCGATGGCCTGATTTGTGTTTGTTAAATTTTAAATGGGCGGGAATGGGGTCGGGTTGGGTTGCTCGCTCCCAATATTTAAACCCCCCCCCTCCCGACCCTCTCCTGCCCGTCGGTGGGGGTTACAATTGGAGCCAAAATATCCAATCAGCAATTGGATTTTTGGTCACAACTATTTCAGGCAAAACAGAAATAAGAATTTTCCATTCAGAGGGGCAGATATTTTAGCTCAGCTGCCAGTCAGGCTGCTACATGTTTTCTCACAGCTAGTGCTACCAGCTTTTGTTTTAAAAACATTGGGTCATAGTCCAACTCACTCAGTTGCAAGAAACACAGACTGGCCATACTGAGGATTGACACATTACAGACACCATGGCCTCGATGTTAACCGCCCCCGCCCCCCGCCCCCCGCCCTCCTCTGGACAGGCAGGAAAGTGTCGGGCGAGGGTTAAATTTTTTAAAAATCAAGATCCTGCTTCCAAGCCGCTGCATTCCCACTGCCGTAATATTTACAGTGGCGATTCAGGCCCTAGACGAGGCTCCCGCTAAAAGCAGGCCGGGGCCTACTTAAGATTCAAAAGTCCGATTATGTCATTGTCACCACAACGTAATTTTAAGGTCCACGCAGTGGGGGTGGTGGGTGGGGTCCCGCACTGTCTGCTGCCTTGGAGCAGACACATGGTGGGAGAAGCCGACTGGTCAGAAGAGGCCCAGGTAATTGTTAATACTTTTCCTCTCTTTGAAGTCCTTGTGGGTGCCAGGCTGCCTCCAGATTCCCACTCCCGCCCACCTGCCAGGTAGTGAATCTGGCCGGGTGTCGGGCGGGAGTCTGGGAAATGTTATTTAAATAAGGCCTTGCCGTTAAATTCGGGGGACCCCCCCGTACCCTCTCCCCCTCCCCACGCCCCTTAAAATCGAGGCCCACGTTCCTGGACCTTACTTGGAGTCACAGGCAATTTTATGGAACAGTTAAATGATAAGCACAATATTATATAACAAAACTTTCCTCTTACTGAATCTCTTCCTATCCTCTGCCTCTTGACTGCCCCACAACATGTAAATAACAGCGGGGAGGCATGGCGCAGGAATCAAGCTGATTTGCACACCCCCCATCCAACTACGACCAACCCCAGGCACTGCCAAGAGAGGGGTGACAGTAGACCCTGGAACCGCGACTGAAAGCCTGCTGGAGGGAAAGGGCACCGCTCGTCTGCACCGATCACAATAAAAACAACAACTTGCATTTAAAAAGATCCTTTAACGTAGTAAAATGTCCCACGGCTCTTAATCACTGACCTTTTATACGCCTCAACTCAATAAAATTTTGCAACTCCTGCGCCCTTTAATATCGGCTCCTCTTTCTCTGGCACTGCAAGGCTGCCACATTTCCCTGGGCAGCTGCTGTGGGCTCCCTCTGTGTGACAGGATCCCGCCGGGAACTCCCCCTGCATAACTAATGAGCTCCGACCAAGGGAAAGGGTTTGGTATCTTCGAAATAGTGTTGTGGGATGTTTTACATCCACCTGAGAGGGCAGACTTGGTTCAATGATTCATTCGAAAGACGGCACCTCCGACGGTGCAGCACTCCCTCAGTACTGCACCGGAGTGTCAGCCTAGATTTTGTGCTCAGGTCTCTGGAGTGGGACTTGAGCCCACAATCTTTTGATTCAGAGCCAAGACTGAATCAGCTTCAAACACTCAACTGAAGATTGAAGCAATGATCAAAGACTTTCCTTATCAGTCTATTGAAGATTCTGTCTCACTGGGGAAATCCATATGTTAGTGGTTCAGTGCACAAGCCCTGTGGTTGCCATCTTTCTTGGTTCACCACCAGACAAAACCCTGGTGGGCTTTCAGCGTGCAGTGGGACCTGAGGGTGAAATTCCTGTCCTCACTAGTATTAGGGAGTATTGCTTTGTGCTCAGAGCTGACTCTTTTGGTAAAAATACACTGCCCTTTGTTTTATTTTCCGTTACTTTGCAAATTAAAAATGAAAGTTCCTGTATGCCTTGAGTTATGGATTCATCATGAGGTAACTTTTATCATGTGAAGAGACTATCTTCTAAACATGACAGGAAAAAAAAGAAACCCTGGAGAAACAGCGTAAACAGCCATTTATGCCGTTTATGTAGGGGTTCTGCCAAAGTTATGGTGGTAGATTGGGAGAACTCCATGAAAATTCTACTCCAGAGTGTTTTGTGCTGCTGCTGTGAGAGGGAGATCACCCAATGCCTAGGGGGGTTGGAGGGAGAGAGACAGAGAGACAGAGACACCTCCTTAAATCGGTAACACGGTTCAGCCCACCAAACTGTCACTATCTATTGGTGTTGGAGGAGACACATCTCCCTTAGCTAAATCCCTCGCTGTGCAAATGGGATAGAAACATAGGCCTCAATTTCTAACTGGGGGGGGGGCATGTTCAGGACAGACGGGGTGAAGGGAGGGAAACCTCCACAGGGATTTCAGCTTGAGGCCAGGGTCATTTTAACTCCTGAGCCTCATTTAAATAATCTAGGACAGTCTCCCTCTCAAAACCGGCAGGACTGACGTCAGGGCCGGTGGAGGGGAGTGGAAATCGGGTCGGGAGCCTTAGGACGCCGGGGACCTAAGGGAACGGTCCTCGGCATAAAGTTAACGCTGGGCAAGTGCTATGGCTGCTGATGCCAGAGCCGAGAGGCAGAGGCAAGGCCAGGGCTGGGGAGGCCCAAGGACTCCTCGCGGGGCCTGAGGGGAGCACTCCTGCTCCTCCCGGCCACACAAGGATTTCACAGCAAAGTTAGATAGTAATCAGGAATTGGAATCAAGGCTGCTTTTAACCCTTCCCAGTTGAGGGATCTTCAACTTGACCGAGATCAGCTAGTTCAACATTAAATTGGCGTCTTCCTGGTCCATTTGGCTTCGTACAACACCACATACCCACTAAGCACTAGGGGGAGCCGACATGTGTTTTATGTCTAAACTGATACAATCCTAATTTTTCCAACTAAATTAATTAGAAACTTTGGAGGAAGCACCTTGATGAAGGGAGTAGTGGGTTAAGGCACTGAATGATCTAGCACTAAGTCGATGCAGATTGCAAAGTACCAGGCTCAATTGCGAGTTTATGCTGAGTTAGATGATATCAGCTGTGTCAACAATTAGGGATCTACAAGGCCGCAGAGCCCCTTAGCTAGGGAGGGGAAAAAAAATCACCTGCCAGGGTTCCCTGCTCGACCTGTATCCAGTGAGCCCTGTTGCAAAATACACATGAACAAGAGCTGGCTCAGCTGTGATTCCCTCCACAGTTGAATAGTCTACTTACTGCCTACACACATTACCTTAGCTCAAATATGAAGAACGCCATCTTAGATGAGCTACCAGAGGGTTGTCGGCAGTCAGGGAACCGTCCCCCAGCAGGAGTTAGCAACTTTGGGGGAGGAGGAGAAGCAAACATTGTGGGAAATTAGTTTTAAAAGAAAGGAACCTCAGGGGAGCTCCTCGCTTCAGTGTTTGGAAAATGTCTGTGCTTGTGCATTTCTCAAGAACAGTGCCAGCAGCACCCTCATGATTTGACTTGTCGCTCGCTTTCAAGCTTAGACAAGACAGCAACCATTGCAAACGGTCAAGAAGATGCTACATTTATTTAATTTTTAAAGTCACTTTCGTAGGATCATTTTCCAATCCTTGGAGGCACAAGAACTACTGCCGTACCAACTGGTAAATATTAATAGGGTAGGGCCCATACATTTTTGAGTGGGTGATGCACCTTGAAGGTTGATGATATGGTGCAGCACTCTGGTGAACTCTATGTCGGGAGAGTAAAAAAGAATGCATAGATTTTGTCTCAAAACATTGAACAGTATGGTTTACTAACCAACAAAGCAAGAGCACGAGTCACTAGGATAGAATACATACAAATTACAACATGGAAATAGGCCAATCTGCCCAACCAGTGGTGTAGCTAGGAAAGGAAATTTGGATAAGCCCCAACTCATGGTGGATGGCCCCCCGACTGAGACCAGGACAGCTCTCGGCTTGTAGTTTCAGTTCATCCCTCTGCTTCTCAGCCCCGTCGAGCGACGAGAAGGGCTCAGTGAGGGGGTCGGGAGCTGCGGAGACGGTGGTGAAGAGCCTGCGGCAGATTAACAACAGGACGCTGGAGAAGGAGGAGGAGGAGATGTTGGCACTTGTCACCTACTGGTTTGTGGAACCTGGAGCCGGGCCAACAAGATTGGATCATCTGGTCAGCGCCAACTGCTCAAACTGCTCCACCAGCACAATCGACGTAAAAGAGGAGCAGCAAATATCCCAAGGACAGGCCGGCCAGGGTCAGAGAGACAGGCGGAGCACCCTGCCCCCCTTTAGTTCTCAGACAGCAGGAGCCCGACCTGGGCATTCACACAGGCTCAGATACAACAAAGGCTATGGGTCCTGACAACATCCCAGCTGTATTGCTGAAGACTTGTGTTCCAGAACTAGCTGCGCCTCTAGCCAAGCTGTTCCAGTACAGCTACAACACTGGCATCTACCCGACAATGTGGAAAATTGCCCAGGTATGTCCTATCCACAAAAAGCAGGACAAATCCAATCCGGCCAATTACCGCCCCATCAGTCTACTCTCAATCATCAGCAAAGTGATGGACGGCGTCGTCGACAGTGCTATCAAGCGGCACTTACTCACCAATAACCTGCTCACCGATGCTCAGTTTGGATTCTGCCAGGACCACACGGCTCCAGACCTCATTACAGCCTTGGTCCAAACATGGACAAAAGAGCTGAATTCCAGAGGTGAGGTGAGAGTGACTGCCCTTGACATCAAGGCAGCATTTGACCGAGTGTGGCACCCAGGAGCCCGAGTCAATGGGAATCAGGGGGAAAACTCTCCAGTGGCTGGAGTCATACCTAGCACAAAGGAAGATGGTAGTGATTGTTGGAGGCCAATCATCTCAGCCCCAGGACATTGCTGCAGGAGTTCCTCACGGCAGCGTCCCAGGCCCAACCATCTTCAGCTGCTTCATCAATGACCTTCCCTCCATCATAAGGTAAGAAATGGGGATGTTCGCTGATGATTGCACAGTCTTCAGTTCCATTTGCAATCCCTCAGATAATGAAGCAGTCCTTGCCCGCATGCAGCAAGACCTGGACAACATCCAGGCTTGGGCTGATAAATGACCATCTCCAACAAGAGAGAGTCTAACCACCCCCTCTTGACATTCAATGACATTACCATCACCGAATCCCCCACCATCAACTGGACCAGCCATATAAATACTGTGTCTACAAGAGCAGGTCAGAGGCTGGATATTCTGCGGTGATTGACTCACCTCCTGACTCCTCAAAGCCTTTCCACCATCTACAAGGCACAAGTCAGGAGTGTGATGGAATACTCTCCACTTGCCTGGATGAGTGCAGCTCCAACAACACTCAAGAAGCTCGACACCATCCAGGACAAAGCAGTCCATTTGTTTGGCACCCCATCCACCACCCTAAACATTCACTCCCTTCACCACTGGTGCACAGTGGCTGCAGTGTGTACCATCCACAGGATGCACTGCAGCAACTCGCCAAGGCTTCTTTGACAATACCTCCCAAACCCACGACCTCTACCACCTAGAAGGACAAGAGCAGCAGGCACATGGGAACAACACCACCTGCACGTTCCCCTCCAAGTCACACACCATTCCGACTTGGAAATATATCGCCGTTCCTTCATCGTCGCTGGGTCAAAATCCTGGAACTCCCTACCTAACAGCACTGTGAGAGAACCGTCACCACACGGACTGCAGCGGTTCAAGAAGGCAGCTCACCACCACCTTCTCAAGGGCAATTAGGGATGGCCTTGCCAGCGACACCCACATCCCACGAGCAAATAAAAAAAAAGATTTTAGTGGGCCTGGGTGCTCATTGGATGGACCATGGTCATGTCCAACATTTACCCTCCACACGACCAAATAGTCCTAATCACGCTTTCCCACCATGTCCCCATATCCCTTCATCCCCTTTTCCTTCATCCCCCAATCCAATCTACAGCCCCAATTTGGCAATTAAGCACTTTAATTGTTAACAAAATTACCGAAATGAGCCTTCTTTTATTCTTGCAGGGGGTATACTTTCATCTGCTTGCTAATTCCACCAAAAATATAGACGTGAGCTTTGTACTCACTGCTATTATTCACTAAATTACTGAATGGAGCAAATGTGGTCCACAGTGAATGAACATTGATGTGATTTCTGGTAGGATGCTCGTTATCAAATTCAAGACAATTAAAGGATTGATTTGAGGCTTCATTTGGACCTCACAACAAATCCAATCACTTTCCAATTACTACAAATGTCAAAAACATAGCTCACTTTATTTGAAGTAACTGTAAGCAAAGGGGAAATTAACTTTACGGGTAAATATTATCACTGATACCTACTTATCCATAATCACTCTCTGGACTCCAATTTCTTTTCTTTCGAGTTCTATTTTATAAAATAGCCCTGTAAAGAAAATTCAAAAATCAACAAAGAAAAAGTTGAAAATAAAATTGGGAGGAACTTTACCGCTCAGTACCTATCAGTGACTCAGCCATAGAAATAGCTTTGCTTTAAAAAGTACTTATTTGCAAATTATTTCTACACTTTATGTGCTTGCTGCTAGTATGACCATTATTAAAAGTGAGTAAATCCAATGGGGCCACATTCATTCTGTTTGCTATTCGAAATAGACATTGGATTTAGATGATTGTAGGTGTTGTGCTCACATTTGCAAACTGCTCTTTTTCAAAGCTGTAATGTTGATTTAGAGCAATAGTGTAAAACGGGCGATATCGATTCGACCGCCCGTTATAAAATTCTCAATGACGTCAATGGGGAAAAAAAATCAGGTGTTATAGCGAGCGAGTGGCTGAATCGATACTGCCCGTTTTACACTATTGTCCAAAGTCAAAGTTAGTCCCTTTTGAATTTCAGTTCTCTTTAGCTGGTTGTTACGCAGCAGCCAAAATAAGCGCCCGAGAAAATGTGACATGGGGGTTGTGAGCTGGGAGGGAAGGAGGCTTTAGGAGGGGCAGCTAATATTTTTAAGTAAGCAGAATTCGGAACATTCAAAGTGCCTTCACCCCCGCTTTGTGACCAATTAACTTCTAAACTCCAGGGTGAAGAGTTTAACTCCAGGTATGGAACGAGCGGGCAGTGGGCAGAACAACTGCCTGTTCCTGCTGGCTGGAGGCCCGGTCCATTTTGAGGGCTAGGCCTTATTACCAGGTCACTGGTAAGCTGCATGCCCCAGACTTGTGTCCCGCTGGAACTCGCCAAATCAGCCGGCAGCAGGTAGGTCACGGAGGTGGGGCGTGTGGGGGGGGGGGGTACGGGAGAATCGATCACAGGCGGTGGTGGGGGGGGGTGGAGGCAGGTGTGGGGCAGCAACCATTGTTATTGTTGTGGAGCCAAGAGGAGCACTCCTGGCTCCACAAAAATAATTATTTACTTGCAAGCTAGAAATTACTGCCTGAAATAACAGTTTGAGGCTCGGTGTCAAATTTTATCCGATTTACACTTTAACCATAGCTCGCAGACCTTTGATCACATCAGTTTGTGCTGCAATGGCAGCTGTTTGTGCTGCAATAGAAGCCACGATATCGGCCATCAGATGCTGCATCATGGTGGGTTCCATGGTTGTGCTGATGGAGGTGACCACCCGTTCCATGTGAGAACGATGGGCTCCAAGCTCCGCACAAAGCCTGTGCCAAATTCGGGGATGTAGTTCACATCATTCATAGCGGGCACGGATCAGGCGAGCACACAGCCCTTGCAGACAAGGCGTGTGTTCCCTGTTGCACCCTTGCGTCTTCCTTCACTTCCACCTCCAGCTCCTCCCCCCCCCCTCCTCCTCAGCCTCTTCCTCCTCCTTCTCCACCTCTGGCTCAGGGTCTTCTCTGATCACCGGTGGCAAGGGCTGGTCACTCATGATGGCGAGGTTGTGCAGCATGCAGCAGACCACCACGAATCTTCCCACCCGCTCAGGGGAGTACTGCAGGGCTCCTCCAGACCGGTCCAGGCAGCGGAAGCGTTGTTTCTGGAGACCTATGGTGTGCTCCATGATGTTGCATGTGGCAGCACGGCTCTCATTGTAGGCCTGCTGTGCACGTGCACGTGGGTTGCTGACCGGAGTCATGAACCACCACATGAGGGGATAGCCCTTGTCGCCCAGTAGCCAGCCTTTGACTTGCCGAGCCGAGTGAAAGATAGCTGGCTCGTTGGACTGCCGTATAACAAAGGCATCATGACTGCTCCCAGGATAGCAGGCATCGAACTCCATGATTTGATGCGTGTGGTCGCACACCAGCTGCACGCTCAGGGAGTGGAAGCCCTTTCAGTACACGAAGACGGCCGAGTTGATATGCGGGGCATGCAGGGGAATGTGGTGCAGTTAATGGCACCCTGCACCATGGGGAAGCCAGCATAGTGAGCGAACCCCTGTCCTCGCTCGTTCTGCTTGTCTCTATCAAGAAGGAACGTGATGAACGTGTTCCTCATCTAGTACAGTGCGTCTGTGACCTCCCTTTTGCAGCAGTGCACTGCATACTGCGAGATGTTGCACATGTCTCCAGCAGAGGCCTGAAAGTTACCTTCACAGCCACAGGCAATGCTGACTTTGCCCTGCTCTGAGTCTGTAGTTGTGGCCGCAGCAGCTGACAGATCTCCGTCACGGCCTCCTTGGTGAACCTCAGGCGTCAGATGCAATGCTCTTCGCTCGTGTTGAGGTACGAGAATTGGTCCCGGAAGGCCCTCATTGGATATGGCCTTCTGCTCAGTGCCCTGCACCGCCTCCTCCTCCCTCTCCTCCCAGCTTGACCTGCTGTGCATGGCCTCTCTGCATGCTCCCAGTCGTGCTCAATGCCCATTGGGAGCCCTAGCAGAGCACCCATGGTTGCCAGGAACCTTGTTCTACCATGGTTGTAACTTTCCGAACCATAAGGCAGTATCTGCCAAACCACTCTCAAATGTGTAGCAATTCTCAGTAATTATAGGGAGCTTAAAAAAACACTTCCTATTCCACCAGCAGCCAGTAGCAATGATCCAGCAACTAACTTGCAACACCTGCATGGTCCCTTTAAATAGCACTGGTTGGGGGGGGGGGGGGGGGGGTCCTCCAGGCACTGTAACACATGTTCAGGTGTGCATGGCTAAGACTGTGCGTTGAGTTGAGCGTTAAGTTCCAAAATGGTGTCTATCACTTTAAATCAGCGTTGCACATTGATTGTACGCATTTTCTCCCTACTTTACATGCTGCTGGCTTTCGCTCTCTGCGCACGCGCTAATACCTATACCAAGATGGCATCCTGCGCACGTCATGCTGGAAACAACGGGCACTACGCAGCCCAATTTCTAGTCCCACATGTTTCTTCCTGTTGTGCTGGAAAGTTAAAGGGGCCTGGAGTTCTGAATAAGCTAGAATTTGGAAAGGGTGGTGGTGGGAGTATCTAAACTGAAATATTCAGAACAGACAGTGTCTAACCTTTCTAGTTCCTTCATGGGACTAATGGTTACTTGCATTCAAATATATAGGAAACAGTTACAATTTGAGGCTCGAGGCGCAGAACTCCACATGAAGGGACCGCATATCTGGAATTCAGGCATGGAGATCAGTGCCTCCCATTCGCAGACTGCTCAATTTTCCTTTCTTTCATTTTAATGGATGGAAAATTGTGCCGACCGCAAATTGGACACACTAACCTCCCTCCCCAAATTCCCGGTATAAGCACCCGTTACAAGAAGCTTTACATTGGCTGTGGTAAATCAGAAAATTTACACATCGGTTTTGATCAAAACCTCTGCAAGGACGTGGGTCTAGGACAGTAAACACTATAAAGAGGTTTTACTATGACTGAATTTACAGAAATGAGTCATTTCCTTACTGGAAAGCTTACACAGAGAAAATAAATCCACTAATAACTACAATTTACTCAATGAAAAATACAGAAGCAATTTTACACCAGATGAAAATTACTCCTGCGAATTTTCTTTGGACTTACCCCTGAAAAGTAATTGATTCCTGTTAAGTAGCTTATAAGGGGCAATTAACTGAAAAGAGCTTTCCGAAGTTTGTTCTGCCACCTTTTGCTTACAGAATTCACTGATCAATTAAACTGTGGCTTGTGCTTGTGTGATGAGAGCTCATGATACACTGGAAAACTACTGCCACTTCCAATCACACAGCAACCACAAATACCTCAGTTAGGTGCCTGTAGGCATGTTCTTTTGGTGCGTGTTAGGAGGTGTGGTCATGACACACCAGCCCAGCAAGGGGAGTGGCACTAACAGCATACAGAACGCTTTCACTAATAGATTTTGGAAATTACCACCAGTCATTCTTTTGGAGGCATTGTGGTTTGGCAGTAAGTTTTAACTATTTGTGGAACAGTGGTTGTTTTCAATTGAAACATATTTTAACATACCATTTCCTACTTTTGTCCCAAGAAGAATAAACACAAGATATATTGCAGAATTGCAACAAAATCTCTGATCCCCTCAAGAATGATTGCATCTAGATAACCAACAACACATGGAAATAGACATTTAACTTCTGCCAGGGCATAAAATTGGCATTGCAGATTGGCCACCTGCTCCAGAAACTGCCCAGTTTTCATTTCCATTGAAATCTACCCCGTAATCTCATCAAATTGGATTACTCAATGTGCTACAGGAAGAAACATGTTGATAAATATCCATGTGTTTGCTTTTTCTTTGCGCATTCGAAATCTGCACCATTTCCTTTCCCTTCCTGTTCAATGTTATCCTCTCTGCCCTGAAGGCAATGATTCTTGCTGGGGTGCAGTTCCAGAGGTGATCGCTGTAGCCCTCTGATACCTCACATAAGTGGTCATTCTTCATGAATGGCCCCACATTTCCCCTCTAAGCATCAGCTTTCTCAGTTGGTAGCACTCTTGCATCTGAGTCAGCAGGTTGTAGGTTCAAGCCCCACTCCAGAACTTGAGCACACAATCTACATTGACACTTTAGTGCAGTACCGAGGGAGTGCTGCATTGTTAGAGGTGCCATCTTTTGGATAAGACATTAAATGAAGGCCCCATTTGCCTATTCAGGTGGATGTAAAAGATCCCATTGCACTATTCAAGGAAGAGTAGGGAATTCTCCCGGTATCCTGACCAATATTCATCCCTCAATTACATCATTGAA
The DNA here is from genome assembly GCF_035084215.1 of Heptranchias perlo. Taxonomy (NCBI): domain Eukaryota; kingdom Metazoa; phylum Chordata; class Chondrichthyes; order Hexanchiformes; family Hexanchidae; genus Heptranchias; species Heptranchias perlo. Next base: position 29,957,317 of record NC_090329.1, on the reverse strand, counting down.
GCAGATTAACTGGTCATTCATCTCATTTCTGTTTGTGGGACCTTGCTGTGCACAAATTGGCTGCTGCATTTGCCTACAACACAAGTGACTACACTTCAAAAGTCATTCATTAGCTGTGAAATGACTGTGATGTCCTGAGGATGTAAAATGCATTATATAAATACAATCCTTTCCTCTTTTTCTCCCAGCTATCCTCCCATATTCCTCCCAAGCTACAAATACAGCACCCAACACAGTCTTCCTCCTCCCTACATCCTTATTATATTGAAATCAAGACTCATTGCACCATGTCTCTAATGTTATCTTTGCCAGGATCTTAAAACCATGCAACTCCTTGTCTCCTCCTTCAGCCTTCTGCTCCTCTTACAATCGACAGGGGTAATTTTGAATTTGGGTGATAGTATAAAACAGGCGATATTGATTCAGCTTTTCCCTATTTTCGTTTCCATATCGCCCATTTTACACTATCGCCCAAAGTCAAAATTACCCCCAACAACTTTGGTTTTATCTCATCCCTACTTTTTGGTTTATTAGGTAACTACAATTACCAGATTAAAAGGAATGAATGGCTATGTACTAAACTTTAACAAATATAGATTCAAACAGAAAATGTACAGCAGGTTGATCAGCATCTGAGAAAGAGAGATAGATTAACTTATTTCCGATGAAGGCTTATACCTGAAGCATTAATTTATCTTTCTGTTTACATTTTCTGTTCTTATTTGAGATTTCCCGTATTCATGGGTTTTCAGTGGGGTAATTTTAAAAATTCATGAACCTGGTGCAGCACTTGACCTGCTGGGAGTGCATATCAGGAATTCAAACAGATGGTCCCCATGATTTACTGTCCATGATGGACCAAAAATTGTGAGGAGCATATACTCCACATTCTTGATATGAGCACTGGAATGTGAATTCGTAATGTTATCCCTAGATTTGCAGTAATCATGGGTTTTCCTTCTATCAGTAACAAATAAGTGCTCTGTATATGCAACTGGTTAACTTTTTGAGGCTATAAATGATTTCCCTGATGTAACTGAATTGAAAACGTAAAATGTAGTATTAGATGACCTATGCTGTAGTTTTTGCTAATAGCTGTTCTCCCCAGATAGCAGTAACTAAACTCCTTCCCACTTAAACAGCTCACAAACGTACAGTCAATTGCAGTTGTCGGGTTTAGATCTAGAGGATTAATTATTATGGTTATGTCAGTGTTACCCATTCCATGGTCCCAGTTATCATGCTGAAAGAATGAAAGACAAAATTGCACTTCAGAGACTATCCACCAATTACAGCACAAACTTTCAAATTCAGATTAGACTTTTTTTAAAGTGGGCTTTTCGTTGAAGTTATCTCGATAGAAACACATAATTCCAGCAGTACCAGTAAGTGCCAGGTTTAGGAAACAAAAATTATATGAAGGTTATTAGCAATGGGAATGTAATTTACTAACCCTCTCTACTTTGTTATTTAACGATTAAAAGTATTGAAGCCGTTTGAAGTCTAAGAATGGACCTGTTGACAACTGGAGACCTACTTCTGGTTATCCCAATACTTTAGAGAAAGTAAATATTACTTTTCTCCACTTTGATGTGGGATTGAATAGGCATGTCCATTAGCAAGCAAAGTTAATGTAAGGACTTTAGTTACTGCCATATAAAGCCTTTCCATGGCTTATGGTAAAGTAGTGCCGAAGTGTGTTTCAAATGCTGCTATGTGTTGAGGTACTTAGGGAACGTTGACTCTGGAGCTTTTATCACCCTGGAATATAACATACATGATAAATAAAATAGCTGCAAATAAATAAGAAAAGATGATCAAAAGCAAAATACTGCGGATGCTGGAAATCTGAAATGAAAACAGAAAATGCTAGAAATACTCAGTAAGTCAGGCAGCATCTGTGAAGAAAGAAACAGAGTTAACGTTTCAGGTCGATGACTCTTCAACAGAACTGGAAGAAGTTGAAGATTAAACAGATGAGATGATATTGAATTCTTACACAAAAAATGTTGCAAGAAAACTGGATTTTTTTTTAGTAGTCTGGGTTCACAAGATCATAACATAGGTTCAGCACACTTGCTCTCATCCTTCCAGAATATCAACTCTAACATCTTCCCATTATATCCTCCAGTTGTTTCTTAATTTATTCAAGTGTCATGATCTCAACTATTGTTCCTAGCATCCTGTTCCAGCATTGATCGCCCTCTGTATAAAGAAGAGATGACTCCTGGTATTTGCACTGTTAAATCCGGCTCCCTTCTCCTGGTGGTAGAATCATTGACTCATGAAAAATTGGGCCTAATAGTCTGCCACCAGGACAAGGGACTGAGATTAATAGTGTAAATGTCAGGAGCCAACTCATGGGTGCTCATCTCCGAGAATCCAAAGTAAAATGATACCATTATAAAAGCTGCTTTAGGGAGGGCCACTGGTTTGTGGTTTGTGTTCCATAGAATCCCTCAAAAATGATCAGTGTTTTGTGGATACCATTCTATAATTCTATCTGTTTTTCCATGAAAACTTTCAACCTCAGTCCACAGATTTGAGCACATAATCAAGGCTGACACTTCAGTGCAGTGTTGATTAGTACCGTAACTGTTGGAAGTGCCATCTTTCAGATGAGACTCTCTCAGGTGGACATAAAAGATTCCATGGCACTATTGGAAGAAGAGCAGGGGAGTTCTATCGGAGTCCTAGCTGACATTTATCCCTCAAATAAAACTGCCAAAAACAGATAATCTGGTCATAATCTGATTGCTGTTTATGGGACCTTGCTGCGCACATTTCCCTACATTACAACAGTGACTACACTTCAAAAGTATTTCCTTGGATGTGAAGTGGTTTGGGACATGTTGAGATTGTGAAGGGCGTTGTATAAATGCAAGTTTTTTTCTTTAAAACAGAAAACCAGTGGCTTTGGTTTTAGAGGTAGAGCCTCACCAACCCAGAGAGTCTTGTTCAAATTGCAGCTAGAAAGATAGAATTGAAAAGCAAAAAAGTTATGTTAAACTTGTTTGAACTTTGGTTAGACCACATTTGGGGTATTGTGCACAGTTCTGGTCTCCATATTATAGAAAGCAAACACAGGCATTGGAGAGGGTGCGAAAAAGATTCACAAGGATGATACCAGAACTGAGAGGATATCCTTATCAGGAAAGGCTGAACAGGCTGGGGCTGTTTTCTCTAGAAAAGAGAAGGCTGAGGGGTGACCTGATAGAGGTCTTTAAGATAATGATTGGGTAGAGGTAGAGAAAATGTTTCCATTTGTGGGGGAGTCCAAAACTAGAGGTCATAAATGTAAAATAGTCGCTAATAAATCCAATAGGGAATTCAGGAGAAACTTCTTTACCCAAAGAATGGTAAGAATGCGGAACGCGCTACCACATGGAGTAGTTGAGGTAAATAGCATTGATGCATTTAAGGGGAAGCTAGATAAGCACATGAGGGAGAAAAGAATAGAAGGCTATCCTGATAGGGTTAGATGAAGTAGGCAAGGAGGAGGCTCGTGTGGAGCATAAATGCCAGCATAGACCAGCTGGGCTGAATGGCCTGTTTCTGTGCTGTAGTTTCGATGTAACTCGATGTACTTACTGTTACTACAGGACAGCATGGATGGTCATATGTAGAACTTAGGGTTGCCAACCCTCCGAGATTGCCCAGGAGTCTCCCGAAATGGGACATGGATCTCCATGGCGCTATTGCTAGGAGACTGGGAGATCTTTGCACTTTAAATTTCCCGCCGCAGCACTGGCCCCCCCACTCCGTGGATCACCGGCTGCCGCTGCAGAGAGGCCTCTGGCTCGGTGACGTCACAAACCACCCCCCCCTCCCCCACCGCAGAAAACAAAGACCGGCTTTGTGTGCCGGGGACAATCAGCAGGCAGGAGACAGGGAGTTGGGGGAGCAATTGCTGGTGGGGGAAGGAGTCAGGGAGAGAGGGAGACTGGGAAACGGGGGTGGACGTGGGACCAGCATTTTCTCCAGAGCCGGGAGCAGCAGCAGCAACATGGTGAGTGGGAGTGGCGCCATGAAAGGAGCAGCCAGTAAAAGGGTGAGTGAAACCTGCGGACTTTACTGTGGGTAAATAGTGAAAGATTTTTTCCACTGGTGGGCGAATAGGGAACAAGGGGACGGAGACCGAGGATTCTCACTTGGTGAACCAAGGTAGAAGGGAGAAGGAAGTTTCTTCAATTGCAGGCTATTAAAACATGGGAAGCTTCTCCACAAGCGGCTATTGAGGTAGAGACTAGAACATCATTTAAAAGGGAATGGGATAAATATTTGAAAAGGAGTAATATAAAATGATCTAGGGGAATGGGGTTGCAGGAGAGAGTGCCAGCACCAGCACAGGCACCGGGGACCGAATGGCCTCCTCCTGTGCTCTAATTTTTATCATTCTATGAAAACTCTCTTCTATTGAGTCCGAGCCCAAGGAGTGGTTTAGAACTGTTGGTGTAGAGCTGAATTTAGGATGATGTGGCCTATGAGAAGACCTCAGTGGCCACATCGAGACTACTCTTAGAGTCCTTTGTTCAGTTCTGATCACTGCATCACGAAAAAGATATACCTGTATTAGCAAAGGTAGAGAAAAAAGTAACAAAACTGAACTCAAGTGAAAAAAAGATCAGCTATAAGGAAAAATGAGAAGATTGTGCTTTAAGTAGAATCATGGAATCATACAATGGTTACAGCACAGAAGGAGGCTATTCGGCCCATCAAGCCTGTGCCGGCTCTTTGTAAGAGCAATCCAGTTAGTCCCATTCCCCCGTTCTTTCCCTGCAGCCCTGCATATTTTTTCCCTTCAAGTATTTATCCAATTCCTTTTTGAAAGCCCCAATTGAATCTGCTTCCACCACCTTTTTAGGCAACGCATTCCAGATTATAACCACTCGCTGCGTAAAAAAGCTTTTCCTCATGTTGCCTTTGTTTTTTTTGCCAATCACCTTAAATCTGTGTGCTCTGGTCCTCAACCCTTCCGCCAATGGGAACAGTTTCTCTTTATTTACTTTATCTAAACCCTTCATGATTTTGAACACTTCTATCAAATCTCCTCTTAACCTTCTCTAAGGAGAACAACCCCAGCTTCTCCAGTCTATCCACTTATCTGAAGTCCCTCATTCCTGGAACCATTCTAGTAAATCTTTTCTGTACCCTCTCTAAGGCCTTCACATCCGTTCTAAAGTGCGGTGCCCAGAATTGGACACAATACTTCAGTTGTGGCTGAACCAGTGTTTTATAAAGGTTCAACATAACTTCCTTGCTTTTGTACTCTATGCCTCTAATGATAAAGCCCAGGATCCTGTATGCCTTTTTAACCACTTTCTCAACCTGTCCTGTTGCCTTCAAAGATTTGTACACATATCCCCCCAGGTCTCTCTGTTCCTGCAGCCCCTTTAGATTTGTACCCTTTAGTTTATATTGCCTCTCCTCAAGTATAAAAAAAGGCAATAAGGGAGAACCTGATCAATGTATATAAAATACAAAATGGTATGGATAATTAAGGCAAACCTATATTATTACTTCAAAGTAAGCCAAGAAAGTGTGACCAGAGAACATAAAGGAAAATTAGTGAAAAATAAATTTAGAACAATATTGCAAAAAATGTCTTTACTCAGAGTGATGAATGTTTGGAATAATCCACCAAGCAAGATGACAGAGGCAAAACATTATTTGAAGTACAATTGGTTGTGCTGATAGGAGGGATGTACTTATGGGATGAGTTTCAATGGGCCTTTTCTCATCCCTGAGTGAACTTTGATGTGCTTTTTCTCATCCCTGACTTTTCTTGTGTTCTTCTCCAGATTCCAATTCTAATCCTTGAGTTAGTGTTCACAGCCAGACAGGTAGTGGAAATGTTAGAATTGGTTCAGTGTCCCCCATTTAGGGAAGAGCAAAAATTGCCCACACTTCCTCCTTCTGATTGCTATTCAGCGTTGCTTATTCGGAGTGCAGGTATATTGATGCCAGGTTAGAAGGGCGTTGTATTGGTACAGTTCACTGTCCACATGAATAATGACCGCTTGGCTGAGATATTAAAGGGCTGCTATCATTTGTGGATCTATTCCCCAACAAAATTTTCTGCCTTTAGGAATGAGGGGATAAAGGGAAAAAATTTGAAAAATAAATTATTGATTAGCAAAGATAAAATTTACTATTGCATCTCAATTTTCTTTGTATCTGGCTGGCCAACACTGCCAGGACAAGACTTTTATTCATTCTCATGATGGTGGACATCATTGGCAAGGCCAGCATTTATTTCCCATCTCTAGTTGCCCTGAGAAGGTGGTGGTGGGGCTTCTTGTTGGACTGCTGGAGTCTGTGTAGTTTTTTGTTCTTTCAAGTTCTCTCTGTGGCTTTACTGTTAAGTCTAACTCACTTGGGCAAAGTACAAATGGGTGTCTAGTGAATGTGGAACTGTACCCCATCAAAGAGTCAATACCTCTAGGAAAGGAGGGGAGGGGAGGGAAGTGAGGGGAAGGAAAGGAGGGGAGAAAAATGGCAGAGAAAAATTGTTGTGAGAAAGAAAACAGACATAATCATCCATAATACAAAACTGATCTTCACTGGGTTGGGACTGACATTGTTCTTATATGCTTTTATGTTAAATTGGAACTGGTTTTAATTGTATTTATTCCACATCATTGAGCTTAAGAAGCAAATAGCAAATTAATCCATTTGGATGTGATGGGAGACTCTATCATTTGTTCCTGCTTTGTTATTAAATTCAATCGTCACAAAAAGACCCTCTACTTCTGCCCATTTTTTTCTGCTAGAAGCACTCAGAAAAGAAAGAACTTGCATTCATAGAGGACACAAAAACTAACCCTGAAACTATGTGATCAGCTAACTCTTCTACAACTTTAATTGGACCATGTTCTTTTCAGTGTTTCATATTCTTAAATGTTATTCAAAGGTAATATTCTTATAGTAACAGATTAGTCCTGTCAGAAGGCATTCCTTTCAAATATGTTGCATTTAAAAGTATGTACAAAACAATTTAAAGCTCTCTTCATCATTAAAATGTTTCCAATGAGTGTTATAGAAACCCAACAGCAGTTGTGATGTTAGGCACAAAAGAAACAATTGTCTCAGCTTTGAAGGAGCTTTTTTGAAAAATACACTTTAATTACACTTATTCTACTTCCTACATTATAATCCTTTAATCACTTACTTATTTCTAATCCACATTCAATGACAAACATTTAACGGTTACCAAAGTAGACATAAAACCTTTCCAAAGTAAACAATCTTGTTGGGAGTTGGGGTTCATTTTTTTTATATATAGTTGCCAATAAATTTTGAACTGAAAATGTCAAAGAGAAACATAGCCACTCATTCATTTCTGGTACATATAATGTTAGCAACGGCGATAGGCCATTGGGTCCAATAAATTCATTCCTTTTTGATTTTAGCACAAAATAGTTTTAACATGAAAATTATTGCCAAAATTGAGAGGGAGAATAATATTGGCATATCTGTAAAAAATATTTCTGCACTGACCCTCAGACCTGCTTCAAACTCATTTTGCTGAATGGCAAAAGCAGGACCCTGAAGTATTTTACAATGAAACTGAGGGCAGATGCCTACAGCCAAACAATCCCAGTGATACTGTAACCTCAAACGTTTTGTGAACTCGCTTGCTCAAATAGCACAACACGAAAGGGCAAATAGAAACATGCTCTGGTATTCTGTCAAAATAAGGAATCCTGTCAGTGACAGACAACCAATACACTATGGAAATTTATGGAAAAGGCCATTTTTCTTGACATAGATGAATTAATGTTTAACTTATAATTGTAATGTGAACAAGGCAATGCTCGACAGTGACTGGCAAAAGTAAACAACACATTACTCAATCAGCCCATTGGAAAATATTTTGTCATTTTTTTCACAACAGAAAAAAGGATACCCTGACCAGATATGGAACTCCCAATACAATCTAGAATGTCTGCCATAAAGAAACAAATAATACCTCATAATATTCTTCTATATGTTCCATTGCACCTAAACACTGAATATAGGCTTCAAAGTTAATATTTTAATTGGACCTCAAAATCCACAAATAAAACATAAAAATAAGTTGGAAGCATGTACATAGCCAATGTCTCTGCTCTTAGTGGTTGGCGACATCAGGACATTGCTGCTTCAATAACACTGTATATGAGCTTCTTCCTTAGTGCAGGTAAATGAGAAGATTGTGGCCTTGAATTCCTGTGGGAGTTGGCCTAATCTCCTGCAGTAACTTTGGCTTGGAGATCGGCGGAACCCTAGAGGAATGGCACAAACACAGCCGTTCTCAGCCATTTACATAACTTCTCCAGGGGTTCCGCCAATCCCCTACCATAGTTACGGCACAAGGTTAGGACAACCCCAACGGAAAGTCAAGGCCAGTCCCTTTCCAATGTTTTCCAGGTAACAACAGACACTGCACTTCAAAAAAGAGTAACTTATTGTGAGAATTACTTCGAGATCTTTTGATATGAAAGACAAGATATATAACAGAGCATTAGTATAACAATTAAAAATCAATAACAGCAATCAGATAAAAGGAGGATATTCTCTACCTTAACATTTAATTATTAGCAGTGTTAATTTTCAATTTAGTCTATATGATAGCAACAATTGAATCATTGGTAATTAAACTGCCAGACTATTCTAACTTTATTTTCCTGAAACAAATCAGATCTCCAACCACCTCATCATTCCAGCTTGACCACCTATTAACTTAGTAATGTGTTGTCTGCAGCCATAACCAAATTAAAGGAGGCTGGTCCAAAATGGACAGTATTTACACAGACAATGAAAAGATTAATTATACCCTTTGAATTACAGTATAATCAATGAGAGTTGAGAGTTAGATCAGTAGATAGGCTGTTGATAATGGTACTGCCAAGCTGCTTTTACGTTGGTGTTCATTTAGTTCAGTTTTAAGAGACTGAAGCAGCTCCCTGGGTTTACATTATTAAATATGACTCCTATGCCTTGAAGGCAGAATTGTAGACCTCGTTTTTAGTGACCAGTTTTTAGTTCTCATCTCTGAGAACTGGGCTGGAATCCAACACAGGCTGATGCGATGATATTCTCCGATCTCTAACAGGTGCGGATGCTTTGCAACAAGGAGCAGTTGAGGCAGAGACCAATGCAATTTTAAGGAAAAATTGGATAAATATTTGAAACAGAGGAAGATACAGGGCTCTGGGGTGAGAGAAGGGCAGTGGGATTAGCTATGGATTGCTGTGACAAAAAGCAGGCTCAGACTCGATGGGCCAAATGGCCTCCTTCAGTGCTGTAAGCCTCTATGATGCTTAAATGTTCTAAACTGTATTTTCCACTTTCTTAAAGATGAACATTTTTGAACATAGATGAAAAAAATACAGCTCTCCCCCTCCCCCTCAAATATCATCAAACTGGTTCAACTTAGTTTTTGCATCCTGTGTCGAGTCCTCACATAAATTTCGAACACAGCAGATGAAACTACGCAGTAATGCAGAAAGAGAGACCTGGGGGTATATGTGCACAAATCTTTGAAGGTGGTAGGACAGGTTGAGAAAGCAGTTAAAAAAGCATATGGGATCCTGGGCTTTATCAATAGAGGCACAGAGTACAAAAGCAAGGAAGTTATGTTGAACCTCTATAAAACACTGGTTTGGCCACAGCTGGAGTATTGTATTCCAATTGTGGGGACCGCACTTTAGGAAGGACGTGAAGGCCTTAGAGAGGGTGCAGAAAAGATTTACTAGAATGGTTTCAGGGATGAGGGATTTTAGTCATGTGGACAGACTGGAGAAGCTGGGGTTGTTCTCCTTAGAGCAGAGAAGGTTGAGAGGAGATTTGATAGACGTGCTCAAAATCATGAAGGGATTAGATAAAGTAAATAAAGAGAAACTGTTCCCATTGGCGGAAGGGTTGAGAACCAGAAGACACAGATTTAAGGTGATTGGCATAAACGCTAAAGGCAACGAGGAAAATCTTTTTTACGCAGTGAGTAGTTATGATCTGGAAAGCGCTGCCTTAAAGGGTGGTAGAAGCAGATTCAATCGTGGCTTTCAAAAAGGAATTGGATAAATACTTGAAGGGAAAAAATCTGCAGGGCTACAGGGAAAGAACAGGGGAACAGGACTAACTGGATTGCTCTTACAAAGAGCCAGCACAGGCTCGATGGGCTGAATGGCCTCCTTCTGTGATGCAACCATTCTATGATTTTAACATAGTTAGAGTAGCGGTCTGCTCATCTTTGTTTTCACTAATAGATTTCCTCATGTAGTTTCAGGTGATTTTTCAGTAAAAATCTGTATGAGTGAACGTAAATAGCATCAACTGCAATGTGCTTTCAACGTGTAGGGCGGTGAGGGGTTGAAGCTTGTCTAAACTCTTTGATCCTCTTCTGGTAAGTCACATTGAGAGCAAGGAGTCTGGTTGAGAATACTTTAACAAGCTATTACAGTTCTACACAAAATTTTGTGTCACCTTGAGGCCCCCTCCAATCATTTTAGGGATTCCCGAGGGAGCTGAGGCCCCTGACTACAAACCCTTGGGGGAATTCAAATTCTGAAGACAATCGTAACATTGTCATTCTTCAATAATCGTGTACTGCAAGACAGAAATATGTAGTAGTAGACAGAAATATGTTCTGACACAAATTTAAAAACTGAGTGGATAAATGCTACAGGAAATTCTTGCTGGATCCCAGAAATATTTTTAAAAACGGGAAGAAGGTTTTTCATTTGTTTAACAGGACTTGCTTCGAAGTCTATTGCATGCTTATGAGAGTCTAGAGGTATTCCAAATAGAACATATCCTACCAAATATGTTGGTAAGAGAAGAGAAATATATCTGGTACCTGTCACATATCATTCAACATACTTCAATATGAGCAGGTTAAAAGCCGAATATTGGAATGCAAAACAGTTGCTACTGAATCATTTATATTGCAAGAGATTTCTCCCATGTTGCCATCATTAGAAATTTTCCAGGTTAGAACACAAAGCGTGGTTTAATTGGAACACATAGCAGCAGCCAGCTGTTGATCATTTGCCTGATGATGGGCTCCAGTTTGATCCATTTGTTTCGCATTGTTTCGGCTATCTCCAGTGCCTGTTGACAATACTATTTTTCCTGTTTTGGCTTGTTACAGTGACAGGCTATTGAAGGAAAGAATGAGCTGACGGTAACAAATAATTGGTTTGACTTAGCTCGTAAATCATTAAGGTCAAAGGGAATAATGAGTTAGCATTGGCGGTACTTAAAATGAGGCGGAAAAAGTTTGGTGGGACTCAGATGTTACCTTGGCGACTGCCTATAATGTTATCAGTGAAAAGTTTGAGTGAGACTGACCCGAGCAACAAAAGCAGAACAGGCTGGTCTGGTGACATTGCTTGTATCTTTTGAGGATAAAAATCATGAACTATAGGACACAATAAAATTGTTTTACCGAGAGTTTTCTTTACTGAGAGTATGTTGAGAGCATTCTTTACTAGAAGGATTTTTTCGATGCCCTTACACATGGCTATATATTTGCTTTATGCCAAACTTAAAATAAGAATTTTGAAATTCATTCAGACCATCAGTGCTGCTTCTCACAATCAGTCTGCTTCCTAAAGGAGGTGTAAAATCTTGTAATTTTATTTTTTTAAATAATGGCATATTGTACCCCACACTAGAAATTTTGAAAAATACTTTAAAAGTTATTGATTTTTTAAAAAATTATCTTCTTTTTGCTTAGACATAGGCCTTTGCGTTTTAAAGTATTCCCCCCACTTCCCGTTTCTTGGATCTCCCTGTGCCATGCATAATCCCTGATAAATTTGTCCTCCACCATCACCATTCTCAAACCAGCCACTAGGAGGAGTAAATGCAGTCTGGAGCTCTCCTTCAAAGCCAGAGGAAGGCATATGCAATGCATGCCATGCAATTTTGTACAAATTTATTTCAGCAGCAGTGAGAGGGATTCACAATATCATTTATTCATCACAAATTGTCCAAGGGATTGGAAACGACATGTAGGGCAATGTATGCAAAGTTGGAATCTGCACTCAAATCCAGGAATATGCAAAGGACGGGACAGGACTGGCAATATTGGTTGAAGGGAGCAACAGCTAGGGGAGTGCTGACAACAATGGTTGGGGGAGGGCAGCGGTGAGGTGTTGGTTATATAAACCTCAGATTGGAAGCTACACTTCTGATCATCCTGATGTTCCATCCTTTATTGTTTGGTGAAGTAACTGGCCTCTCCTCTGTCCTGCACCTCCTCACAGTGACACACCTGAAATTAGAAACTAAACACGAGGAAATTGCAGTCTCAAGCATGTAACCATTCTGCAGCTCTACATATTTTTTAAACATCTTACTTTTTGTCCATGGCCTCACCCCTCCGTATCTCTCTACAACTCCAGCCCTACAACCCTCTGAGATCTCTGCAGTCCTCCAATTCTGGCCTCTTGCACATCCCCGATTTTCATCGCTCCACCATTGGTGGCCCGTGCCTTCAGCTGCCTAGAATTCCTTCTGGAATCCACTCTGGAATTCCTTCCCTAAACCACTCCTTAAAACCTACCTCTTTGACCAAGTTTTTGGTCACCTGTCCTAATATTTCCTTATGTGGCTTGGTGTCAAATTTTGTTTGATAACGCTTCTGTGAAGCACCTTGGGATATTTTACTATGTTAAAGGGGATATATAAATGCAAGTTGTTCTTCTTGTTGTTTGAGTTGCTCCAGTGTACCTCTAACTCCGTGGGTGCCACGTTCCTCCAGTGGGAGTGACAGGTTGGCCCCATGGACATGCTATGAAGCAGGGTCAGGCACCCACAGGTCCAGGATGTGTAGAATCAACAGGAGAGGTTGCTTCAACTGCGTGTCACTGTTCTGAGTCCTACTGCGCACCTGGGTGACCTTGGAGCACGATCACTTTAGTCTCCATTGGCCCTCTCGCAATAAATGACCACTGCAGGACACTGTCTGCCTCATCAAAGACAAGAAGAGAATCATTATCTAACATTTTAGACATGCATTTTTTAGTTTGACTGAGCTATTTGTTTTGCTTTAGTGGTGTCCTCCCCTTGAGGGGGACATTTGTCATGGTATTCTCCCTGGTGGTGTTGGGCTCACACCCAGTGCTATTCTATTGGCCCAGATTCAAAATAGAACCAGGGTCAAGCTGCAGTATACTCAACTTACTTGCATTGAAAATTGTGTCTCTGAGAGGACGCTTCGCTACACGAAGTTACTAAATAATTAATGATGCCAATAATAAATTAATTAGCAGATCATTAATGGCACAGAAATAATCTTTAACTATATTGTTACATGAACTGGAGAAGAAAGTATAGTATTAATAAGTTTCTAAAAACAGAAGCTTAGCTGGAAAAAGTTTATTTACAACTTAGGTAAACAGTGTGTTTTCAATAGTTCTGAAATCACACTATGAAGCATTCAACTAAACTTATGTGTTTGGTTTTGTTGAATCACAAACGTTCAACTACTGAGTCATTGCCCATATTCCAAAACTATATTTCAAAAATTATATTTTTCCTTTTAGAGCCAGACCAGCATCAAGCTCCCATTATCGCCAGGATTGTGAACTTATTTTTCTCCTCTTAAAGAAACATCATGATTAGATGTTGGCCTTTATTGCAAGGGGGTTGGAGTACAACAGTAAGGAAGTCTTACTACAATTGTACAGGGCTTTAATGAGACCTCACCTGGAGTACTGCTTTCAGTTTTGGTCTCCTTATCTTGCCTTAGAGACGGTGCAACGAAGGTTCATTAGATTAATTCCTGGGATGAGAGGGTTGTCCTATGAAGAGATGTTGAGTTAAATGGACCTATACTCTCTGGAGTTTAGAAGAATGAGAGGTGATCTCATTGAAACACATAAGATTATGAGGGGGCTGGACAGGGTAAATGTTGAGAGGTTGTTTTCCCTGGCTAGAGTCTAGAACTAGGGGACATTGTCACAGGATAAGGGGTCGGCCATTTAAGTGAGATGAGGAGGAATTTCTTCACGCAGAGGGTTGTGAATCTTTGGAATTCTCTACCCCAGAGATCTGTGGATGCTGAATCATTGAATATATTCAAGGCTGAGATAGATAGATTTTTGGACATTAGGGGAATCAAGAGATATGGAGATCGGGCAGGGGAGTGGAGTTGAGGTTGAAGATCAGCCATGATCTGACTGAATGGCGGAGCAGGCTCGAGAGGCCGTTTAGCCTACTCCTGTTCCTATTTCTCATGTTCTTAAGGTAGGAGAGCGCATTGTCATAGCACATACATTCTTGGACTATGAAGTGCATCACTACTTATATTGTATTATATTATATGGAGTAGTTGAGGCGAATAGCATAGATGCATTTAAGGGGAAGCTGGATAAACACATGGGGGAGAAGGAATAGAAGGATATACTGATAGGGTTAGATGAAGAAAGGTGGGAGGAGGCTCTTGTAGAGCATAAACACTTTAATGGACATGTTGGGCCGAATGGCCTGATTCTGTGCTGTACATTCTATGCAATATATGTAATGTAAGCACTCTCCAGAATGAATGAGCTGCATATTGCAGACTGCTACATGGCAATAAACCATGAATAGCTCTCACTTGTGTTTTTATTGCAGTTAATTGACCTAATCTTGGGCTGTGGAATTATCATTAATAGCTAGCAACTAAATAGAATGTGAAAACAGGACTCATGTAACAAAAATTTTAAAATAAAATATTGTCAGAAGCTGTGTACGGTGGGCAGATTGGAATGAACTTTTCTTCTGTTTGTTTTAATGAAATTTCAATTTTCTCTTCTTTGGATGTTTTACTCACTCCCTCAGAAAACTAAGTTGATAAGAGATCAGGGCAGTGCAACTTGTAGATAATGTGTTGAAAAGTGAGCTAAATATTTACTTTGTTCAATGCTTTCTTATGTTCTTGTGTTATACACAGATAGACTTCATACTGTAAAAAGCATCAGACAGAATATTAACGAAACACAAAATCATATTCACAAAAATTACAGAAGCCAGAATTTACCAGCACTTCCGAATACCTTATTGAAACAACAGTCAGGTATAGTTTAAAGTATTTAAATGATTTTTTTTCTAACTTCCTTCTTATCCCCACTCCCACACACACAAAAGGCATTGAATCATCTTCAGATATGGTTCCACTGGCATCACAGACCACTTGTTTACCTAGCACGTCTTCATTTGTGAGCCTAAACAGAAAATATCAGCAGGCAATTCAACCATGAGGGCTCCACAATCAAGCCAGTCAAGTCCTTTGCTGGGGGAAGATTTTCCCTGTGTGCTATTTACAAAGAAAGCATTGTGATTTCACTACAAATATCAAACAGGGGAAATCTTAAACCCTTAAGGTCCATGCATTTTCTAGCAAGAAGCACTGGATAATGATCAGGAGTCAATTGTAACTGCCTCACTGCCACACTAACTGAGATCAGTTAACTGAGTACAGACTGGGCATCCAACTTGGGCCTTGAATGGCTCAGAGCTACGTTGTGCAGTGCAATTACACACTGAGCTCAATGACATTCTTTTAAATTTAAGCTGATGTTTGCTGATAACTTTCAATTAGTTTGCAGGTTATCCTTACACAGTGCTAATAAATCAATTGATTTATTGTTCCAGTGGATCGGATTAGAAAATAAAACTGACAGTCGATCAGAAATCTCCCTGTGGTTTCATTGTATTCATTCCCCAGGAAAATACAAACAAATGCTCCCTCAATAAGGTTTAAAGGCTGACCACACTAGCCCATCAGAATCCTGTCAAATATACAGCTAGTATTGCTCTTCTGTAGTGAAATCGCATTGTGTGTTTAGTAGTAATAAACATGCTAGTACATTTGAATGACATTCCTTTATTGGTTATTTTAACTTAGGTACTTATTTAAAATAGGTTAACAGCTACGCAAAATAGCAAAAGGATTTGATACAAACATTAACAGTCACTACTAATAGCTCACCCTACTTATGTCCTGTTGTACATTACCTTTTTCTTAACAGTCAGGAAGAAAGTAAACTTTCACTGCCAGTCTGCAGAATCCTAATGAGTTTACCCATTTGCTCGTGGTTGTGATTCTATATTCCCTGATAGGAGGGAAGGAGAGAGAGAGAGAGAGAGAGGGAGCAGGCTGACAGAAAATATTCTAAATAAACATTGATGAGGGTTTGTCCTTGCTTGGGGCTATGTAACGTTGATAGGTAGACCCATCCCTCTTGTGTTACACACACACAGCCTGCTCCCAGATGATGTCATGAGAGCCTGAAGCTGATCCATGATTTGCTGTGTTTTATTGCAGGGGGTCCAAGGTGAATCAGTTGAAAGAGAGAGCCAGCTTTAAGGGGGGGAGGAAGAGAAAAAAAAAGTGCAGTCAGTGTCCGTGACAACAACTATATACTGCTGGATGTCAGCGCCGAGCACACGGTCAGAATTGCTGCACCTTCCTGGATTGTGAAATTATCCAAAAGAAGAAAAAAAATTATCCAAAAGAAAAAAAAACAGGATCCGAGAGAGAGAGAGAGGGCAACGGAATTTGGAGGGAGCTTGAAGTGACAATCTTTTCTTTCCCGTGGTGAGTTTTATTCTGTTGGGATCTGTTGTGTGTTTTTCTCTCTCTCTCTCTCTGGCCGAGTGAGATGCCGACTGAGATCTCCCACACCCCGAGCGTGCGGCCGGTGCCGGAGCTCAGCTCCTCTTTGCCGCTGAGGATCCTGACCAAGGGTCCCGGTTACCTCCGCCGGCAGATGGAAGGGGAGAGCCGGGGCCGGCTGAGCGCGGTGGAGCGACTGGCGGCCGACAAGGCCAAGTACGTGAAGAGCCGGCAGGTGATGGGCTGCGAGCCGGTGGGGCCGGTGGGGTTCGGCAGCTCGGCCTCGGAGGGCAGCAGCAGCATCGAGAGTTGCCCGGGCACCGGCGCCAAGAACCGAGGTGGGGCCGAGCCGAGCGGCCAGGACCTGCCCCGCTCCGGACACCTCTTCCGGACGCCCTTCCTCCAGCGGCCGCCCATCGCCAGGCGCTTCAGTTCCAAGCGGCAGATGAGGCCCGACTCCCTGGTGATCTACCGGCAGAAGTGCGAGTTCGTCAGGGGGGCCAGCCAGGAGAACCCGAGGGGCAACCACAGCCTGGTCCGCAGGCTCTTCCAAGGGTCGACCCGGGACAAGCAGGCGGCCTCTCCCGAGGTGCCCAAGGTCATCATCAAGGAAGGGACCACCAGGTCCGACAGCCCGGAGAGCTCGCCGGCCGGGGACCTGCAGGTGGAGAGCGAGCCCGAGCCCCAGGGCAGCCCGGCGCCTGGCATGGCCTACCCGGCCGTGCCACCCTCAGACCCCCCGGGGGGAGAACCGGGCGAGGTCCCGGCCCACGACCGCCTGAAGAAGGAGCCGAAGAGGCGGGGGCTGCACCGCTCGCAGTCCGACATCAGCTCCAGGTACTCGAAAGCCTACTCGGAGTTTGACAGCTTCTTCAAGTACTGCGGCCTCGACCCCGACGTGATCGAGGACCTGGGCAGGGAGAACTTCACCTCGGCCTCGGACAGCCTGGCCCTCAGGGTCAGGAGCGTCAGCGTGCCGGGTTCCGAGAGCGACTTCTCCCGGCACAGCGGCGACAACGACAGGCTGCTGGAGGAAGAGCTGAGCGAGCAGATCCCCTCCTCCCTGTCAGTCATCGAGCGCAACGCCCGGGTCATCAAATGGCTGTACGGCTGCAAGAAAGCCAAGGAATCCAGAGCCGCCGCCGTCCTGGTGTAGCGTCGGGCAAAGTGGGGGCGGGGGTGGGGGGTGTGACAATCCAGAGCGGACCCGCGGGTCAAACCTGGCTCACCGATGGTCTGGGATCAGTGCAGTTCATCTCTTGCTCATAACGTGTATTTCGACATCGGTGCCTTTTAATGCAAAGAGAAAATATGAAGTGAAAAGGAGCTACTGCAGATGCTGGAAATCTGAAACAAAAAGAACAGAGAAAGTGCTGGGAGCACACTGCAAGTCCACTTGTGTCTGTGGAGAGAGAGAGAGAGAGAGAACGGACAAGTTAAAGTATCAGCTGGGGACACTCTTTCCCCCCCACCCCACCCTCTTCTCACAACCTTGACAGAGACCCCCCCTCCCCACCCGCCTGGAGGAAAGGGTTTTTAAAATGTTATGTCTACCTTTTGACAGGTTGAGAGATACTCTTGATGGCCTCAGTTCACAGTTTCAGAGGTTACAGCAATACAGACTCATTTTTAGTCTGTTATTTTTATTTAAATCACAGCGATGTCATCGAACTACGAGGGAAGCAGAATATAAATCTTCCAACAAATTTGATAAGTTTGTAACATTTAACATTTCAACGCCTTCATGAAAAGTACCGGCAAACCTTTTCTCCACCGCTTACTTCCACCACTACGGTGTAATTCATATGGAAAAAAAATATTGCATTATTTGTGTGCAGCAATTCGGCTACAGAATTAATGGGCGACTCGACTTCTCAGCCCCCTCCCACCAAACAAAAAGGTTTGCAACATATCTTTTCATTAGGACAATGTCATTTCAAAGTTTGCAGTATTCCTTCTGTGGCCTCACCTGGACTGAACTGCCTACAACGTAGATTTAAAACTGTCTTTTTCACAAGGTTTCTTACATTGCTTTTTAAGAGATTAATTTTATTTTCTGTGTTCAATACAGAAAACTGCTGACAGTGTATTCATTTTAAATGGTATTGCCACCTACAGAAGTTGTCCATGTTAATCTGCTTGGATCATTGGAAGGCAACTGCATTATATTTAAGAAAGGTCTTAAAATAGCACAGGATTAATAGTTTGAGTTATATGGGGTATCCGGATGTATATTACAACTGTATCACCTCACTTCTGTGTAATGTTGAATAGCATTAATTGACAGTTAATTCATGTACACATTTGTCTCATCACAAAAGGCAGCAGCTTTTCATACCAAAGATATTTTGTGACAGTTTCAAAAATGTAAACTTATTACAGGTTTGTAAATATATTTCTATTCCAAAACAGAAAAGAAAAAGTTTTTTATTTAATTTCTTGCTTTCAGATAGTCATGCTCAATATGCTATTTCCCAGTCAGTTGATAAGAGAGGAGATATGTTCCTAGGTTTCTCAATGTTACTCTGGAACTGAGCACCGATGGTCACGAGGGGCTGGGGTGACTCACTCATTGAGTAGGTACAGTGATTGTAATTGGCACCTCTCCCAATGGCACAGATAAGACTGGGGATTCAATTTAAAAAGAGAATCGTAGGCACAAATCTTACCACTCTGTGACAGACTACGTTGGTGCATTAACTCACTGCATCATGGGGGCTACTTTAAAGCCTTTTTTAATTATGAATTGCTGGTGTAGACTTGCATTGCTGCCACTATCTTGTGCTGCACAGAGTGGATGGCTTTGCACTTGGAATAGTTTAGACTGTTTAAATTTGAACTCAAGTTTTGATCCCTCCAGTCCATTAAAATGAACAAATGCTTTCATGCCAAAAAAAATTGTTTATGCTGACTAGTAGGGAAGACAAGAGTGCTTATTGGTCAACCTGGCTGTCCCCGAGATCTGTCTGGGAAGAAATCTGTCCATTCTCATCAGGGCCATAAGGAAGGGATGAGTCACAATGACAGATCGCCCCTTCTTAGTGGCAGGATACAGTTTCTTCATCTGACAGAAAGTACAACTCTTATTGGCTGACTGTATTTAGTGGTATTAACAATGGAGATTATTGATTCGTATGGGTACACGTCAGTGTTCAGTGACCCCCCCCCTCCCCCATATACTGATTCCAGGTGTTACTCAAGAGAGCCTAGTATTTACTCTGCTGCAGAGTTCCAATCATTCAAATCTAATCATACAGGTGCACAGTGAAGATGCCATCACCAGCATTGTGACTGTAAGTCCGCGCGGTTGGCATTCTTTAAGGACTTTTATGTTCAGTACGCAGCTCTAGAGAATGATCTCCGTGCACCGCTCTTCCCTGTTCATGTTTTTTGGTGCCGATCCTCATCAAAAAAATTTATGATCAAAATAATGGGGAGACTGCCAGCAATTCACAGGTCCCACCAAACTGTGGGCCTCTGATGCTGTTGGATCTCCAGAGCTTGCCAACTTTATTGTAGAGAGCACAGTCAACTGTGGGAGAGCAATGTGCCTCCAACTAGTAACACTCAATATAAAAATGCCTTTCACTGCCTGGAGAGATACAGAATGAGGCTGCCTTCAGAGTTAAGACAAGGTTTATTTTTACATTCTGATTGTACAAAAACCATGGCTAAATGTGTCTTCACAGACATATTGGAGGTAATTTTGACTGTGGGTAATAGTGTAAAACAGACAATATCAATTTAGCTGCCCATTATACATCACTCTCGATTTTCATTTCCATTGACTTTGATATCGATATCGCCCATTTTATACAATCACCCAAAGTCAATGTGTGTGCAAATGGTGGGTGGGAGTGTACAGATCCATCTTATCTTCAGAATAAAAGTCTTACCAAGGCCCCTCCAATACAACACAGCAACATAGATGAGGTAATGACCTCACATGATGCCTCCACAGCCTATGCTGAAAAACAGTTGCCAGTTGCCATGGGTGGGAAGTACAAAATTAATGAAACAGTTTAATTTTATCCCTCTATACCTTGCACCATCCCTGGTCAACAGGGCCAATAGGTGACCTGCTCCCAGGCCTTTTTTCTTTTATTCATTCTCAGGATGTGGGCCTCACTGGCAAGGCTGGCATTTCTTGCCCAGCCCTAGTTGCCCTGAGAAGGTGGTGGTGGGCCGCCTTCTTGAACCACTAGCAGTTTGATACAATTGAGTGGCTTGCTAGGCCATTTCAGAAGGCAGTTAAGAGTCAACCACGTTGGTGTGGACTAGAGTCAGTTTAGTCTAAGGATGGCAGGTTTCCTTCTCTAAAAGGACATTTGTGAACCAGTTGGGTTTTTTCCACAATCTGACAGCTTCATTGTCACTTTTACCAGCTTTTGTTAAACTGAATTCAATTTGTCATACTGCCGTGGTGGGATTTCAACTCACATTCGTCTGAATTACAAGTCCAGGCCTTCGAACTACTAGTCCAGTAACATAACCATTACACCACCGTACCCATTAAGCTACCATTTAACGTTTATTTAAGCCCATTAATGCTTCCTAATATAATTTGCACGATTCAACCTTTGAAAAGCTAATTGTGGTTAAAAAGTTTTCACAGAAACAAGCTATGCAACCTGCGAGCAATCTTGATTGCCAGAGGTATTACCTTTCACCCTACGTGCTGATTGGCGCCCATATGTTGAGTTACTTTCTGGCTGTGCAATGAATGTGAATTCATTTTGTTGTATAAACAGTAGCTAAAGTTACCTTGCCAACAGCCTGTGGATATGAGGAGGAGACAGATGCTTTTTTTTTCGCTCTTGTGAAAGATTTTCATATCTACCAAAAGTATCTGCTAATTGTTGTTCCTGTCTAGACTTTGACTATTGAATTGCTATCGGCTCTAAGTGTCCAGAGATTCATTAAACCCTTCAGGAGCTTCTGTTTACTGTACATTATAATCATTCTGTTAAATAGTTTGTAAACAGAAGCATTGTGAAATGGTGCCGGGCTTCTCCCAAAAGAGAGAAAGCCATTTGTAGATGTTAACAGGTTGCAGTTAAGTAAGAAAAATAAACCACCTTTAAATCATTTTGTCCTGAATTTACTATATGTATTTAAAATTAAAAATGTACTGGCCTCATTGAATGCCTGGGAGATAAGTAATATTGTAAAGGTCATTTGTTACTCACAGTTCTAAAATGTCTCCTTAACTTTGCTAATCTGTTCTGAAGCTACTGCAAAAACTAAGGATAACAAAAAAAAAAGACAATAAATCTACAAGAATTTTGAAACTACATCCTCAGTGGGTTCCTATGTCATTCCAATTTGAACTACTGCCAGCATGAGAAGTTAGCATTCTTTAACATGGTGTGAATCTGGTTTTGATCCCAGTTTGTATTTGATAACTGGTGGTGCTTCATTTCATTTCTGTTGACTTGATAACATTTGGACTGCCTCCCTCACAGCATATTTGTAGTCCACGATAAAACAAGGAATATGTAAACAGGGTTGCCTTGCAGATCCTGCAAACATGTGCACACATGTCCTGCTCCAGACTCAACTGTGAAAATAGCAATAGCTTGCTGTTTTGGGAAGAGACTCATCCTCTCTGTACATAGGATTTCTATTTATTACAGTTTTCCCTGTGTTGTTTTTATGTATCTCTCAATGTGCTTTTCATTAGAAATAATTCTGGCTGGAAAACGTGAACTAAAAGTAATTTGTTGTCAGAATTACTCCAACTGTTGTTAATACCTGTAGGTGACTTGATATCTTTAAATGAAAACTATGTAAGTACTGGTGTTTGTAAAGGAAAATAACAATTATTATATATTGTGAAAATAAATCAGTATTTTGTATTATAACAACATATACCAGGCAAGTAAAGCTGCTTTATGTAAAGAATTTAGGAATGTGCTTGTATTTTATTCATTAATAAAATAATACTTTTATTTTAAAAAATATGATGTTCCTCCTGGTCTTCTTATAAATTACTCTAAGCATGGGAAGGGGACTGCCCTCAGGTTTCTGTAAGTGCCATTCAGTTAGCAACCAGTCGAGATGCACACAAATAGTTTGAGGGTTACTCTTTCTTCTTTACCCAGAGTCTGGTTAGAATGTAGAATTTGCTACCACATGGGGTAGTTGAGAATAGCATAGGTGCATTTAAGGGGAAGCTAGATAAGTACATGAGGGAGAAAGGAATAGAAGGATATGCTGTTAGGGTTAGATGAAGTAGGGTGGGATGAGGCCTGTGTGGAGCATAAACACCGGCACAGACCAGTTAGGCCGAATGGCTTGTTTCTGTGTTGTAAATTCTATGTAATTATCCTCCAACTTGGTGATGTTCTCTTGCCCTCAGTGCCTCCCGCTGAAACTAAGAAGTCACCTTGAATGGAATCACATGCAAACCCATGTCTTACGTATATAAACTTGTTAAATAAGTTCTAGATTGCTTTCTAGATTATTACAGAATGTATAAGTCCCCAATCTTTTTTCTGAGTTACTTTTTTCCTTTGCATATTCAGGTGTCTGTAGGCCAAATACCAATTGCCTCTGCTAACTATAACTGGCCACTCAAACATGCTTGAGAATAGCCAGGTTTTGTTTTCCATTTCTGGGTTCCCAGTGTCAGCAGCATGTGAGAACAAGAACTCACTTTACATGTGAATCCCTGTTCAACCACTGTGTTTCCAACAATTATTGTTATGCCACATTAAAACAAAAACTAGGTAAAGAGCATGCAGTGGGTACTCAATCTTTATATATACTCTTGAGATGAAATACAATGGAAAAATTATTTTTCTGCAGATTCATACCTGGTTTCTGAAGTTTCAGATTATTTTAGTGCCCTACAAAAACATTAATTGGGAAACCAAGTGACACAGTGGGTTAGTCATTGGCCTTTTGTCTCTGAGACCTAGGTCGAAATGCAGGTTAGATTGATGGGATGAAAATGTCCTCTGTCTGCTGGCTGTCAGGATCCTCTACAAATGAGTTTGGAATCGGTCTGCAGCACAAAATCTCAATTTGTCACTAATTAGCAATCTCAATAAGGCGACAGGATGGCTGCTGTAGGAAATGACACACTGGTTGTGCAGTAGGGAATGCTCTTCTGAAGTTGGGGCTGAGGTCTGTGTTTAGGATAGGGTGGTTGGGGGCTTTACATTGCATTTGGATGTATTATACCCGACCTGGGAGTATTTGATATGGGGAGAGCTACAATATCAGCACTAATATCACTTACCTCAATAAGCACACAAGTTAAATAAAAAGAAAGGAAAAAATCTCAATGCTGAAAGCACTACAGGTGTTATATTTCGGACACAGCATATCCAAGAGTCTGATAGAAATATTTCCACTTGACAAGCAATCATCATGAGGTAGCCTCAGCACTCATGGGTTATCCAGTCAGCCTCACTTGGAATTAAGCACAATATTGTGATTGACTAAGATGTTTCCATTATATATTCTTCAGGTGATAACCAATGCACTTTGAGTGACCACATCCTTAGTATTAGTTACATATATATCATTATGGGTGGGTTAAAGTGAATAGTTGAGCTGTAATTCACTTTCAGGCTTCCGGTGAGATCATAATCAATCAACAGGAACCTGAATGGGTTTATGGATGTTATATGAACCCCAAACTAAATTATGCTTTTAACTTCACACTCACAGGCTTTGTAATATATTTGATAAACTGCAATAATGTGTAAATGAGAAAATGCAATGCCCACTACGCAATTGAACTATAGAAATCATGAAAGTCCCAGGTTCAATTCCATTTGCCACTTTTCTGCCCACCATACCAGTCCATTGACATCTTCCTGTAGACTACAGCTTCCTTCCTCACTATCAACCACACGGCCAATTTTTGTATTATTTGCAAACTTCTTGATCATGCCCCCTACATTTAAGTCTAAATCATTAATATATATCACAAAAAGCAAGGGACCTAGTACTGAGCCCTGCGGTTCAGGTGGGCAGAAAAGTGGCAAATGGAATTCAATCTGGAGAAGTGCGAGGTAATGCATTTGGGGAGGACAAACAAAGCAAGGGAATACACAATAAATGCTACAATACTGAGATGTGTAGGGCAACAGAGGGACCTTGGCGTGCATGTCCACTAATCCCTGAAGGTAGCAGGACAGGTAGATAAGGTGGTTAAGAAGATATACAGGATACTTTCCTTTATTAGGCGAGTTATAGAATACAAGAGTAGGGAGGTTATGCTAGAACCGTATAAAACACTAGTTCGGCCACAACTAGAGTACTGCGTACAGTTCTGGTCACCACATTACAGGAAAGATGTGATTGCACTAGAGAGGGTACAGAGGAGATTTACGAGGATGTTGCCAGAGCTGGAGAATTTTAGCTATGAGGAAAGATTGGATAGGCTGGGGTTGTTTTCTTTGGAACAAAGGAGGCTAAGGGGAGATTTAATTGAAGTGTATAAAACTATGAGGGGCCTAGATAGAGTGGATAGGAAGGTCCTATTTCCCTTAGCAGGGAGGTCAATAACCAGAGGGCATAGATTTAAAGTTATTGGTAGAGGATTAGAGGGAAGTTGAGGAGAAATGTTTTCGCCAAGAGGGTGGTGGGGGTCTGGAACTCACTTCCTGAAATTATGGTAGAGGCAGAAACCCTCATTACATTTAATGGATACTTGGATGTGAACTTGAGGTGCCATAACCTACAAGGCTACGGTTCAAGACCTGGAAAATGGGATTAGGCTGGATAGCTCTTTTTCAGCCGGCACAGACATGATGGGCTGAATGGCCTCCTTCTGTGCCATAAATTTCTGTGATTCTATGATTTCTATGATTCAATTGCTGGTTTGTCTTGAATTAGCTGATCTTGACCAGGACAGCAGTGGGGGCCATAATTAATCCCACAAACAGCAAATTAATTAATTGAATAGATAATCTCTTTTTGGTGATGTTGGACGAAGGATGAATGTTGGCCAGGATATTCTTCAAATAATGCCACCTGAGCAAACTGTAAGAGCCTCAGTTTAACATCTCATCCAAAAGAAGGATGTGACATTAAACTGAGGGTTATGAAACTCACATACCCAAATGTAATATTTTGAACAATCCACAGGACCAGAAGGACTGATATTCAGGTTTCAACACTTTTATTTTTAAAACTAACCTTATAATTAAAAATGACATATATATTTACAGTAGTTATTCTTTAAAAGAATACTCCAGGTCAAAACCCTATAATTGCATTTGGTCAATACTTTATTCTATATTTGTAATTAAAATATAGATATATGTTGCTTGGATAATGACATAAGCTGATTGTAAGCTAAAAGATGCCACTGTTGGGAGTTCAAGCATTGTCAGGCACCCATCAGCTGGGTGCATCACTGACCCTGGTAAAAGGCATACCAGCTCACTGAGCAGTGCATTTGATCCCCACATGGGTGTCCAGGCCAGGAAAATTTAAGGTTGGCACTACTTGTTTTCATTTTTAAAGCAGCTGTCTTACAAAGCATCACTTTATCCTATAAGCAGGCAGGGTGGGGAGGGGGTGGTGAAGAGTACATTACAAGTCACTAACCAGTGGAGATGTTATAGAAGTGGAGATCTGAAGACAGTTCAGAACAACAGAACAATGATATTGAATGATTTAAAGGTAACGTACCTGGTCAAAGAAGCATTGCTCGATTTAACTCTGGGAGATGAAGTGGGGCAAATGACTCATGTGAGACTAGGAGAACCATTGGGAAATAGTTATCTTAGGTTCAATGTAAGAATATAAAAGGATATTGAAGAGTCAAAGGTAGGGAATTCAGGAGAAACTTATTTATCCAAAGTGTGGTAAGAATGTGGAACGTGCTACCACAAGGAAGTGGTTGAGGCAAATAGCATAGATGCATTTAAGGGGAAGCTAGATAAGCATATGAGGGAGAAAGGACTAGAAGGGTATGCTGATAGGAGTAGGGAGGGAGGAGGCTCGTATGGAGCACAAATGCCGCATAGACCAGTTAGGCTGAATGGCCTGTTTCTATGCTGTAGTTTTGATGTAACTCGATAAAGGTGCTGGACTGGAAAAAGTTCAGCAAGATAAGAAGGCATCTGACCCTGGGCTGAAAAGTTAGCCAACAGGTCATTGCGTCAGCAGTGGGAAATTTTCAAATGTGAGATGGATAGAGCACAGAACAAATATATTCCTTTAAGGCAATGAGGAGGTACATTAAAACATATGAGTTCTGTGGATAAAGAGAGATATTAAAACTAAACTGAAGCTTAAAAGGGAAGAATATGGCAAAATCAGGGTTAACAATACTAAAGAAAATCATGATGAATATAGAAATGATAGTAGGGAGATTGGAAGAGATAAAAGGGAATATGAAAAAAAGGCTAGCTGATAATATAAAAGGAAATAGGCTTTTATAAGCATAAAAAAATAAAGAAATAGTTTGAGAGGGTAGGAGCACCAGGTAAGAAGAAGGGAATCTAATTTTGGAGGATGAAGGTATGGCGGAGATATTAAGATAATTTTTAAAAATTCATTCTTGGAATTCAGGTGCGGAGGTGTATAGTGCGGAGCTCTAGGCCTGAATTCCCAATATGCGCTTCTGGAGTGTGAAGTTCCACAGCCAGAAGCATGAATTCATAAAATTGACCCTTGAATCTTTGAAGTAAAATGCCAATGTCTTAGTTTACGTGGCTAGTAGTGTCTTGGATCTAGCCGCTAGGAGGCAATCGTATAGCGACACCACCTTCTCGTTTCTATTTTTCTAAATATTTTTAAAAAGATTTTTTTTATTATTATGTTGTAGAAACAGTTGATACTTTCTCAGGTAATTATAGTATAACACGGTTTTTCCACCACACCTATAAAAGGAGCCAAAAGCCTAGCATTAGAAACTGCGTAGGCAGAATAAATTCAATCTGACTTTGTTCTGGCAACTTGATGCCCTTGTTGAGGAAGGTTGACTTTTTCCTCAATGCATTATGAATGAAAGGAACATTCTACCCAAGGCAACGTAAAGTCAGAAGATTCTGCTAATCTCCATCACCTGAATTTGATTTAAATAGTGATCACAATTTTTACAGCAGGCTTTTGGCTGGCATTCTTTAGCAAATCAACTAAAGAGCTTTCTCTTTGAATTTTTTTCTGACTACAGAATGTATTTGTACCAAAGACTATCAGGGCAAGTCATTAGCCAAAACAGCAAGCCTTTAGCTAAACTAAAAAACAATGTCCGGTCTCAAATCTGTAAAAAATAATTACTCAATGCAGTGGCTTCCTTACAATGGTAGCGAGCTTAGCCAGGGATCAATGAAATAAAATACCCCATTTTATTTGTTAATCTGTACAATCTGCACACCTGCCATCTGCCACAGTTTAATTAGGAAAGTTGCACTTTTAATCAGAGCTTTTAACCACCTGCATGTTCTCCTCCAAGTCACACCCCATCCCGACTTGGCAATAGATCACCGTTCCTTCATCGTCACTGGGTCAAAATCCTGGAACTCCCTTCAATCAGCACTGTGGGAGAACCTTCACCACACGGACTGCAGCGGTTCAAGAAGGCGGCTCACCACCACCTTCTCAAGGGCAATTAGGGATGGGCAATAAATGCCGGCCTTGCCAGCGACGCCCACATCCCATGAACAAATAAAAAAAAGTGGCTGTATCTCAAGGTTTAACTGTTCAGTGCTAGAAAATCCATGGCTCTTCCTGTGCACTCCGCTGTAATTTCAGTGGGACTGCGACAGGAGGGCCGTAAATTAGCCTATGACCTGGATACATTGGGTCCCGGTCTTCCCTGGCGGTTTTTGTAGGGCCCTGTTTGAGGCAGAACCTCCACTTTCCCAAAGAAGGACAGGGGCATTAGAAGGGATGTGACCAGGGGAAGGGACTCCCAGGCCGGGAGTTTCCATGTCCTCACCCTGTCAGAAGAGTAGTGGATTATTATAGTGAATGAGAGCAGGTGAACCAGGTCGCCTTCCAGCAGAAGTGAGGCCCACCTGGGGATCCAGACCTGACTCATGGTTTGGACCCTTGAAGCTAGGCAAAACTTTTGGAGGTTTATAAGGGAGGGCCAAATGACAAACCATGGATGTTTCTGAGGGGCACCTGATACTCTCAACCCTCTGCCCCAGATCAGGCACACTTTCGCTCTTTGCCGAGATTCTCAGCCTTGCCCCTCTGGCAGGCACCCAAGAAGCCTCTCTAGTAGTGCAGGCACCCACCCATATTATTAAAATTAAATGACCTTCCCCTGAACTCATATAGCTTGGCAGGATCAACACCAGTGGTCACAGCCATGTGCAGTGCAGGATCGTGGGACCTGAGGATTTTTGAGTCTGAGCACATGTTTGAGCACATATCTGAGTCAAGTCATGAGTTCAAGCAATGGTTATGATCTGAAGTTACTGAAATCAATGTTGTGGTTGTAAAGTGCCGCATCGAAAGATGAGGTGCTGTTCCTCGAGCTTCTGTTGAGCTTCATTGGAACAGTGTAAGAGGCCGAGGACAGAGAGATCAGAGTGGGACGGGAAATTAAAATGGCAAGTGACCGGCAGGTCAGGGTCACGCTTGCGGACTGAGTGGAGGTGTTCAGCAAAGTGATCACCCAATCTGCGTTTGATCTCCCCAGTGTAGAGGAGACCGCATTGTGAGCAGCGAATACAGTATACTAAATTGAAAGAAGTTTTTCAGATCATAACCACTGCTCCTGTTTTTTCGGACAGCAGGTGCTGGTAATGGTTCTGCTGTTACCATTTACAGCTCCTCTAGACCCATCTTTTGTTTCTTTACCTGTCCCATTACCACCCTCCTTGTCTTACACCATCATCCCTTTTGTCATTTAATCATTTCTACCCTCCATCCTATCACAGACCTTCCCATTTGTTCTTTCCTCCCCATCTTTCCCTGGCTCTGTACTTGCTTAAAAACTGTTAAATCTTTAACTTCTTCCAGTTCTGATGAAAGATCATCGACCTGAAACGTTAACTCTGTTTCTTTCTCCACAGATGCTGTCTGACTTGCTGAGTATTTCCACCGTTTTCTGCTTTTATTTCAGATTTCCAGCACCTGCAGTTTTTTGCTTTTGTTTCATAATTTCTTAATGTTTTATGTCCATTCCCTTGATTTGATTTAGTTTGAATCTGAGAGATTTGAACACAAGGATGAGAGTTTTAAATTTGAGACATTGCTGGACCGGGATCCAATATACGTCAGAGAGCCCAGGGGTGATGGATGAACGGGACTTGGTGTGAGTTAAGATACAGGCAGCAGAGTTTTGGATGAGTTCTACGTTGTGGAGGGCGGAAGATGGGAGGCCGGCCAGGAGAGTATTGAAATAGTCGAATCTGGAGGTAACAAAGGCATGGATGAGGGTTTCCGCAGCAAATGGGCTGAGGCAGGGGCAGAGCCGGGTGATATTATGGAGGTGGAAGTAGGCGATCTTGCTGATGGAGAGGATATGGTGTCGGAAGCTCAGCTCAGGGTCAAATAGGATGCCGAGGTTGCGCACGACGTGGTTCAGCCTCAAACAGTGGCAGGGGAGGGGGTTGGAATCGATAGCTAGGGAATGGAATCAGGCCATCGCCGAGGATCCCACTAAAAGCAGGCGGGGGCCTACTTAACATGCAAAAGTCACAGCCCGATGATGTCATCGGCACCACGACGTAATATTAACTTCTCGGCAGGGGGAGTCTCGCACTGAGTGCAGCCCAGCAGCAGAACCACAGTGGGAAGCACCGCCTGGCCAGAAGAGGCAAAGGTAAGTTTAAAAAATGTTCTTCTGTTAGAACTCCTTGTGGGTCAGGAGGAGCAGGAGCAGGAGTGTCCGTCCTCCCCTCCCCCCTCCCCTCTCTGGCCCCGCAAGGAGTCCTTGAGCCTCCCCAGGCCCGGCATCCCCCCGACCGTGCTGGAACCCCGCCCCAAGTTGCCTCCAGACCCTTCCTCCCACTGACCGGTGTGGACTGTTCCGATGGGTCCCCAGCTGTGGCCTCCTGCTGCCAAATTCACACCTTCGCCCGCTGGCCAGGTAGTGAATCTGTCTGGGTGTCGGGCGGGACTCCAGGTACTTTTATTTAAATGAGTCCCTGCCATTAAGATCGATAGGTGCTTCACATCCCCAAACTCTCCAGGAACACCACCTGCTTTGGTGCTCACGCAAACCATTCCTGCCCCCCTTTTAAAATCGGGGCTATAGAATCTGCCACAGCAGGTTGTTTTGGTTCTGAGCTTCCATTGTCAGCTGTGTCATTATGGAGCCACCTCAATCCCAAAGAGACTCCACTAACAAATCCCCCTCAAGGAGGTTACTCATTAGTTAGTCATTAGTCAACTTATAAGTGTGGGCTTCAACCCTATTAGGTGGGCAGCCAATACCAGGAGTTCCTCATGACTGACTTGGTGAGGAGAATAATGCATCATAAAATGCATGACTGTATTACTGCTATCCTCCTGACCACAACATGATTAAACACTGGGAAAAAGTGAATAATTTTTCCCTATGATGTTTTATAAATTAATTCTTTCTTGCTGGTCACAGGGTTAAGGACAGTTACTGCTAGCTATTTCTACAAGCTATATAGGATATATATTACAGTCTGGCTGATAGTCATACTTCAGGATGAGACAGAGACATATATCGTTCATGAAGCCCTTGGTATGCATGTTGTGTTTGCTGCTACTGTACCTGGAAGGGGACCCATCCAACAGGTCCTTCAGTGTATGGTACAAGTCAATGAGTCAAGACATTCCATTCAATTCAAGCATCCAATGTAATTGACAGTCTGTGAATGGCTGGCCAGCTCATGTAGTTATGAAAGATACATTTTTCAATGTCCATTGTTTCAGAGTTTCTTCAAAAGGAGTCTCAATAGTATATCTGAAGCTGATTTTCTCCCAGTTCACAGTCAGGTTGAAGCCATTAGGTGTATCATGCTAATCAGAGACTCCATGGCAGCTTTTCGCCAAGTAAGATGTGAGCAACCATGCTTTAAGCATCAATTTTATATTAAGGGCTGGCACAAGAGAAATTTCTTTGTTGTTTTAACATTGCCCCAAATTCACCTCAGCCTGTGGCTGCTTCTCCTTTTTGCCACAAATTCACCTCCCAACTTCCTCCTGCCCCTGGAAGCCTTTCTATTATGTGCATAGTAGTTCTGAACCATGAAGGGAAACTATTTGGACACACATCCTGTACACAACATTCATCTGCATTAGGACTTTCCTGTTATTGAAGAAAGATGAGGAGGACCTTCTCAGTGTGGTCCTGAAGGAATGTAGCCAGGCTGAAGCTAGTATTGATCAGTACACCTTACTCCTAATAAGAATCAAGAATCAAAACAAATGCCGCTATAATGACCTATCAATACTTTTGAGATCCCCTCTTAAGCAATGCAAAATCATAATTCTACACTTGGTGACACCCAGCACCATCACTA
Source organism: Heptranchias perlo (assembly GCF_035084215.1). NCBI lineage: Eukaryota > Metazoa > Chordata > Chondrichthyes > Hexanchiformes > Hexanchidae > Heptranchias > Heptranchias perlo. The sequence continues at coordinate 29,925,301 of NC_090329.1, read as the reverse complement.
TATCCCACTGGTTAGCCCATCACTCCATCCATGATCACTGGATAGGGATCAGGAGAAGAACTGTGATTAGGTACCCCTGCTGCCACTATGAGTGAGATTGGCTAATGCAGCAGAGACCACAGATCAATCCAGGAACTTTCATGATCTGTAAGGCTAAGCACCACACTCTTTCCAGTGCATTCACAATCCTTCAATTTTTCACTACTTAATTGTCTTTGCTAGTGAGTCTTGCTAGGAACTCACATTCTTTGTATGCAGGACACATGCATGCAACTCCTTCAGGTAATGCATCAAAATACAAGAATTTCCTCTCTTCCTGGCCCAAAAATTGAGCAAATGTGCTCTATAAAATTAAAGCTATTGTATATAAAATATACAGATAGCCATGAGGTGATTTGTATCCCTTTTGTAATACAGGTCTGTCACAGATAACAGCCCTAGCTTTGGCTCTATAAACATAAATGAGATGGCACTATGGCTACTGGAGGAGCAGAGAACCATTTCAACAGGTCGTGTTGGGCTGCTCCTCTGGCAGCAACAGAGCTTTTACCAGCAGCAACTCCATGGAACGTAAGAACATAGGAATAGAAGTAGGCCATTCAGCCCCTTGAGCCTATTCCACCATTCAATTAGATCATGGCTGATCTGTATCTTAACTCCATCTACCACCTTGGTTCCGTAACCCTTAATACCCTTGCCTTACAAAAATCTATTAATCTCAGTTTTTCTGGCTGTGGGCGGGCTGAAAAATCAGTTCACTTCACCGGTCTGAAAAAGCAATTTTCAGAGTTTCCTTAGACATCAGGGAAAATGTTGATGACTAGAAGGAAAAGCTGCGATTGTACGTGTGCAGTTGTTTGAAAATCATAGATATGAGTGCGTGCAGTTGTGTTTTTCTTCCTGTTACTATTCTGAAATTGTGGGTGTAAAATGAACCAATTCCACTGTGCTAGCAACCTTCAAGTAGAAGTGTGTCTGGAATATAAAGGGGGCCATTAAGGGTAGTACTGCAGCTTTGCTTTTATAGTTTAACTCTTTGATCAGATTAATGCCCTATGTTTACTCACAAGTATCCATTAATCAATACAATAGATTGAACTGAGCTGATTTAAGGGCAGCTGCACCCTCTAACCACTGCCTTCCTAGGAAATCATATGCACTTTGGGTTTTGCTGATCTGTGCTAAGTGCAATCTCTTTGGTGCTGTAACTATGAACAGGGTATTACTGACATCTTCCAGACCTCACTGACCACCTCGAAACTGAGATAAGCTTGGACACCTGTTTGAGGTAGAAATTGGCAGAATGCAATTAGCAGCAATTGGAAAGTCAGAAGCCCTGATAATTGGTTTATTGAACAGCTTAAATGTCAAACAGTTCTCATGAAAGCTTCAATAAGCAATCAACTCAAAGATTATGCACACCTGGTACAAAGACTAATTTAGGGAAATCCCAGTAGCCAGGTCAATTTAATTTGTTTCTGTGTCTGAAGCTTCAAAAGGAGCACTGAATCAACAATAAACACCAAAAGGAAGGGCTATTCATAGTAGCACTGCAAAGACCCTTTTCTTTAGTTGCCCTTGCTGTCCCAAAAATATATCCTGAAAACATATCTTTTCCCCAGTTTCATTCATAGTTTGTCAGGATCTGATGTTGTCATTTATCTCGACTAGTTCCCCAAGAACACATGTTGACAGAGGGAACTGCATCAGGCAGTGTTCAAGTGTTTGCCTAGGTTCTGCACATTGACATCTGGGGTTGTTTCTCAACTTCCACTTGGTCATATTGTCACCAGTCTTGAAGTATTCGAAGGTGGCAGCAGATAAGCTGGGGGAGGGGGGGCGGAAATCAGCCAAGGCTCCTACTCCTGATTGCAAACCAGTGAGCTCTCACAGCAAAGCCCCATGTTTTTCACTCACAGCACATTATATAACCCTTCCTATCCCATGTATCTGTCTCACATTCTCCCTCCCACCCAATGGCCATGATTTTAGCATGGCGGCGGGAAGTCAGCGGGTGTGTGGATTTGCGCGCAGGAAACCCAGCAGCAAAGTGAGAGCATTTAAATCGGTGATCATATCTCGATTGCAGTCAATTACCTTTGGTTTCGTGTCTCCAAGCTGCACAGAGGGCCTACTGCACATCCGAATGATGTGATTTAAAGCCTACTATTTAAAGGGCCAGTCCAAGAATGGATTTTGAAGGAGAAAGGAGAAATAGAGTCCAGGAAAGCAAAGGCTGCCCCAAGATTTAATGATGCCTCCCTGGATGTACTGCTGGCTGCAGTGAGAGCCAGGAGGGAGGTAATGTTTCAACTGGATGGCAAGAAGAAACCTGGCTCTGTAACCAAAAAAGCTTGGCTGGAGGTGGCAGAAGAGGTGAGCAGCAGGAGCATTATGCCCAGGTCTTGGGTTCAGTGCAGGAAGCGTTTTAATCACCTAACCTAGTCAGGAAAAGTGAGTACAGTTGCTGATTCACCCACATCCAGTGTTGTTCAACACCCCCCTCCCCCGTAACTCTGTGTTGGCACACCTACCCCATCGAATAACTCCTCACACCCACTTAAGTGTCAGCAGCTGCAACCATCCTTCACTTTCTATGCACTTCCTCAACTGCCCATTTATTCACCCACCACTGCCACTCACCCCAATCCTGATACAATGTGATGTATCTTGTGATAGTCACCCTCTGATGCATGTCTTTCATGGTCAGCCTCACCCAAAGCAATTCACAGATGGTTGATGACAGAACTTTAACATCTTTCACATACATGGTGAATTGATTTTATCAATGATTTAACTGTGCCAGACCTCAGTATGATCATTGGAGAGATTATCACTTTTGCGATGAATCATTAATATCAATTTCTGTCGTCTTCCAGGACCTTCATGACTTCTCAAGGAATCAGCAGAAATGGAAGAAAGTGATTCCTCGGAGGAGCTCATTGTATCTGAGGGTGTACCGTCACAGGACATACAGCCAAGCACCAGCGCTGATACTCGCACTTCGGTGGATCCTGTTAGACAGTTAGTTGGGTTGTCACCAGGTGATTCACAATTAACAAGTGAGCACGAGCAGAGCTGGTGGCAGGGGCAGCTGTGGTGAGTCTGCATCGGGGGGGCGCACTCCTCTCCAGTTGGATGCAGATGCTGAACCCCGTGGGCCATAATTGAGAAGGAGAATGATAGAGGTACAGCAGCAACTTTGTGAAGTCTTGGAAAAATTGCCACGTACACTCTCCACAACAGCGGAGAAGGTGGAGGAATCCAACTCCATCGCCAGTGGATTGGTGGTGCAGTTAAGTGCGAGAATGTCAGTGATGGAGAGAATGGTAGCCTTTATTGAGCTACAAGCACGGCTCTCAAATGAGTCCATGCAGGCCATGACAACGGCCGTGTGGACTCCAAATGCCAACATGTTCGCTGTCTTAAAGAGGCACACAGATATGTTAGCCGTAGTCTTACAATGCTGCACGTATGCTCACCAACCTGCTGGCCAGCAGAGCAGTGGGGATGATGTGGCGCTGGCCCGGGAAAGGGATGATGGCAAAAGGGGACATGGAAGTGAGGACCCCACTCAAAGAGCTCCCACATCTCATCCGTTGCAACCAGTACCCGAAACGCTGCCTCCTCTCCCGATGGCCAAATCTGCCTCTGCACAGGTACAGGTGGAGCAATCTTTGGCGGGGCCCTTACCAGGGGATGCACCACGTAGAAGCGGTACGAAGAGAAAGGCTAAGGTTTTCTAATTCACCAAGGGTATGCACAAGGGTATTTGACAAGCTGTCATGTTGTTAATTTATATATTTTTTTATGGCACGTTAAATTTAACAATTATCACCACCACTGCCACGTTTTGGCCATTACGAGTCCATTTTGTGAATTAATCCTTTCACGGACTCCATCATGAACGCCAAGACATAATGCCACCCATTTGGTGCATGTGCAGGTGGTGAGTTGGTAGTGGTGGTTGTTCCATGAGGCCTGAGTATTTCAAAGTCTTAAATTTGCACATCTCATTATGAGAGCCTGTTAGAGATGAGAGAATCCCTGGCATCACTGGCAGCAATGTGCACAGCTGCTCTGGCGATGGGCTCTCCACCTTCATTTGCTTCCTCCTCAGATGTACTGCGGAATAGATCCATTGCGACCCGATCCTGATCTTGTCAGTTTGAGGGGCTCCAAAATGTAGGTAAATTTGTCTGAACACAAGAATTCTCAGTCTCAACAAAGAAATCTCAGTCTAAACACAAAGAACTCCCAGCCAAACATTTGTCTGAGACAACTGAGTGCCCAGTTGTAATACCTCATCTTTTATTGAGATGTGTCAATCAATGGTTTAAAGGTACAAATGAGTTTCGGATGCAACTCACCTCCATTTGAATGGCGTGTTTCAGAAGCCACAGGAAACACTTTCAGGAGTATTAAATCCATTTCTGTTACAGAATCCACAAAAGTTAAGTACCTAAAGTGTTTCAACTACCTGAATTGGCCCTTTACCGTGGGTACGGTAGCATAGTGGTTATGTTACTGGACTAGTAATCCAGAATCATGAGTTCAAATCCCGCCATGGCAGCTGGGCAATTTAAATTCAATTAATTAAATAAAATCTGGAATAAAAAGACTAGTATCAGTAATGGTGGCCATGAAACTACCGGATTGTTGTAAAAACCCATCTGGTTCACTACTTCCCTTCAGGGAAGGAAACCTGCCGTCCTTACCCGGTCTGGCCGAGATGTGACTCCAGACCCACAGCAATGTGGTTGCTTCTTAATCGCCCTCTGAAACGGCCTAGCAAGCCACTCAGTTGTAAAATCTCGCTAAAAAAAGTCATAAGAATAAAACTGGACAGACCACCGGACACGACAAAGGCCAACCCTGCAAAGTCCTCCTCACTAATATCTGGGGACTTGTGCCAAAATTGGGAGAGCTGTCCCACAAACTAGTCAAGCAACTGCATGACATAGCCATACTCATAGAATCACACCATTCAACCAACATCCCAGACTCTTCCATCACCATCCCTGGGTATGTCCTCTCCCACTGGTAGGACAGACCCACCAGAGGTGGTGGTACAGTGATATGCAGGAGGGGAGTGGCCCTGGGAGTCCTCAACATTGACTCCAGACCCCATGAAATCTCATGGCATCAGGTCAAACATGGGCAAGGAAACCCCCTGCTGATTACCACCTACCGCCCTCCCTCAGCTGATGAATCAGTCCTCCTCCATGTTGAGCACCACTTGGAAGAAGCACTGAGGGTAGCAAGGGCACAGAATGTACTCTGGGTGGGGGACTTCAATGTGCATCACCAAGAGTGGCTCGGTAGCACCACTACTGACCAAGCTGGCAGAGTCCTGAAGGACATAGCTGCCAGACTGGGCATGCGGCAGGTGGTGAGTGAACCAATACGAGGGAAAAACCTACTTGACCTCGTCCTCACCAATCGACTTGTTGCAGATGCATCTGTCCATGACAGTATTGGTAGGAGTGACCACCGCACAGTCCTTGTGGAGATGAGGTCCCGTCTTCACACGGAGGACACCATCCAACGTGTTGTGTGGCACTACCATCGTGCTAAATGGGATAGATTCAGAACAGATCTAGCAGCTCAAAACTGGGCATTCATGAGGTGCTGTGGGCCATCAGCAGCAGATTTGTGTTCCAGCACAATCTGTAATCTCATGGCCCGGCATATTCCGCACTCTACCATGATCAACCCTAGTTCAATGAGGAGCGTAGAAGAGCATACCAGGCATACCTAAAAATGAGGTGCCAACCTAGTGAAGCTACAACACTGGACTACATGCATGCTAAACAGTGGAAGCAATATGCTATAGACAGAGCTTAGCGATTCCACAACCAACGGATCAGATCAAAGCTCTGCAGTCCTGCCACATCCAGTCATGAATGGTGGTGGACAATTAAACAGCTAATGGGAAGACGAGGCTCTGTAAACATCCCCATCCTCAATGATGGCGGAGTCCAGCACGTGAGTGCAAAAGACAAGGCTGAAGCGTTTGCAACCATCTTCAGCCAGAAGTGCCGAATGGATGATCCATCTCGGCCTCCTCCCGATATCTCCACCATCACAGATGTCAGTCTTCAGCCAATTCGATTCCCTCCACGTGATATCAAGAAACGGCTGAGTGCACTGGATACAGCAAAGGCTATGGGCCCCGACAACATCCCAGCTGTAGTGCTGAAGACTTGTGCTCCAGAACTAGCTGCGCCTCCAGCCAAGCTGTTCCAGTACAGCTACAACACTGGCATCTACCTGACAATGTGGAAAATTGCCCAAGTATGTCCTGTCCACAAAAAGCAGAACAAATCCAATCCAGTCAATTACCGCCCCGTCAGTCTACTCTCGATCATCAGCAAAGTGATGGAAGGTGTCGTCGACAGTGCTATCAAGCGGCACTTACTCACCAACAACTTGCTCAACGATGCTCAGTTTGGGTTCCACCAGGACCACTCGGCTCCAGACCTCATTACAGCCTTCGTCCAAACATGGACAAAAGAGCTGAATTCCAGAGGTGAGGTGAGAGTGACTGCACTTGACATCAAGGCAGCATTTGACTGAGTGTGTCACCAAGGAGCCTTAGTAAAAATGAAGTCAATGGGAATCAGGGGGAAAACTCTCCAGTGGCTAGAGTCATACTTAGCATAAAGGAAGATGGTAGTGGTTGTTGGAGGCCAAACATCTCAGCCCCAGGACATTGCTGCAGGAGTTCCTCAGGGCAGTGTCCTAGGCCCAACCATCTTCAGCTGCTTCATCAATGACCTTCCCTCCATCATAAGGTCAGAAATGGTGATGTTTGCTGATGATTTCTCAGTGTTCAGTTCCATTCGCAACCCCTCAGATAATGAAACATTCCATGCCCACATGCAGCAAGACCTGGACAACATCCAGGATTGGGCTCATAAGTGGCAAGTAACATTCGCGCCAGAGAAGTGCCAGGCAATGACCATCTCCAACAGAGAGAGTCTAACCACCTCCCCTTGACATTCAACGGCATTACCATCGCCGAATCCCCCACCATCAACGACCTGGGGGTCACCATTGACCAGAAACTTAACTGGACCAGCCACATAAATACTGTGGCTACAAGAGCAGGTCAGAGGCTGGGTATTCTGCGGCGAGTGTCTCACCTCCTGACTCCCCAAAGCCTTTCTACCATCTACAAGGCACAAGTCAGGAGTGTGATGGAATACTCTCCACTTGCCTGGATGAGTGCAGCTCCAACAACACTCAAGAAGCTCGACACCATCCAGGACAAAGCAGCCCGCTTGATTGGCACCCCATCCACCACCCTAAACATTCACCCTCTTCACCACCAGCGCACCGTGGCTGCAGTGTGTACCATCCACAGGATGCACTGCAGCAACTCGCCAAGGCTTCTTCGACAGCACCTCCCAAACCCGCAACCTTTACCACCTAGAAGGACAAGGGCAACAGGCACATGGGAACAACACCACCTGCACGTTCCCCTCCAAGTCACACACCAGCCCGACTTGGAAATATATCGCCGTTCCTTCATCATCTCTGGGTCAAAATCCTGGAACTCCCTTCCTAACAGCACTGCGGGAGAACCTTCACCACACGGACTGCAGTGGTTCAAGAAGGCGGCTCACCACCACCTTCTCAAGGGCAATTAGGGATGGGCAATAAATGCTGGCTTTGCCAGTGACACCCACATCCCATGAACGAATAAAAAAAAAATATCGGCCCACTGGCTATAAGTGGGCACGGGACTCCCGGGTTTCTATTGTCCGTGCGCATCCTAACACGCCTGTGTTAAACCTGGAAGTGGGAACGTTGGAGCCAGGACGTGGTCTCGTTCCATAATGCTGCTACTTTAACCTCACACCTGCCTCCAACCCACCCATTCTTGGTGGTTAAAATTACCCCCATATGTCTGCCTCACAATACTCCTATCCATTGTATCTTCTCTCCATTCGACTTACCCCCATTTTCCTATTATTTCCCCTCCTGCCCTTTCATGTGTTTGCCTCCAATTCCATTTCCTATTGCCATGTCTCTGCCTTCCATTGCTTAACCCATCCCCATCCCTTGGTTTACCATTCCCCATTCTGCCTCCCACTCTCCCAGCCTAGCCAGCTATCATTAGCTGGTACTGGAATTTAGAACTGCTTGCTTCCCCTCTCATTTTCTCTCAAGAAAAGGTGTTCTATTAATATTGGGCTGGAAATTGCTCTAAAAAGAATGGTAAGCTCAACGGCGCTCACCACTGTTAGCGGCCAATTGAAAGAGCAAGTTCCGCCATCCGCACATGTTCAGTCAAACATGGAAATATGGAACTTGCTCTTCCTGGTTCACCGGCAACCTGATAGCTTTGCCTTAAAGGGATATCGCCGGCTGCAATCAACAGAATCAACGGGCCAGCGCCAACTTGCTCTTCTGCCCAGCTGGAAACGAACTAATATCACCACAAAACAGGTACGCTTAAATATACCAGGTCTAAACTAAGTTTTAACAACGCAGTAAGTCTTAATGACTGCCAAACAATGAAACACTAACTTTTAAAAATATGAAGTCTCATTACTCCTCATTTTAATTGTTTTTAAGCCATTTTTTTAAATTAAAATTTTTTTTTTTTAAATGTTTTACTTTTTCCTTCTGCCTCTTTTATTTAATTCGATATTTCTTACCCTCTTTTTTTGCCTTCTATAACTGTTTTTACAAATGATTTTATTGTTGTAGTTTTCACTTCCCGGTTTTTTTACATTGCAGCTTGGACTTCAGGGTTTTGATTCTTTGTGGCTTTTCAAGGCTGCTGCAATCTGATTGGTCGAGGGGAGAGATCGATCCTCTCACTCTTCCCATGGGTCCTAGCTTCGCTGGAGTTAACGCTGGGCTCTTCTCCGCTTCCTATCAGAGGAAGTTCCTGCAGTAAACAGGTAAGTTAGTGGGTTAGTTAGTGGGTTAGTTAGTGGGTTAGTATAAATCTATGGAGCGGCGAGCGCCGTTCATTCGCTGCACGGAACAATTTACAGGCCATTATGTTCCAACTATAGTTGATGAGTTATGGAGGTTGGAATAGTCACATTTCCTTATAATCTAATAGTCCCATGTTCTTATAAACTCATTTCATTAATCAGAGAGCAAAGGAGAAAAACGCTGAACACTTTCTGCATTTACAATCAACAATGACAACTATGAATCACAGAGGATAATCTGGATTGGGTGAGGAATTGGAAACTTGGGCATGGGGTTCCAAGGGACTGGACAGCGGCATAGGAGCTAAAGGAACAATTAGCTCCCATATGGTATGGGAGAATTGTTAAGTCAAGATATTACTCCTTTAAGCATACATATGAAAGTAATAGATAACCCCATAGAAATAATAATTAGCAACTGTTGCATAGGACTTCATTATGTGCTAACCTGTCCTTGTTTGTAAATTATTACTATTACAAGGTGTTAGCTTAGATGGATCAGAAATAAATGGGTTTGTCAAGTAGAGATTTAGGTCCCCTGACCTTATCTCATCCCCTAAGGCACTTGCTAATGTTTCTCTCAACCACCTGACCATTGGAAAGGTGTTAAATTTATTCCTCTCTGTAATTGCTCTTTTACTGCGTGTTCTTAAGCACATCCCTTAAGTATGTTCTGCCATGAAGCTGTTTAATATATGGTCCCGGGGTTAATTATATTTGTACCTCCAAGAAAATACAGCATCTACCTAAAGTTACCACGGTATGTCAAGGACGAATCTTCTCATGTGAGCAGTCCCTCTTCCTCTGTAGCAGCCACCAAGCATGCTTAGTGCTTGGGGTTTGTTTTGATGCATAACAACACACCACAGAATGACCTTGATACTTCTATGACATGGCCCATATTTATTTTAAAGTTGATCTCACTTCAAAAACTGATGGAAGGGACCAGAAGAAAGGAGGTAGTGATAAAGTTAAAATGGTTAGTTTTTAAACTAATAAGGTATAGAAAAGAAGTCAACCTAAAGTTTAAAAAAAGTTAAAAATAGGACAGGGATATGATTGGAAAGAAGAGAGAATAAGGGAAATAAAGGAAGACGACAGGGTGAATGGAACTGAATACATGTAAAATTTATTTTTTCCCTTCTCTCTTGAAAGGAAACTCATTACTGGTGCACTTCCATGCTGCCCCTCTTGTACCTCACCCAAGTGCACAGTCTTCATGTATGAATATATGTCACCAGGATATTCTAAAATGGTGGGCATCATAGACAAGCCTTCATCTTTCCTCACATGCTAACTACCAGCAGCATTCACTGGATAATGATGGAGTGATACATTGGTGCTTTCCCTTCCTTGCTCAGGGCACTGTAACCAATTGCAAAGTAAGGATTAAATCTGGGACCTTCCATTTTTTGTACGACTGAGTTCCACACTAGGCAATGAACATGCCAACTGAGCTAACGGAGATGAGCCATCCCTTTGGGGGTTAGCAGATATATACACTGTATGGTGTCGTAGTAAGCCATATAGACCATAAGGTCTGTCAACATTGGACGAACCCAAGATGTGAAGTTTTCAGTCACAAGCTGTATACCTGAGGTGCCACCTTGCACCTAGAGCATAAAACATAGTTAAACGTGTCACATGGGCTGCAGGGGATAGCCTAGTGGCATTAATATATTGCTTTTCTCTTCCCTTTTCCCCTGTCTTTCTCTTCTTGCCTCTTTCTTTTTCTGTATTTCTCTTCCCTTCTTGGCCCACCTAGCTGTGAGACTTGCAAATGCTTTCTCCTGCTGGAAAGTGACAGAAATCAAGTGACAGCTATGGAAGCAAGGCTAACTCAGCATTCATAGCTGCCGTGAAAGTCTTCTATGAAAACTATAGGTCCTATTATTTTAATAGAGACACTCATTATCTAATGCTGAGATAGTTCCACCTCTATAGCAATCCTTTGCTTTTGTTCTATTATGTCGCTGAGGCAGGGGCAAGACATTTTTGTGACTTCCTGTTTTGGGCACCAGTGGAACAATTGTTAGTCCTGGTCAAAGGTGCTGAGTTAGTTGATCTCAGCTGGGCAGCAGGCTACGTCAACACAATTGGTCACAGCACCTCTGGGCTAGAACAAGGAATTAAGTTCTCCAGGATTCCCATACAGTGGGTCCTGACGGAAAGTGCAGGTGTGTGGATATAGGGAGAGGATAGAGTTGGGCTCAGTTGGATGCATTCTCTGCTGACAATCTCTGGCTGAGCTCACACATAAAGAATGAATGCTTGGTTGAGGTACCAGAAGACTGCTAAATCCATGAAACTATGTCCCTATAAGAGGCAAAACATTGAGTAGAGGAGGGAAGAAAAAGAATTAAAACTGTGAGAAAACCCTGTTCTTTTAAGCGTTTAGCCCCGATTTTAACTCAGGACGGAAGTCGTGTGGATGGGGGTTGAGGCAGATGGCAAATCATCTGGACTTCGACAGCATGAGCCCCGGGAGATTTCAACTCCTGAGCCTCATCTGCAAAGTCAGTGTCGCACCCGAACAACAACAACAACAACGACAGCAGCAGTAACAACAACAGCAACATACTAAAACATCCCAAGACGCTTCACAGGAGCGTTATCAAACAAAATTTGACACCGAACCACATAAGGAGATATTAGGACAGGTGACCAAAAGCATGATCAAAGAGGTAGGTTTTGAGGAGTGTCTTAAGGGATGAGAGAGAGGTAGAGAGGAGAGGTTTAAGGAGGGAATTCCAGTGCTTAGGGCCTAGGCAGCTGAAGGCATGGCCGCCAATGGTGGAGCAATTAAAATCTGGGATGCGCAAGCGGCAAGAATTGGAGGAGCGCAGAGATCTCGTAGGGTTGTAGGGTTGGAGGAGGTTACAGAGATAGGGAGGGGCGAGACCATGGAGGGATTTGAAAACAAGGATAAGAATTGGATATGGACTCTAGGGGAATCAACGGATATAGGGATTGGGTGGGAAAGTGGAGTTGAGGTCAAAGATCAGCCATGATCTGATTGAATGGCGGAGCAGGCTCGAGGGGCAGTATTTCTTATTTCTTATGTTCTAATTTTAATATCGAGGTGTTTCTGGACTGGGAGTCAATGTAGGTCAGTGAGCGTAGGGGTGATGGGTGAACAGGACTTGGTGCGAGTTAGGATACGGGCAGCAGAGTTTTGGATGAGCTCAAGTTTATGAAGGGTAGAAGATGGGAGGCCATCCTGGAGAGCATTGGAATAGTCAAGTCTAGAAGTAACAAAAGCACGGATGAGGATTTCAGCAACCGATGAGCTGAGGCAGGGGCGGAGACGGGAGATGTTATGAAGGTGGAAGTCAGCGGTCTTGGTGATGGAGCAGATATGTGGCTGGTGGGAAGCTCCAGCGGGCGGGAGCGGAATGTCAGGCTGCAGGAAGCTGCTACCGAGGACCCGAAGGACCAGTCCCCAGCAGTCAGGTAAGGAAGGGGTTCGTGAGGGCCTTGTGGTCAGGGAAGGATGGAAGAAAGCAAGGGAGGCTGAAACTTTCCTTTTGTGGCCTGGAGGAGCAATCAGAAGAGCAGGTTAAAATTGGAACCTGTGGGAGGACAGCAAGATTGCTATGGGTTAGTCCATTGAATGATTTTAACTGCTTGCCTGCCCGTTCGATTTCCACCGGGTGGGAAGAGTTAAAATCGGCCCTAAAGTAGTTTAAGGTCAATTGATGTCATGAGTCAGATAGTCTGTGTACATGTCAGACAGCTCTTTTTTTTTAGGACCATCTCTTTGTCCTAGGGTTTTGATTTCACCCTGTTGTATCCCAATCTTCAGAGTTGCATGCTTAGAAAACTATTTTAAAAAACACAAGTAGATTTCCTCTGTGCGAAATTAAAAATGTGTTCTTTAGAAACATATCAATGATTTCACTATCCACAATGTACAGGGGAAATCTTCCCCTAAATGTTTCTTTAACTCACTGACACCGCAGTACTTCACTGCTGAACCAAGTACTGTATTCTTTAAAGTGCTCCCTCCCCATCAAGTAATTATTCTGCTGGTTTCCTCTCCCCTCCCCCCTGCACATTTGTGTTATTGATAACACCATATCATCCTCAGGCAGTGCAATGATTTCCACTTACAAAATGAGTCTTGATTTTTCTCTATTTATTCTGTATGCTTTGTTGAATATTTATATTTAGTTCAATATATGTGAATTCTGTTGATATGCAAGCAAAAATCTTACAAGTGTCTGAGGTTACACTGATGTCCTCTGGAGATCTGCGTGTTGCAACAAGGTGTGTGCTACAGTGAGTGCCCCTCAATACAGCGTTAAAATAGAACATGAAAGAGTCAGGAAATGAGGTCCAGTAGCTTAATAACAAAGGCAGTGCTGTAACTTATAGCCTTATAATGAGCGTAAAGTGGACTGCCTCACTTCCAGTTTAATAATGTGAATAAGGGAAACTTAGCACATGCCGCATTTGTCTATAAACACATTATAATGGGCCAATAGATAACCAGACTTTTAATGAAATAAAAGCAGTCTGTTTGAGGACCTTGATTGTTCTATTAGCACAAAGATGTTGAAGATACCTCATTTTGTTCTTGCCAAGTGTACTGGAATGATTAAGTAACATGCAGTCCACAGACTGTCTGATTCTATTTTACTTGGCAGTCCTGTTTTTGAATGGGCGGCCCCGCAATTTGTAAAATGTAAGACAACACTACGAGTCTGTTTTTAAAAGAGAAGTTTTTTCCACATAGCTCATATCTTGTAATGTGGCAGCATGAGGGGAGATTTTCCTGGGTCTGTGCCCAGGTATACAGGTTCAACTGGGGGCAACGAATATTGGAAGATAGGTTGGAGCACGTGCATATGAAAGAATCTGCCTGACTTTCCTCTATTAAACGGTGGGGTTCCTTTCTAGGCATACGCTCTGACCTACCCAACCTTCTGATATTGGCTGCTTCCAGACCATTCAGTGTGCTTGGGCACAAATCCAGGAAAATCTCTGCAATTAGATATTACGGTTCTTCATTAAATTTCATCAGCAACGGGGAAAACATCAGAACTCAGGTCATGGACTGACTCACGTCCCCTCCTGTCCTGTAAAAGGTAGCACCTTGGCATTCCAAGGTCTGCATTGTTTACAATACTGCAGAGTTTCTAAATCCAGCTGCACAAATGGAACAAGGCTGGCCGTGAGGTAACATCTTCACCACACTGGAGTTTCTTCTTTCTTTGAGACACCTGGTTGACTGATATTGCCGAAGACACTCTTTTACATCATAGATACCAGCGTGAAACTCAGAGGTTGGGGGCTCAATGTTTATTCCAGCTTGGTACAGAACAAGGGCTTTACATTGCCAAAATCACTCCAGACGAGAGTGGAAGCCATCCTAAATTGACTCTACCAACTCATCTGTAAGATCGCCCATAATACAGCAACATCAGTGGCATCTTTCATGCTCTAGTTACACCACAGTTTGGCATCCACACCTGCAATTGTGAAGCCAGTATTCAGATGAGACATTAAATCGAGGCCCAGTTTACCCACTCAGGTGGACATAAATTATCCCATGGCATTATTTCAAAGAAGAGCAGGGGAATTTTCCCCGGTGTCCTGGCCAATATTTATCCCTCAACTAGCATCACTAAAAAACAGATTATCTGTTCATTATCACATTGCTGTTTGTGGGACCTTGCTCTGTGCAAATTGGCTGCCGCGTTTCCTACATCTGGGCACCGCACTTTAGGAAAGGTGTGAAGGCCTTAGAGAGGGTACAGAAGAGATTTACTAGAATGATTCTAGGGATGACGGACTTTAGTTACATGGATAGACTGGAGAAGCTGGGGTTGTTCCCCTTGGAACAGAGAAGGTTGAGAGGAGGTTTGATAGAGGTATTCAAAATCATGAAGGGTCTAGACAGAGTTGTTAGAGAGAAACTGTTCCCATTGGGAGAAGGGTCAAGAACCAGAGGATATAGATTTAAGGTGATTGGCAAAAGAACCAAAGGTGACATGAGGAAAAGCTTTTTTATACAGCGTGTGGTTAGGATCTGGAATGCACTGCCCAAGGGGGTAGTGGAGGCAGATTCAATCATGACCTTCAAAAGGGAACTGGATAAGTACTTGAAAGGAAAAAAAATTGCAGGGCTACGGGGATAGGGCGGGGGAGTGGGATTAGCTGGATTGCTCTTGCATAGAGCTGGCACGGACTTGATGGGCTGAATGGCCTCCTTCCATGCTGTAACCTTTCTATGATTCTATGATTGCAACAGTGACTACACTTCAAAGCACTTAGCTGGTTGTAAACTATTTAGGGATGTCCTGAGATCATGAAAGGTGCTAAATAATTGCAAGTCTTTTTATTCAATGGGGTATGGTGTGTGTCCATGATATGGTCAGGAAAATGGTGGCAATATACTCACGTTTTATAAAGAGTTGTGCTCACCATGCCACTCATGAGGAGCTCTGGTACCTGCTGTGTATTCAGCAAGATATCAAACCTGTGCTTGTCAGTTGCCTAATGACCAAATAGAGACTGACTATCTTTTGGGTTGAGCTAGCTCCAAAGTAACATGTATTGTGATGGAAGTTCAGGACCAAATCAAGCCTCTGTGGCAGACTCTGTAATCAGGCCTGCAAGTACTCCAGGCCACTGCTGATGATTGACTCAATAACGGAACCTAGAAGATAGACCTGTCTGTGGGGGTTAGGATTCTTCCCACTTGATTTTAGATAACCCTGCAAGTCAATGCTCCAATAAGTAGAGTGGTCCTGGCTGGCAAGAAATGAGAGGTTAACAGCGTTCTGAGTGGTAAGCAGTATAGTTTCAGCTGGTCAAACTCCAGCAGTATGCCTGAGCACACTTCTGGTGGGGGGCGGTGGGGGGGGAGGTGTAAATCTTGATTTTGCCAACCTGGACTCTGATAAATGGGGCATGTTCCTCAAACAGAAATTCTACAGTTGGGTGTAAATTTCTCAGCAGTTTGCTTTAGAGACTTTAAAACACGGTGTTGGGTTCCCACTTGTGTCACACACAAGGAGGGACCAAAAATATGTTTTGCATCAGTACAGTGGAGTCTTATTGAGGGTCAGTAGTAAGACCTATTGGTATAGAATGGTTCTGCGGCAGTGTACTGCACATTAGTTGCCTAATGACCAAATAGAGACTGACTATCTTTCGGGTTGAGCTAGCTCCAAAGTAACATGTATTGTGATGGAAGTGCAGTACACTGCCGCAGAACCATTCAAAACCTAGTATTCCTTTGATCTGCTGAACCACCTTTAAATTTTTCATGACAGACAATTACAACATCTCTTTTACAACTTTAGAATTTTTGCTAGCAGACCACAACAACAACTTGCATTTAGATAACGCCTATAACGTAGTAAAGCATCCCAAGATGCTTTACAGGAGCGTAATCAGACAAAATTGGACACCAAGCCACATAAAGAGATATTAGGACAGGTGACCAAAAGTTTGGTCAAAGAGGTAGGTTTTAAGGAGTGACTTAAAGGAGGAGAGAGAGATAGAGAGGCAGAGAGGTTTAGGGAGGGAATTCCAGAGTTTAGGGCCTAGGCAGCTGAAGGCACGGCCGCCAATGGTGGAGTGAAGGAAATCGAAGAATTGGAGGAGCGCAAAGATCTCGGAGGGTTGTAGGGCTGGAGGAGGTTACAGAGATAGGGAGGGGCGAGGTCATGGAGGGATTTGAACACAGGGATGAGAATCTGGAGGCACAGACCTTTGCTAATAGTGAGTCTATCACATCCATCACTGCCCCATAGGCTGCCTGGAGGTTGGGGTCAGCCACAATCTGCTCAATGAACCCACATTTTAAACGATGGCTCCAGTCGGATAGCAGAAGTGCTAATTTATTGGAAAAAATGTACAAAAGTATTATCACAACAGTAATTATTCTACTGGCAGTATCGGTTCTATAAGTCAATATAAATGATTCAGTACAGGATGCACTTTAACAATTCCCATCCCCCGATAATATAATGACAGTTTTACCGTCTCACAGCAAATGGTTGAACAGAGAAGCAATGTAGACAGGTTATAGCTCGCAGCACATTAAAAATGAATTAGCGCTGGTGGATGGAGTTACTTATTCTGAAAGGTTACTTTTGCAGAGAGTATATCGAGTCTCAGTGAGGACTGTTCTCTGACGTGTGTGGAATTGTACCTAAGAAGGAGTGGGGAGGAATGGCAGCTCAGGAGATAAGGAGCAACTGGACTTTAAAAATAGAACAGAAAGAATTGTTTGAAAGAGGCACCGCATCAGGTATTTCTGAAGTGAATCAAGTTTCCTCTTAGCAGTATGCAAGAAAGTTATAGAATGCCCATCTGGTGAGATTATTTATTGGAGGGATTAAAATGTTTGGTCTTCCAAAACAGCAGCATTGAGAAGACTGCATCAAATGTTGTTTACCATAAGCCTGGTTTGAGTAGCTATAATATTACTCACCTACTCATGAGATAATAATGCTCTATTAATCACTACAGCAGCTAAAGCACAACTCCTTCTTCAATCAAAGTTCTTGGTGAACATTTGTGGAGAATAAAATAGTTTATGCTCAGTGTCATCATGCACTCCTAGGTTAGTTATAGTGTGTATGTGCACATTAGTGCTCCCTCTACTCTGCCCCGTCAATGCGTTTGAAACAGCCTTGAAAGAGCAAAGCTTCGATTGCAAAAACCCGTACTTCCAGGTTTCCCGTCCGCAATTCGACCCCCCCCCCAACCCGCCCCCATCCTGGCTCCGGGTTAAAATCCTGGCCATAGCGTCAATAACATAGACCTGGCTCAAAGAAGGGGAGGAATTGGCATTTAATATTCCTGGCTCCAAGGTATTCAGGAAAGATAGGGAGGGAAAGAAAGGAGGGGGTGGCAGTATTGATTAAAGAAACTATTGTAGCACTGGAAAGGGATGATGTAGTTGAGGGGTCAAAGACAGAATCTATTTGGTTAGAATTAAGGAACAATAGAGGAGCTATTATGCTACTGGGCGTATACTATAGGTCACCAAATAGTGGGAAGGAGATAGAGGAGCAAATTTGCAGGCAAATTACAGAAAGATGCTAGAAATATAGAGTAGTGATAATGGGGGACTTCAATTATCCCAATATGCATTTTTTTTTATTATTCATTCACGGGATGTGGGCATCGCTGGCGAGGCCAGCATTTATTTCCCATCCCGAATTGCCCTTGAGAAGGTGGTGGTGAGCCGCCTTCTTGAACCACTGCAGTCCGTGTTGTGAAGGTTCTCCCACAGTACTGTTAGGTAGGGAGTTCCAGGATTTTGACTCAGAGACGATGAAGGAATGGCGATACATTTCCAAGTTGGGATGGTGTGTGATTGGAGGGGAACGTGCAGGTGGCGGTGTTCCCATGCGCCTGCTGCCCTTGTCCTTCTAGGTGATAGAGGTCGTGGGTTTGTGAGGTGCTATCGAAGAAGCCTTGGTGAGTTGTTGCAGTGCATCCTGTAGATGGTACACACTGCAGCCACAGTGCACCGGTGGTGGAGGGAGTGAATGTTTAGGGTGGTAGATGGAGTGCCAATCAAGCGGGCTGCTTTATCCTGGATGGCGTTGAGCTTCTTGAGTGTTGTTGGAGCTGCACTCATCCAGGCAAGTGGTGAGTATTCCATCACACTCCTGACTTGTGCCTTGTAGATGGTGAAAAGGCTTTGGGGAGTCAGGAGGTGAGTCACTTGCCGCAGAATACCCAGCCTCTGACCTGCTCTTGTAGCCACAGTATTAATGTGGCCGGTCCAGTTAAGTTTCTGGTCAATGGTGACCCCCAGGATGTTGATGGTGGGGGATTCGGCGATGGTAATGCCGTTGAATGTCAAGGGGAAGTGGTTAGACTCTCTCTTGGAGATTGCCTGGCACTTGCCACTTATTAGCCCAAGCCTGGATGTTGTCCAGGTCTTGCTGCATTCTGGCACGGACTGCTTCATTATCTGAGGGGTTGCAAATGGAACTGAACACTTTGCAAACATCGGTGAACATCCCCATTTCTGACCTTATGATGGAGGGAAGGTCATTGATGAAGCAGTTAAAGAAGGTTGGGCCTAGGACACTGTCCTGAGGAACTCCTGCAGCGACGTCCTGGGGCTGAGATGATTGGCCTCCAACAACCACTACCATCTTCCTTTATGCTAGGTATGACTCCAGCCACTGGAGAGTTTTCCCCCTGATTCCCATTGACTTCAATTTTACAAGGTCTGCTTAATGCCACAATCGGTCAAATGCTGTCTGGATGTCAAGGGCAGTCACTCTCACCTCACCTCTGGAATTCAGCATCTTTTGTCCATGTTTGGACCAAGGCTGTAATGAGGTCTGGAGCCAAGTGATCCTGGCGGAACCCAAACTGAGCATCGGTGAGCAGGTTATTGGTGAGTAAGTGCCACTTGATAGCACTGTCGATGACACCTTCCGTCACTTTGCTGATTATTGAGCGTAGACTGATGGGGTGGTAATTGGCCGGATTGGATTTGTCCTGCTTTTTGTGGACAGGACATACCTGGGCAATTTTCCACATTGTCGGGTAGATGCCAGTGTTGTAGCTGTACTGGAACAGCTTGGCTAGAGGCGCAGCTAGTTCTGGAGCACAAGTCTTCAGCACTACAGCCGGGATGTTGTTGGGGCCCACAGCCTTTGCTGTATCCAGTGTACTCAGCCGTTTCTTGATATCACATGGAGTGAATCGAAATGGCTGAAGGCTGGCTTCTGTTATAGTGGGGATCTCGGGAGGAGGCCCAGATTGGATACTAAGGAGCTTTTTCCCTTCGTTGAGGGTTCTATAACAAGGGGACATAGATTCAAGGTAAAAGGCGGGAGGTTTAGAGGGGATTTGAGAAGGAGCTTTTTCACCCAGAGGGTGGTTGGAGTCTGGAACTCACTGCCTGAAAGGGTTGTGGAGGCAGAAACCCTCACAACATTCAAGAAGCATTTGGATGAGCACTTGAAATGCCATAGCATACAAGGCTACGGACCAAATGCTGGAATATGGGATTAGAGTAGACAGGGCTGATGGCCGGCGCGGACACGATGGGCCGAAGGGCCTCTATCCGTGCTGTATAACTCTATGACTCTATGGAGCATCCACTCGGCACTTCTGGCTGAACATTCTTGCAAATGCTTCAGCGTTGTCTTTTGCACTCACGTGCTGAGCTCCGCATCATTAAGGATGGGGAGGTTCACAGAGCCTCCTCCTCCCGTTACTTGTTTAATTGTCCACCACCATTCACAACTGGATGTGGCAGGACTCCAGATCAATTCGTTGGTTGTGGGATCGCTTGGCTCTGTCTATAGCATGTTGCTTACGCTGTTTAGCATGCATGTAGTCCTGAGTTGTAGCTTCACCAGGTTAGCACCTCATTTTAAGTAGGCCTGTGACTGGGACAGTCAAAGAGGGGGAGGAACTCCTGAAATGTGAACAAGAGAACTTCTTGAACATTATGTTTCCAGCCCAACACGGGAGCATTTAGGGTACAGAGATCATAATATCATTAGGGTTATAATAGTTATGGAAAAGGACAAGGAACAATCAAATGTGAAAATACTTAACTGGAGGAGGGCAAATTTCAATGAGTTAAAAAGGGATCTTGTCCAGGTGAATTGGATTCAAAAATTGGCAGGCAAAACATAATTGAACAATGGGAGGCCTTCATGCAGGAGATGGTTTGGGTACAAGTAGATTCCAACGAGGGGGAAAGGAAGGGCATCCAAAGCTGGAGCTCCCTGGACGACTAAAGATATAGAGATTAAAATGAAACAGAAAAAGGAAGCTTATGACAAATGTAAGGTTTATAATACAGTAGAGAACCAGGCTGAATACAGAAAGTTCAGAGGAGATCTAAGAAAGGGAATAAGAGAGAGTATGAAAGTAGATTAGCGGCTAACATAAAAGGTAGCCCAAAAGTCTTTTATAAACATATAAATAGTAAAAGGGTAGTCAAAGGAAGCGTGGGACCGATTACGGACAAAAAAGATCTTCTTTGTGGAGGCGAAGGGCATGGCTGAGGTACTAAATGAACACTTCGTATCAGTCTTCACTAGAGAAGAGGATGTTGCCAATGTAGCAGTAAAGGAGGAGGTAATTGCGATATTGGTTAGGATAAAAATAGATAAAGAGGAGGTACTTAAAAGATTGGCAGCGCTCAAAGTAGAAATCACCCGGTCCAGATGGAATGTATCCTAGGAAGTAAGGGTGGAAATTGCAGAGGTGCTGGCCACAATCTTCCAAACGTCCTTAGATATAGGAACAGTGCCAGAGGACTGGAGAATTGCAAACGTTACACCACTGTTCAAAAAGGGGGAAAGGGATAAACCTAACCAGTCAGCATAACGTCGGTGGTGGGAAAACTTTTAGAAAAAATATTCCGAGACAAGATTAATTGGCACATGGAAAAGTGTGGGCTAATAAATGAAAGACAGCACGGATTTGTTGAAGGAAAATCATGTTTGATTAACTTGATGGAGTTCTTTGATAAGGTCTAAAACATAAATGATTTTGAAAAGGTAAATCCAGGCACATTGGGCAAGATTTTAACTCGGAAAAATGGGTGGGTTGGGGGGGGGGGCAGTAAAAATTTTTAAAATCTAAACCCGCCCCCAACCCGCCCATTTAACAAAGGCAGTATAAGGGGTGGGCAACCAACCCACTCTCAGGAGGCGGGTTGGTGACTAAAAACATTCAAAGAGGCTGCGGGACTCTATTTTAACAGATTTTTTGTTTTTATCCCCTGGGGTCCGGGATTCCCAGGTCTTCTACTTCTCGCTACATGAGATGAGGCAAGAAGGCTCAAAGCAGCAGGTAAGTGCCTTTATAGCACAGCTTGTGGGCCCAGAGGAGCTGGAGTTCTTTCCCCAGGCCCAACAAGCCTACCTGCAGCGACACCACCCACGATCTCCGAAACCGCCCCCCTCATGATCTCTGCCCCCCCATGATCTCTGACCCCCGACCCTGACCCCTGATGACTGACCCCCCCCCAATGACTGAGCCCCCCATTGACCCCGATGATTGAGCCCCCGATGACTCAGTCCCCGATGACTGACCCCCAGTGACCCTGATGACTGACCCCCCGATGACCCCCGATCCCCCCTCCCGATAATTCGCACCCCCCCACCATCTAAGAACTACCTACTAGCATCCTCTTCCTTCCTCTTTTCCCTTCCGACTGAGACCAGCCTGTCAATCAGGCCGGCCTGTCGGGCGGGAAACCGACAAAAAAAAAATAAAAGACGTCCTCACGTCAAAATCGTAAGGACATCTGGGAAACCCGTACTTCCGGATTTCCAGTCAGGAATTCCACCCCACCGCCCCCCCGTCCCAGCTCCCCGATAAAATCATGCCCTTTATTTCAAATTAAGCTGTGGTTATAGAACAAGACTGCACAAGTTCATACTAGTGAAAGGCAAATTTAGAACTGATATCAGGAAATTATTCTTCACATAAAGAGTGACCTCCAGGGAGGGTAGTGGAAGCAAAAACCCCAGAATCAATTAAGGCACAGTTGGATGCTGTGATGAGAAGTCTGTGGGTCTTTCTGGATGGATGAGTGGGACACGTAGAGTGGCTTTCCTCATCCGTGTCTATCTTCTGATCTGTGTGAACAGAAATGGCATTCTCGAACATAATGGTAGACTGCATCTGCTACATAGTTTAAGAGCACTACTTCTGAAGTGTTTACACATGTAGTAGCCTTCAGATGGAGGTCTCTGTCTGAAGATCACTCTGTTTAAACACTTCAAAAAGAGCTGTTTGAAAAGACTGTGACAAAATCACGGATGGCCATGTCAACAGAATGGAGCAGGCAGTCTGTTTACACTGGCAAACATTACCACACACTGCTGTATCAGACAGAGTGAAGTGGGTTGTCTGTACTCCTGGAAACATCACTACCTACAGTTCTGTCGGATAGCATAGAGTGGTCTGCTCCGATGCACTGTCAGAGCGGAGAGTCTTTTATACTCCACCAAACATTGCCACCTCTCATGAAGTTTGCTATTTATTTATGTTAATTAAAAATGCCTGTAAAATGCCTTTATGTTAATTATTAAACAAAATTATGTAACATTTATAAAATCATCTCATGCTGTACATTTACATTTTATATGTAACTATCTTGTCAGTTATTTTGTTTTGTTGCATATTTGTCTATTACTTTAAGGATTATTATTACAAAATCCAAGGCATTTTTTTGACATGAACTGAAATTAAGTTGACAAAACATGTTCAATGTGTAACTGACCTTAATTCTCTCGCTCATATCTTAAATCTAGTCTATATTTGCTTTTGATTACTGACAGAATCACCACACCACCTACTCCTCCAAATAAATACTTGATCGTTTATTTTATAATAGCTTTCTTTCTTTTGAGTTTATCTACATTATTACCCTTGATATCAGGTTAAAATGCATTTGTATTTCATTCTGTGTGAGTCACTGGAGCATGAACACAATCTTTTCCTCACTGTTCTGAAAAATTCCACTTGCCAACTTATTAAAGATGTGTCACGTTCCAGCTGTGCAGAGCTCTGATTCAAAGGGCTCGATTTTCCTGGGAAAATGCGGGTGCGTCGGGGGTGGGGGGCTCCGAAAATCGGGGAAATCCCGTTCGGGTTCGGGTTTGGAGCCCAGTTCCAACCTGCAGACTTCCAGGTTCCCCGTTGACACATTCATGCTTCCCGAATGCGGAAGTCCCACCAGCAATTAAAGCCGGCGGGATGATCATTTACGTAATTGTTGAGATAGTTTAAGTACTTGAAGTACTTAATTGTCTCCACATTTTGGCAAGAGTGCGATTTTGAAGCATGTTTCCTGTGCTGTGGGAAACACTCCGTGTTGCAACAGACGTGTTTCAGCCAGAAGCCAGTGGGACATTCAAATGCTTATTTGGCAGAGGGGGAGAAAAGGTCATTTATTGCAGCAGGGCGCTCTGTTATTTCAGACAAAGTTTTGGCTGCAAGATCTTTGTGTTTACACTGAAAATTCTTACTCCCCACTCGAAATTCTGCTGTTCAAACATATTTAATTACTTTGCGGACCCCCTCAAGCTCACACTGTGAGGATGGGGGTGTGCCATGGCTGCATTCACCACTACATCCGAGGACGAGCAACATCACCAGCCTTGCCAGGCACGGCATCCACCTCCGCCACATGGAGCTCCACAACACAGTGCTGCGCCACAGGCACCTGCACAGGAGCACAGAGGGCAACAACAGAGAGAGGTGCCGCTTGAGGAGGCCCCATCCACATCTGCCACCCACATTGAGGGGGAGGCGGAGGAGGCGGAGGAGGAGGAGGAGCAACCCATGGGCAGAGCAGCAGCTCACCTAGCTGCTCGTGAGGCCAGGGAGTCACTGATAAATGAACGGTTCTCCTAAAATCAGAAAGTGTTAAGAATCCAGTCCTCACACCACCTGGATTGAGCAGTGGCCACACCAGCAGCTCCCCACCCCCCTACCACTGCCTGCACAAAACAGGCTCATAACTGCACATACACCCACTGTAGAGTGATCCAATGGGTGGCATCAAGTGTCACTGTTCATGGTGAACCTCATGAAAGGGCCCTATTACAGAAGCCAGTCAAGAATGGCCAAAACGTGGCAGTAATGGTGACAATAATAATATTTAATGTGAGTTTAACAAAAAGCTAAAGTAAATAAAAAACACCCTTGTGCATATCCTTCGTGCTTACAAAACCTTTGCCTTTCTCTTCCGACTACTTCTAAATGCTGCATCCCTGCGGCTGCAGCAGAGGTAGTGGCAGGTTGCTCTTGTTCATGCCCTGACTGATTAGATGCTTTGGCCTCTGGGTTTTGGTGCCCCTGAGGGCCCCTCCAAAAACTGCTCCACCTGCACCTGTGCAGGGGCAGACTCGACCACCTGGAGAGGAGGCAGCATTGCGGGTATTGGTTGAGAGGGGGGCAACGGGTGAGATGTGGGAGCGCTTTGAGTGGTGTCCCCACTTCCATGTCCCCTTTCGCCATCATCCCTCCCCTGGGCCAGGCCCACACCACTCCTACCACCCTGCTGGACAACAGTTTGGAGGACACATGTAAAGCCTTGCTAGTGTATCTGTCTGCCTGTTTAAGGTGGCAGAATGTTGTTCACTGTGAGTCTGAACGGCCTTTGTTAGGGCCTGAATGGACTCATTTGTGAGCCATGCTTGAAGCTCAATGGAGGCTAGCCTTCTCTCCATCACAGACATTCCCGCACCTACCCGTGACACTATCTCAGGGAGTTGCTCACGTCCCTGTGACACTATCTCAGAGATGCCCTCACGTCTCTGTGACAGTATCTCAGAGATGCCCTCACGTCCCTGTGACACTATCTCAGAGATTCCCTCACGTCCCTGTGACACTATCTCAGAGATTTCCTCACGTCCCTGTGACAGTATCTCAGAGATGCCCACACGTCCCTGTGACAGTATCTCAGAGATGCCCTCACGTCCCTGTGACAGTATCTCAGAGATGCCCTCACGTCCCTGTGACAGTATCTCAGAGATTCCCTCACGTCCCTGTGACACTATCTCAGAGATGCCCTCACGTCCCTGTGACACTATCTCAGAGATGCCCTCACGTCCCTGTGACACTATCTCAGAGATTCCCTCACGTCCCTGTGACACTATCTCAGAGATGCCCTCACGTCCCTGTGACACTATCTCAGAGATTCCCTCACGTCCCTGTGACACTATCTCAGAGATTCCCTCACGTCCCTGTGACACTATCTCAGAGATTCCCTCACGTCCCTGTGACACTATCTCAGAGATTCCCTCACGTCCCTGTGACACTATCTCAGAGATTCCCTCACGTCCCTGTGACACTATCTCAGAGATGCCCACACGTCCCAGTGACAGTATCTCAGTGATGCCCTCACGTCCCAGTGAGAGTGGGCTCGATATTACCAGGGCTGCGGGTTCGTGGCGGGGGGGGGGGTCTATTGGGCGCGTGGGTAACGCGCAGGGTGAAATCAGTCTGCCCCGCGCGCAATCGCAGGCTAATTGGATCCACTTACCTGTTCTTCCGGGTTCCCCACTGCTGAGCTGCGCGGCGGGCGGACTGCGCATGTACAGGAAGGTCTGTCAGCTGGAGGAGCTCTATTTAAAGGGGCAGTCCTCCACGGACTGCTGCTGCAACAAATAGGAAAAAACACAGCATGGAGCAGCCCAGGGGGAAGGCTGCTCCCAGGTTTAATGATGCCTCACTCCAGCTCTTAATGGATGGGGTGAGGAGGAGGGGGAGGACAGAGATCTTCCCCCCGGCGGGCGGGAGGAAGCGGCCTGCCTCTGCCACCAAGAAGGCCTGGCTCGAGGTGGCAGAGGAGATCACCTGCAACACCAACATATCGCCCACCTGCACACAGTGCAGGAAGCGCTGCAATGACCTAAGTAGGTCAGCCAAAGTGAGTACACTTACTCATTCCCCTACACTCCGTCTGCCACATCACCGCCCCCACCCCACATCTCCTTCTGCACTGCCAACACTACTCTGTCACATCACCCCTCACGCCCACTCAAAGCTCATCCTCATCTTACCTGCACTTACTCACCTCGCCAGTACTCATCCCGCCACTACCACTCAACCCAATCCTCATACAATCTCATGGCTCTATCTCATACTCACCCTCTCATGCATCTCTTTCACAGTCAGCTTCATTCAACCTGCCACTACCTGTTTTGCAGCCACAGGGCATGCATCACATATGTGTAGTAGGCAGCGTAAGGCAAACGTGTCATGAGCATGAAGGGGATGCACAAGGGTGTTTGAGGGTTTGTCATGGTTTTTACTTCTATTTGATTTCTGATCAACTCACATTACGTATTATATTGGCACCACTACTGCCACATCTTTGCGAATCCTGTCTGGTTTGTGCAATAATGCCCTTTCCTGAGGATCACAATGAAGACCCACACCTGATGCCACCCATTGTGTCACTGCAGAGTGGGTGTAGGTGTATTTGCAGGGCTCTTTTGTGCAGACGACTGAGAGACGTCGGCGATGTCCCCGGTGGCACCCTGGAAGGATGCGGAAGAGAAGTTGTTGAGGGCAGTGGTGACTTTGACAGCGACAGGTAAGAAGATGGTGCTCGGCATGAAGGAGGCTGCAGATGTCCATGACTACATGTCGAGTGACTCTGAGCCTCCGTGTGCACTGCTGCTCAGAGAGGTCCAGGAAGCGGAGCCTCAGTCTGTGGACCCTGTGGCGAGGGTAGTGCCCTCTGCGACGCATCGCTCTCTGCCATTGCCCTCCCTCCTGCTGTGCAGGTGGATGTGTCACAGCAGGAGGGAGGGCAATGGCAGAGGTGGACGGCGTGGCCGGTGAGGCTGGTAATGCTGTTCGCCCTCCGAGGAGGTCATGACTGCAGCTACGGCGGCCCCCATCGGAAGATGTACATCTGAGGGGGTCCGCAAGGTAGGTACATGTCTCTGGACACCGGGGTAAGTGTGCAAGTTGGTGAATTTTATTGTTTGGAGGAGGGTGGTGGAGGCCAAACTTTGTCCAAGTTGACAGAGTGGCCTCCTGCAATGAGTGAGGGTCTCCCCCCTACACCTGTCAAATGGATCTTTGCAGCTGCCACAGGCTGATGGCTGCAACACGTCCATTTGAACTGGGAGTGTTTCCCCCAGTACGGGAAACAGTCCCAGTTGTTTGCAAAATCCCACCCCATGTAAAATATCTCCTTAATCAGGTCGTTAAACGACCTGAAATACCTAAATAAATAGCTTAAGTGGCACCCCGCCGGCTTTAATTGCTGGCGGGAGTCCCACACGTGGGGGCTGCGCGCGCATGTCAGCGCATCAGTGGGGAACCCGGAAGTGGGCGGGTTGGAGCCGGGCTCCCGACCCGCCCCGGGAATCCCCGATTTTCGGAGCCCCCCCCAGGAACACACCCGATAGCGGGTGCTAAAATCGACCCCAGAATCTCAGAGAGTTGCTCACGTCCCTGTGACACTATCTCAGAGATTCCCTCCCATACCTGTGCCACCATTCCACTCATACAGGAGTTGAACTCCTCCATCATCAGCGCTATTGTGGAGAGTGCGCCTGACACCTGTTTCAGCACCTCGCAAATGTGCTGCTGTCCCTCGATCATTCTCCTTTTAAAGGATGGCCCCCAGGGTTCAGCATCTACGTCCAGCTTAGCAGAGCCTGGAGAGGAGTGCTCCCACCGACGCGGACTCTCCACAGCTGCCCTGCCACCAGTGTCTGTTCGTGCTCACGTGTGTGGCAACTCACCAGGTACCAACCCAACTAACTGAGGACTAGGACCCACTGAGGTGTGTGTATCTGCGCTGGTGGATGGCTTGCTCACATGTGACAGTGCGACCTCAGAGGCCGGGAGCTCTCTGAGGAATCACCCTCTGCCATCACTGGGGTCGCTGAAGGGCCTGCAAGAGAACAGAAGGCAATATTAAGCATCATCACGGATGTGTCATGTTGCGATGAGCAGGCTGAGGTGCTGAAGATGGCAAGGCATGTTAACATCAATTCATATTGTGTGTGCCGAATGTTAAAGTTCTGTCACCAGACGTTTGTCGGGTGCCAGTCTCAGTGTCCCCGACGGACAGGCACTCGAGGGTGTGGCTGAGCTCCAGCGCCTCCTGCTCTGCGACTGTGAGGACGATGATTTGTTGCGGCCCCCCTCCGGTCCTCGCCCTCTCCCGTGCACTTTGTACTCTCTTCTCCTATAAGGGGAGAAAGTACAGTCGCTTGGGTGAGTGATGGTGACGTGGCCAACCGATGAATGCATTGGTTTGGTTTCGGCTGACCGTGAAAGAGATGCATCAGAGGGTGAGTATGAGACAGAGCGATGACATTGTATGAGGATTGGGGTGAGTGGTAGTGGTGAGGTGACTAATGGGGAGGTGAGGAAGTGCTGAGGAAGTGCGGGTAATTTGAGGATGAGCCTTAAGTGGGTGTGAGGAGTGATGTGATAGAGTAGTGTTGGCAGTGCAGAATGAGTTGGTGGGTGGGGGCGGTGATGTGGAAGACGGAAAGTAGGAGAATCAGTAAATGTACTCGCTTTGGTTGACCTAGTTAGGTCATTGAAGCGCTTCCTGCACTGGATCCAGGTGCGGGAGATGTTGCTGCTGCTGGTGACCTCCTCTACCACCTCGAGCCAGGCCTTCTTGGTGGCAGAGGCAGGCCACTTCCTCCTGTCCGCCGGGTAGAATATATCCCTCCTCTTCCTCACCCCATCCAGTAGCAGCTGGAGTGAGGCATCGCTGAATTTTGTAGCAGCCTTTCCCCTGTGCTGCTCCATTGTGCTGTGTGGGTGTTTGCTCCACGAGCAGCCATTGGAGAACTGCCCCTTTAAATAGAGCTCCTCCACCTGACAGCCTGTGATACAGTGCGCAGATCGCCCGCTGCACAGCTTTTGGACAGCAAATCTTGAAGCCACGTTAAGTGGCTCCAATTGACTCGCGATCACGTGGGAAACTGACTGTTTTTAATGGGCGGGTTACCCACGCGCCCAATCACCACCCCCCCCCACCCCCCCCCCCGCCACTGCCATCCCGCCTCTACGCTAATATCAGGGCCCAAGTATCTCATCTGTTTCGACCCTAATGTTACAATCTTTCTTCATAGCATTTTTCTTTCTGTCTCTCCTTCCACGTCACCTCTGATTCTTTACAGCTTGGTGAGGCCTGCTCATTGACAAGTCAAAGCAAGATACTCCAATCTTGTAGAGATCAGTGCTGTGGCAGCATTTGGAAGATTTGGGCTATTTTGACTCTGAACAATAGTGTGAAGTGGGTGATATCGAATCAGCTACCTGTTATATATCTTTCCCGATTTTAATTTCCATTGATTTCAATGGAAATGAAAATCTGGAGAGACGCACAACAGGCGGCTGATTTAATATCAGCCAATTTACACTATTGCCCAAAGTCAAACTTATCCCCATTGTGTGCAATTTTAGGCACCCTACCTCCAAAAGACCATTGGTAATGGTTCAGAGAAGTGTGACAAGAAAGATTCTGATACATTAATTTCTAAGTTATGAGGAGAGACTCACAGAGCTCAACTTGTTTTCATTTGGGGGACAATATGGAGGGTGCTCATTACCCTCATCTTTAAAATGCTCAGAGGCATAAAGAATCTAAATTCACACAGATGATTTAATTTGGAGAGCATGCATAGAGCTAGGGGCAACAGGTTCGAAATTAATACGCCTCAAGTGAGACTAGAAATTAAAAGAAGCTTTTCTTTTTACAGACTAGAAGAGATATGGAGCAAGAGTCCCACAATAGCAGTTGAGGTGGTTATTAATGAACTCTTTCAAAGGACATTTAAAAGAATATTTGGTTAGGAATGGGACCGAAGATCGCAGGGGTAAATGCAGACCAAGATTATCAGATGACTCACGAGACACAACAACAACAACTTGCATCTATATAGTCCCTTTAACATAGTAAAACGTCCCAAGGTGCTTCACAGGAGCGATTATCAAACAAAAATTTGACACCGAGCCACATAAAGAGATATTAGGACAGATGACCAAAAGCTTAGTCAAAGAGGTAGGTTTTAAGGAAGCGTCTTAAAGGAGGAGAGAGAGAGGTAGGTAGGTGGAAAGGTTTAGAGAGGGAATTCCAGAACTTAGGGCCTAAGTAGCTGAAAGCACAGCCGCCAATGGTGGGGCAATAGAAATCGGGGATGCGCAAGAGGCCAGAATTGGAGGAGCACAGAGATTTCGGAGGATTGTAGGGCTGAAGGAGGATGCAGAGATAGGGAGGGGTGAAGCCTTGGAGGAATTTGAACATAAGGATGAGCATTTTAAATCCGAGGCGTTGCCGGACCGGGAGCCAATGTATGTCAGTGAGCACAGGGGTGATGGGTAAACGGGACTTGGTGCGAGTTAGGATACGGGGAGCAGGGTTTTGGATCAGCTGAAGTTTATGGAGGGTGGAAGGTGGGAGGCTGACCAAGAGAGCATTGGAATAATCGAGACTGGAGGTGATAAAGCCATGGATAAGGGTTTCAACAGCACATGAGGCAGGGGCGGAGGTGGGTAATATTACAGAGGTGGAAGTAGGCAGTCTTGGAATAGGGAGGATATGGGGTTGAAAGCTCAGCTCAGAGTCAAATAAGATGCCGAGATTGCAAACGGTCTGGTTCAGCTTCAGACTGTGGCCAGGGAGGGGGATGGAGTTGGTGGTGAGGGAACAGAGTTCGTGGTGGGGACCAAGGACAATGGCTTTGGTCTTCCCAATATTTAATTGGAGGAAATGTATGTTCATTCAATACTGCTTGTCAGACAAGCAGATTGACAAATCAGAGGTAATGAAGGTGTTGAGAGAGGTAGAGCTGGGTGTCGTCAGCATACATGTGGAACCTGAGTTGTGTTTTCCAATGATGTCGCCGAGGGGCAGCATGTAGAATGAGAAATAGGAGGGGGCCAAGGATAGATCCTTGGGGGATTCCAGAGGTAATGATGCGGGAGTGAGAAGAGAAGTCATTGCACGTGAATCTCTGGCTATGACTGGATAGATAAGAATGGAACCAGGTGAGTGCAGTCCCACCCAGTTCGGCAATGGAGGAGAGACTTTGGAGGAGGATGGTGTGGTCAATCGTGTCAAAAGCTGCACACAGTTGTGTTAGCCTTCTCCAAACCCTCCCATCCTGGTCCCTCATTTTTCCCCTGCCCTCCATCTGACTGAAACACCAATGCCCACACTTTTAATGTCGCTGTTAAAATAGCAGAGAGAGGAATTTGGCACGAGCATCTCAATCAGGGATTCCAGTCTGTATAGATATAGCTTTTATTGCCAATGGAAAACAGCCAGAGCCCCAGCACAACTATCATGCCTTTCTGTCAGTAACCTAATCATTTCACTATTCAAAACCTTTGCCTACAGTATTCAAGCATGCTAATAGCTGAAATTGTGAATACCTCTACTTCAAAAGAAAGCAGATAAGAAGGTTGTGAGTTCAAGCCCCACTATAGGACTTGAGCACATAATCTAGGCTGACACTTCACTACAGTACTAAGAGAGAGCTGCACTGTCAGAGGTACTGCTTTCGGATGTGATGTTAAACTGAGACATCTGCCTGTTCAGCAGCTATAAAAAATCCTTTTTGAAGATGTGTAGGGAATTCTCCCGTGTACTGGTCAACATTGATCCTTAAACCAGCACTACCAAAACAGATGAACTGGTCAATTATTTTGTTACTGTTTGTGGGATTTGGTTGCCATGTTTGCCTACGTAATAACAGTGACGACATTTCAAAAAGTATTTCATTGGCTGTAAAGCACTTTGGGACATCCTAACGATATAAAAAGTACTATATAAATGGAAGTTCTTTCGTTTTCTTTCTTTCTGACATGAATTCTGATCTGAACTTAGTCTCTGCTGCAAGAAGTACAAAATCACCAAAAGTCATTGTAAAATATTCTAAAATCACACACATTCTGATATGTGCCGGCTCTTTGTTAGAGTAATCCAAAGCTAATCGTACTGCCCCGTGCTCTCCCCATAGCTCTGTATCATTTTCTGCTTCAAATATTTATCCAAGTCACTGGCTCAGCTACTCTCTGTGGCAAAACATTCCATGCTCCAACCCTCGACATAAAGACATTTCAGCTAAACTCTCCCCTCACTCTCTCAGTGACAATTTTAAATTGTCAGCACTGAGGCCCCAGCCTGAGGAACTATTTACCCTATAAAAAACCCTTCATAATTTTTTAATCAGCTCTATTAAATCCCCTCTTACCATTCGCAGCTCCAGTGGAAATAGTCCCAGTTTTGTCCTCATGATTATTGATTCTTATCCCCGGCATCATCCTGGTGAATCTATGCTGTATATTCCATATGCCTTTAAAGACCTTTATATAATGGGTGGCCAAATCTACAAACAATATTCTAACTGTAGCCTAAAACATTATTTTTTACTCCTGTACTCTATGCCTCCATTTATAAAACCAAGAATTCTATTAGCCTAGAAATTGCTCATGAAATAATGACGATGCTAACAAGTCTCACCGTTATTTCAGGGCAAATGGAAGAGCAAGTTCTGGAGAATTCACATGCGCAGTCAAACACAGAAATCCAGAAATTGCTCTACCATTTGCCGTTTGAAAGCTTTGTGTTAAAGAGATCTCGCCGGCTGAATGAATGGACCAGCGCAAACTTGCTGCACTGCCCAGCTGGAAACAAACTAATCTCTCCATCAAAAAGGTCCACTGGGTTTTTTAGGTCTAAACTAACTTTTAATGGCCTGGTAAGTACTAATGACAGCCAAACAACCTCTCTGGCATGAAAAATGTGCAGTCTCATTCTTATTATGGAAAAGGACAAGGAGCAATCTAGAGTAAAAATACTTAATTGGAAGAGGGCCAATTTCAGTTGGTTGAGAACGGATCCAGCCCGGGTAAATTGGAATCAAAGATTGGCAGGTAAAACTGTAATCGAATAATGGGCAGCCTTTAAGGAGGAGATAGTTCGGGTACAGTCTAGGTACATTCCCAAGAGGGGGAAAGGTAGGGCAACAAAAGCCAGAGCTCCCTGGATGATGAAAGAGATAGGGGGTGAGATGAAGCAGAAAAAGGGGTGTATGACAGATGTTAGGTTGATAATACAAGTGAGAACCAGGCTGAATATAGAAAGTACAGAGGAAAGTGAAAAAGGAAATAAGAGGGGCAAAGAGAGTGTGTGAGAATAGACCTGCGGCTAACATAATAGGAATCCAAAAGTCTTCTATAGGCATATAAATAGTAAACGGGCAGTAAGAGGTGGGGTGGGGCTGATTAGGGACCAAAAAGGAAATCTCCACATGGAGGCAGAGGCTGTGGCTAAGGCACTAAATGAGTACTTTGCATCTGTCTTTACCAAGGAAGAAGATGCTGCCCAAGTCATAGTAAAAGAGGAGGTAGTTGAGATACTGGATGGGCTAAAAATTGATAAAGAGGAGGTACTAGAAAGGCTGGCTGTACTTAAAGCAGATAAGTCACCTGGTCCAGATGGGATGCGTCCTGGATTGCTGAGGAAAATAAGGGTGGAAATTGCAGGGGTGCTGGCCATAATCTTCCAAAATGGGAGTGGTGCCAGAGAGAATTGCAAATGTTACACTCTTGTTCAAAAAAGGGTGTAAGGATAAAGCCGACAACTACAGGCCAGTCAGTTTAACCTCGGTGGTGGGGAAGCTTTTAGAAATAATAATCCGGGACAAAATTAAGAGTCACTTGGACACATGTGGATTAATAAAGGAAAGCCAGCACTGATTTGTTAAAGGCAAATTGTGTTTAACCTGCTTGATTGAGATTCTGGATGAGGTAACAGAGAGGGTTGATGAGGGCCATGCGGTTGATGTGTATATGGACTTTCAAAAGGCGTTTGATAAAGTGCCCCATGGGCTAAAGTACTACAGGGCTACGGAAAAAGTGCTAGAAAGTGGGATTCAGCTGGATAGCTCTTTCTCGGCCGGCACGGACACATTGGGCCAAATGGCCTCCTTCCATGCCATAACTTTCTATGATTCTATGAATGGGCTTGTCAGCAAAATTGAAGCCTGTGGAATAAAAGGGACAATGGCAGCATGGATACGAAATTGGCTAAGTGACAGGAAACAGAGAGCAGTGGTGAAAGGTTGTTTTTCAGACTGGAGGAAGGTATACAGTGGTGTTCCCCAGGGGTCAGTACTAGGACCACTGCTTTTCTTGATATATATTAATGACTTGGACTTGGGTGTACAGGGCACAATTTCAAAATCTGCAGATAACACTAAACTTGGAAGTGTAGTGAACAGTGAGGAGGATAGTGATAGACTTCAAGAGGATATAGACAGGCTGGTGGAATGGGCGGACACATGGCAGATGAAACTTAATGCAGAGAAATGCAAAGTGATACATTTTGTTAGGAAGAACGAGGAGAGGCGATATAAACTAAATGGTACAATTCTAAAAGGGGTAGAGGAACAGAAAGACTGGGGGGATATGTGCACAAATCTTTGAAAGTGGCAGGCCAGGTTGAGAAAGCGGTTAAAAAAAACATACGGGATCCTGGGCTTTATAAATAGAGGCATAGAGTACAAAAGCAAGGAAGTTATGTTGAACCTTTATAAAACACTGGTTTGGCCACTACTGGAGTATTGTGTCCAATTCTGGTCACCACACTTTAGGAAGGATGTGAAGGCCTTAGAGAGAGTGCAGAAAAGATTTACTAGAATGCTTCCAGGGATGAGGGACTTCAGTTACATGGATAGACTGGAGGAGCTGGGGTTGTTCTCCTTAGAGCAGAGAAGATTGAGAGGAGGTTTGATAGAAGTGTTCAAAATCATGAAGGGTTTAGATAAAGTAAATAAAGTGAAACTGTTCCCATTGGCGGAAGAATCGAGAACCAGAAGACACAGATTTAAGGTGATTGGCAAAAGAACCAAAGGAAAATCTTTTTTACGCATCACGTAGTTGTGAACTGGAATCTGCTGCCTGAAAGGATGGTGGAAGCATATTCAACAATGGCTTTAAAAAAGGAATTGGATAATCATTTGCAGAGCTACGAGGAAAGAGCAGGGGAATGGGACTAAGTGAATTGCTCTTACAAAGAGCCGGCACGGGCTCGATGGGCCGAATGGCCACCTTCTGTGCTGTAACCATTCAAAACATTCAGAATTTTTTTTTAATTCATTCATGGGATGTGGGCGTCGCTGGTGAGGCCAGCATTTATTGTCCATCCCTAATTGCCCTTGAGAAGGTGGTGGTGAGCCGCCTTCTTGAACCGCTGCAGTCCGTGTGGTGAAGGTTCTCCCACAGTGCTGTTAGGAAGGGAGTTCCAGGATTTTGACCCAGCGACGATGAAGGAATGGTGATATATTTCCAAGTCGGGATGGTGTGTGTCTTGGAGGGGAATGTGCAGGTGGTGTTGTTCCCATGTGCCTGCTGCCCTTGTCCTTCTAGGTGGTAGAGGTCACAGGTTTGGGAGGTGCTGTCAAAGAAGCCCTGGCAAATTGCTGCAGTGCATCTTGTAGATGGTACACACTGCAGCCACAGTGCACCAATGGTGGAGGGAGTGAATGTTTAAGGTGATAGATGGGGTGCCAATCAAGCGGGCTGCTTTGTCCTGGATGGTGTTGAGCTTCTCGAGTGTTGTTGGAGCTGCATTCAGCCAGGCAAGGGGAGAGTATTCCATCACACTTCTGACTTGTGCTTTATCGATGGTGGAAAGGCTTTGGGGAGTCAGGAGGTGAGTCACTCGCTGCAGAATGCCTAGTTCTGACCTGCTCTTGGAGCCACAATATTTATGTGGCTGGTCCAGTTAAGTTTCTGGTCAATGGTGACCCCCAGGATGTTGATGGTGGGGAATTCGGCAATGGTCATGCCATTGAATGTCAAGGGGAGGTAGTTAGACTCTCTCTTATTGGAGATGGTCATTGCCTGGCACTGATCTGGCGGGAAGGTAACTTGCCGCTTATCAGCCCAAGCCTGGATGTTGTCCAGGTCTTGCTGCATTCGGGCACAGACTGCTTCATTACCTGAGAGGTTGCGAATGGAACTAAACACTGCAATCATCTGCGAGCATTCTGACCTTATGATGGAGGGAAAGTCATTGATGAAGCAGCTGAAGATAGTTGGGCCTAGGACACTGCCCTGAGGAACTCCTGCAGCAATGTCCTGGGGCTGAGATGATTGGCCTCCAACAACCACTACCATCTTCCTTTGTTCTGGTATGACTTCAGCCACTGGGGAGTTTTCCCCCTGATTCCCATTGACTTCAATTTTACTCGGGCTCCTTGGTGCCACACTCGGTCAAATGCTGCATTGATGTCAAGTGCAGTCACTCTCACCTCACCTCTGGAATTCAACTCTTTTGTCCATGTTTGGACCAAGGCTGTAATGAGGTCGGGAGCCGAGTGGTCCTGGTGGAATCCAAACTGAGCATCGGTGAGCAGGTTATTGGTGAGTAAGTGTCGCTTAATAGCACTGTCGACGACACCTTCCATCATTTTGCTGGTGATTGAGAGTAGACTGATGGGGCAGTAATTGGCCGGATTGGATTTGTCCTGCTTTTTGTGGACAGGACATACCTGGGCAATTTTCCACATTGTCGGGTAGATGCCAGTGTTGTAGCTGTACTGGAACAGCTTGGCTAGAGGCGCGGCTAGTTTTGGAGCACAAGTCTTCAGCACTACAACCGAGATGTTATCAGGGCCCATAGCCTTTGCTGTATCCAGTGCACTCAGCCGTTTCTTGATATCTCGTGGAGTGAATCGAATTGGCTGAAGACTGGCTTCAGTGATGGTGGAAATCTCGGAAGGAGGCCGAGATGGATCATTCACTTGGTATTTGTAGCTGAAGATGGTGGCAAATGCTTCAGCCTTGTCTTTTGCACTCTGGACTCTGCCATCATTGAGGATAGGGATGTTCACGGAGCCTCCTCCTCCCGTTAGTTGTTTAATTGTCCACCACCATTCATGACTGGATGTGGCAGGACTGCAAAGCTTTGATCTGATCCGTTGGTTGTGGAATCGCTTAGCTCTGTCTATAGCATGCTGCATCCGCTGTTTAGCATGCATGTAGTCCTGAGTTGTAGCTTCCCCAGGTTGGCACTTCATTTTTAGGTACGCCTGGTGCTGCTCCTGGCATGCTCTTCTACACTCCTCGTTGAACCAGGGTTGATCCCCTGGCTTGTTGCTAATGGTAGAGTGAGGGCTATGCCGGGCCATGAGATTACAGATATACAGGTTACAGTTAATATGTGTTAAATCAGTGTGCAACGTTGATTTGAAGGGACAGTTATAATTTTGGAACTCAACGCTCTAGCTAATGCACTGTCTTACCATGCACAACTGAACAGGGGTAGATAGCCTGGAGAACCCCCCACCAGCGCTATGTAAAGGGACCATTCAGGATTTACAGGTTCCATTGCGGACCCGTATTTTATATTTTGGAAATAAGGGGTGTCTTTAAGAGGTGCGAATCACTCACGCGATATCAGGGCCCCCCTGCTGGTGAGAAGCCATTCAACAGCACAGCCAGCTGCTCACCGGAATCAGGTAAATGACCAGGCAGCACAATTCTCACATGCTGTCTGCATCGCAATGACCGGGCGCAGGTTAATCACGCTCCGCGACCCCCGCGACCGGATTCGGGGGTTAACGAATTTAACCCTTAACAGCCCTCAACTCATTTCTTTTAATGCCTACACTGGCTCAGTACACTGCAGGTTCCAGAAGAATACTAATTCTCTTCCTTATACCATATTGCATATTATGTGCGAGTGAGTCCATTAGTACAACAGCATATGAAACATTAATTTTACTGTTACTTATAACTTCTAGAATCTCTAAGCAAATTTCAGTTGTTTTTTTGTGTCCTATATTAAACACCTCAGGAACATCTACATCAATTGAATGTGAAAATAATGTTAGCTTCTATACTTAGCACCAGCGTAAACGAGTAATGGTCTTTAACATTTAATTTAATATATTTAATGAAAGATACAGATTCAAGTAACCAAAATGATCCCAGGTATCAGGAACTTAAGGAAATTTAAGGAGAGAAGAAAATCTGGAAGCAGATTCAATAGCAACTTTCAAAAGGGAATTCGATAAATACATGAAAAGCAAAAAAATTGCATGTCTTTGGGCAAAGAGTAGCAGAGTGACTCTTTCAAAAAGCCAGCACAGGCACGATGGGCCAAATGGCCTCCTTCCACGCTCTATGATTCTATGAGGTGGAGCTTGTTTTCTTCAGGAAACAGACATCAAGGTGACATAATTGAAGTTTTCAAGATCATGAAGGAAACTGATGAACTTGATCCAAGCCTGTGATAATATCAGAGAATACAAATTAAAATGAGGAAGTTGGGACTAAAAAAGATGTCAGGTGGAACTGTTTCACCTCAAGGGCAATGGACTTATAGAATAAGTTCCCAGAGAAGGCCATTGAATCGGACAGTACAAATGTGTCTGAGACAATTCGGTGTGTTTTCGGATGGAAAAGCGGTTGAGGGGCTAGATGAGAATGTTGGGGTTGATCTATCAAAAAGAGAAAGGCTTGTTGGACCTAATAACCTTTTCTTGTTCCTAAAAATTCTCATGTTAATATCTTTTTTCTAATGCCCATTTCATGTTCCATATGTTCTCATGTTTTTCATGTAAGCTATCAGGGATAGGGTCAGGTAGGGACTGTCACATCTCCCCCTCAATAGAATAATGGGGGAATTTCTGTTCACCATTTCTAGCAAAACCAAAACATATTCCTTATAGCCTTGCTTGTGATTTCACTGGTAGCGAGGAGACGAAATCTTCCCTTATGAAATCTATATGCCTGATAGTGATTTGACAGAGTATCTAATGCACAGTCTCAGAAGAGCACCCTCTGCTGCAGCATTGACACAATTACTTTAACAAATACACTCTCCAGCTCTGGAAGCTGGGGCGGGGGAGGGGGCAGGGGATGGGGAAATGGAAATTTAAATTTGCAATCAACTTACAAACATCAGTCCCCTGGACCTGATGGCCTACATCCGAGGGTTCTAAAAGAGGTGGCTGCAGAGATAATGGATGCATTGGTTATGATCATCCAAAATTCCCTGGATTCTAGAACGGTCCCAGTGGGTCGGAAGGTAGCAAATGTAACCCCGCTATTCAAAAAAGGAGGGAAAGAGAAAACAGGGAACTGCAGGCCAGTTAGTCTGACATCAGTCGTCGGGAAAATGCTGGAATCCATTATTAAGGAAGTGGTAACAAGGCACTTAGAAAATCATAATATGATTAGGCAGAGTCAACATGGTTTTATGAAAGGGAAATCATGTTTGACAAACCTATTAGAGTTTTTTGAGGATATAACTAGCAGGGTAGATAAAGGGGAACCGGGGATGTAGTATATTTGGATTTTCAAAAGACATTCAATAAGGTGCCACATTAAAGGTTGTTACACAAGATAAGGTCTCATGGGGTTGGGGGTAACATATTAGCACGGATAGAGGATTGGTTAAAGGACAGAAAACAGAGAGTAGGAATAAATGGGTCATTTTCAGGCTGGCAGGCTGTAACTAGTGGGGTACTGCAAGGATCGGTGCTTGGGCCTCGGCTATTTACAATCTACATTAATGACTTAGATGAAGGGACCGAGTGTAATGTATCCAAGTTTGCTGCTGATATAAGCTAGGTGGGAAAGTAAGCTGTGAGGAGGACACAACAAGTCTGCAAAGGGATATAGACAGGTTAAGTGAGTGGGCAAGAAGGTGGCAGATGGAGTATAATGTGGGGAAATGTGAGGTTATTCACTTTGGTAGGAAGAATAGAAAAACAGAATATTTTTTAAATGGTGAGAAACTATTAAATGTTGGTGTTCAGAAAGACTTGGGTGTCCTTGTACAAGAAACACAAGAAGTTAGCATACAAGTACAGCAGGCAATCAGGAAAGCAAATGGAATGTTGGCCTTTATTGCCAGGGGGTTGGAGTACAAAAGTAAGAAAGTCTTACTACGATTGTAGGGCTTTGGTGAGACCTCACCTGGAGTACTGCGTACAGTTTTGGTCTCCTTATCTAAGGAAGGATATACTTGTTTTAGAGGCAGTGCAGCGAATGTTCACTAGATTAATTCCAGGGATGAGATGGTTGTCCTATGAGGAGAGGTTGAGTAGAATGGGCCTATACTCTCTGGAGTTTAGAAGAATGAGAGGTGATCTAATTGAAACATTTAAGATTCTGAGGGGGCTGGACAGGGTCGATGCTGAGAGGTTTTTTCCCATGGTTGTTGAGTCTAGAACTAGGGGGCATAGTCGCAGGATAAGGGGTCGGCCATTTAAGACTGAGATGAGGAGGAATTTCTACACTCAGAGGGTTGTGAATCTTTGGCATTCTCTACCCAAGAGGGCTGTGGATGCTGAGTCATTGAATATATACATTGAATATATATTGAATATTCAAGGCTGAGTTAGATAGATTTCTGGACTCTAGGGGAATCAAGGGATATGGGAATCGGGAAGGAAAGTGGAGTTGAGGTTGAAAATTAGCCATGATCTGATTGCATGGCGGAGCAGGCTCGAGGGGCCATGTGGCCTACTCCTGCTCCTATTTCTTATGTTCTTATATTCTTAAACACAAGAGGTTAGAAATTACTGCCGGTAATGTTATCATAGGAATGCTTAATGTGCTCATATGAAACTACTCATATCAAATGTAAATAAATAGATTAGCACCACCATTAAATTAGTGGGGAGAGTACATTGATACAAGCATATTTAATGTTCATACGCTAACCTCACCAAAAGTAATTTCCAGATCATACAATTACACCTTTGGGACATGTCGGCATCAAAATACAAACACAAACTAATTTCTTTGTAATTATTTTCTGTCACGAATAGAGAAAGGTTATTTTGTTCCATGTATTTCTTTTCCACTATTTATGTTATTGTGTTGTTGAGCATTAGAAATTACAGAGATCTACTTGTCAGGTGTTATGTGAAAGAAAAATGTCACATTTCTAACGCTGCAGATCTCTTTCAGCTCTTGATTCAACATTAACAGTAGTTTAAAGGGATGAGGTGAAACACAAGCAATCTAAACTGTCCAGGTACAGAGATTCAAGCAAGCACCACATCATACCTTGGGGTAAGTACTGACATCAGGGTGTCCTCCCTCAGTATCTTTTCATGAAGCCAGTTAAAGGCATTTTTTAAAGGATTTTCCCAAATATTCAAACAGGTGAGACCATCATTTTTTTTAGAATATACTAAAGCACACAGACAACAGAATGGGCACCAAACCAAGCTGAAAACACTAAACTTGTCTAAATGTAGTTATTTTAGGCCTATTCTTAAATAAATTAGCTCCACACTTGGATTATTCAGTGTTTTGAAGGTGCCTTCCCCTTGATAGCATGCATATGCAAAGGAACAAAATGTCTCTCTGCACACAAGCAATGCCATTTTTGGATCTCGCCATTGAGATGAGTGCACAGAAAATGTATCTCTGCATATGATTCACAGTGGAAAATTGCAGACAATGTGCATCTGGTCTCTACGCTTCCCTAAAGCAAACGTCTTGCTTCACAGACTCTGAGGGGAGGGAATGCATGTTTATTCTGAAACTTCACCGAAGGGAAGTTTAAAGCATTCAACAGAGAATAATAAAAAAAACAAATGTAACCACAGGGGAAGTAGTCAAGATAAGGAAGGTGAAGCATTAAGAATCGTGTTAAAATCAATAAACAAGTACCTGCTAGAAAGAATCATTATATTGATTTATCAACTTAAAATAACACAAGAAGCAAGAGGAACAACATACTGCGGCTTAAAAGTTAGGTGGGATGTAGAATGTAAATATAAAGGGCTAAATACACATCTCAGACTAGAATACAATATAACATCAAATTAGATTTTTTTGGCCCATTAAGCCTGCGCTTTCCATAGACCATATTTAATCTACTCTATTGTGAACTCAGCAGAACCTGCTACATATTCGGGGCTGCCTTGGATATCCGTTTGGGTTCAGTGGCATCAGTTGCTCCCCTAAGCAGTCCGAGCATCTTACTTTGATGGGAGTTGGCTCACACTGCTCTATGTCTACTTGTACGAAAGTGTAACTCAGAGACGTAAGAGTACTGCTCCCTTGGCTATTCGTGTCTTTTGCACGTGAGCTCCCCCAATCTCTCCAGGGGTGGATTGAGCAAACACTTGGTGAGACAAGGCCAGATACAAATCAATAAGCTGCTTTATTTCACAATAAGGTCAACGTACAGAACAGCAGATATGATCAGACTCACTTAATTCAATCTGTACAATTGATTTTTGCATAATAATACAAAACAAAGAACACACCAGGCTTCCCCAAATCAGTGGCTGGTCTTACTTAACTCAACAAGATGACGTCAAACTATCCTCCAGCATTTCTAACCTCTAAGTCTCAGTGAAAGCTCTTGCAGTTTTCTCTTTAGAAACCCAATTGCCTTCATAGCGTTACCAAGCTGATTGTCCGACTCGGTGAGATGTGCTCTTGCAGCCCTACATTTTCTCTACATTCATTTAAATAGATGGAATTGGCAGGCCTGCAACCCTTGATCTTCTTTTCACTAATTTAAATGGATGGAAAATTAGGGGCTGTGGGCCCACCATTTCCCAATCAGAGTGTAACTTCTCACTGGCTGCACCTTAGAAGGGTATCAACCCTAGCACCTATTGGTCTGTTTGCATAGCAAGTGCAGATTGCATCTCGCCCTGTGCTTGAATGGTGAGGCCCATGGTGCCCCTGATATTGGGCCTCGGGCCATATCGCAATGGAGCCAGCCGGCGAAGAGGAAACCGAGATTGGGCCACTCCTAGTGTTGCAGCGGCCCTCGGGTAAGTGAGGGCCGGAGTGGGGTAGGGGAATAGAAAGCCGGGGGAGAAATCAAGGGAGAGGTCGGGGGGGTCGGGGGTTTGGATTGGAGGCTGGGGGTCGAGAGTGGCAGCAATCGGGGCAGGGGTCAGGAGCGGCGGTGCATTGGGGGTGGGGTTGGGATGGGAAAGACGGTGAATGGGGGGCTTGGGGGTCAGGAGTAGTGGTGAATGGGGGGGGGGATTGGGGGTGGGGAGCGGCAGTGAATGGGGAGTTGAGGGTGGGGAATGGTGGTGAATGAGGGGGGGATTGGGGGTGGGGAGCGGCAGTGAATGGGGAGTTGGGGCTGGGGAACGGCGGTGAATGAGGGGGGATTGGGGATGGGGAGCAGCAGTGAATGGGGAGTTGAGGGTGGGGAACAGCGGTGAATGAGGGGGGGATTGGGGGTGGGGAGCGGCAGTGAATGGGGAGTTCAGGGTGGGGAACAGCGGTGAATGA
The DNA here is from genome assembly GCF_035084215.1 of Heptranchias perlo. Taxonomy (NCBI): domain Eukaryota; kingdom Metazoa; phylum Chordata; class Chondrichthyes; order Hexanchiformes; family Hexanchidae; genus Heptranchias; species Heptranchias perlo. Next base: position 29,881,586 of record NC_090329.1, on the reverse strand, counting down.
GGGGGGGGATTGGGGGTGGGGAGCGGCAGTGAATGGGGAGTTGGGGCTGGGGAACGGCGGTGAATGAGGGGGGATTGGGGGTGGGGAACGGCGGTGAATGGGGAGTTGAGGGTGGGGAACGGCGGTGAATGAGTGGGATTGGGGGTGGGGAGCGGCAGTGAATGGGGAGTTGAGGCTTAGGGAACGGCGGTGAATGAGGGGGATTGGGGGTGGGGAGCAGCAGTGAATGGGGAGTTGAGGGTGGGGAACGGCGGTGAATGAGGGGGGGATTGGGGGTGGGGAGCGGCAGTGAATGGGGAGTTGAGGGTGGGGAACGGCGGTGAATGAGGGGGGGATTGGGGGTGGGGAGCGGCAGTGAATGGGGAGTTGGGGCTTAGGGAACGGCGGTGAATGAGGCGGATTGGGGGTGGAAGCAGCAGTGAATGGGGAGTATGGCTTAGGGAACGGCGGTGAATGAGGGGGATTGGGGGTGGGGGGGCGGCAGTGAATGGGGAGTTGGGGCTTAGGGAACGGCGGTGAATGAGGGGGATTGGGGGTGGGGAGCAGCAGTGAATGGGGAGTTGAGGGTGGGGAATGGAAGTGAATGAGGGGGGATTGGGGTGGGGAACGGCGGTGAATGGGGATTTGGGGGTTGGGAGTGCCGGCGAGCTTTCTTTAAATGTGGGATCAGGAGAACCTCTTCCGGGCTCCACATTCAGGTAAGTAAATTTGAAATACTTAGCTCCTAGGTAGCAGGCAGCCCCAGAGACTGTTGTTACTGAGTGCAGCTAACGCCAGCGCCGACTGCCTCAGGGGCACGCCAGTCTTGACCTGGGGGCCTCAAAAAGGCGTTAGGCCTCTTATTTGCACATCCAAAGAAGCTAACGCCTATTTCAGACGTGGACCCTGGACGCCTATTTTTTTCCCTTTACCCATATGGCGGGCACTTCCAGCCAGAAATGTGTGTCCTGTCCGCCATATTGGGGGGTCAGTAACAGGCACCAAATTTATAGCCCTTGATTTCTTCACTGCCCTTTTTATACTGCAGGCTGGATTAGGCAACAACATGAACTGGATTAAAGCATAGACAATAATTCTGAAGTCACGATGTTAAAGCAACTGCACATGTACAAATCCTGCTCATATTCAGCATGTTTCTGACTTCCCCAGTCTGGCCAGAGTTTCCCTGATATCATAGGTAGAGGCCAGCAATGTGGAAACCACACTGAGAAGTCAGCCTGCCCGCTGTTAGACCCAAGTCCTACTAATCGCAGCTGCCCAACAGCACCCAGTGGTCAGAAATACCAGGTAAGGAACCTGGTTTTGGTGCTTCTGACACACTGTGTGTATTTTACAGGATTAGTTTCAAAGGCACCGGTGTCTGATGCAACCCTGTAAAGTAAATAAAAGACAAAGGGGTAAAGTTTTGTCTTTACTGCCTAGGCGCTAAACATCGTCTGGATGGAGCGCAGAAAGGAAAAACATGCTGGAAAGGTTCATACAACACTTACAGAACCTGCCTGATTTCCCTTCTGTTAATTTCAATGGAAGGAAAATCAGTTGGGTTCTGTTGCAAGCGTGGGATTCTCCCTGCCAAGTTTTCCTTTAGCCGCACTGCCCTAGCAATGCTTAACGCCCAGGCAATAAAGATGAAAATCTACTGCAGAATCACTATAACATGGCCATGTCGTAAAGTGTTCCTGAATTCTATGATGTTTATAGTGTCTAAAATAATACATCTCTCAACAAAGAACCTTTGACATGAAAAGTGAGGGGCCCAAAGTTGAATCTAACTCTAGTGATTCTTCCAGATCTGGGAACCTCATTACTTTCCAGCAATGTGTCAACTGTGAGCTGTTAAAGAGCCTATATTACTGTCCTGTGACACACGATCCTGAGAGAATGCTGAGAGTAGAAGTCTAAGTGTCATGGGTTATCAGTTAATGTGCCGTATGATATCTGACTCCCTCATGCCTTCCACCTCCCTTCTTCTAACACAAAGTTGAGAGCGCTCCATGGCAATGGGGCCCTGGTTGCTCTCATCACAGACCTATAACCTCAAATTACCCCAAATTGCCTGAGGGTAATTGACTATTTACATTTAATTACCAAATGAATCACAATAGCCCTTACAGCAGTGAAGCCTCAGGACTTCATTGAAGCTAATTTCCTATATGTTGTAGTAAAGAACAATCAGAAGTAAATTGTCTATGGCACAGGATGGGCTGATATTATTGTATTGAATAAAGACAGATAGTGGAGGCACTTTTACTGTCATATCTTACCAGACTCCTAAAACAACATAGTTTTTGGAGTAAGAAAATACATTCTATGTTTATACACTGCTGATCAAAGTGGCTTATCTCTACTAATTCAACGAATAATTTTAGTCACTGTTAAAACAACATTACCCTTCCTCGGTGACTTAGATAGCTTACATTTTATGCCATTATATTGGTTGAATTTTACAACAAATGTGAAGTGGCTGGCCTTATTTTTTTTTAAAATCAATGTTGTTAGTGTACAATTTTGCTTTTGGCTAATAGCAAAAAAATATAAAGAATGTAATTTGTTATTCAATTTAAATTACTTTCTCCCACTCCTCCACTTTCTCTCCCCTTACCCCCTCTTGCATAAAGTAATAGATGTATTTTCCTGCTGTTGCTCCCCAAAACACCCAATTCCCCAGGCGCAAAGGTCAAGAAAAAGGGCTGGAGGCCCAATGTAGCAGGTCTTCACTCCTTTAACGTTGCCCTAGGATTTCTAGTGCTTTTCATGGGCTGGAGGGAAGAGTTTGGCCTGCACCTATAATAGGGGCAGGGCAGGTGGAGGCATTCAGATGAGGCTATGGGGTTGGGCGGGGGGGGAGGTGTTCCTGGCTTCTTGATTCATTTTCCTGATCCAAGGTCAGCAATACACCCAGCACAGAGGTGCCCAGGGATCATGACGGTGTGGCCTGCTCCCAGACCCCTGACATCCGTAGAGGTCAAGGGGGGCAAGCCAAAGACTTGAGTTGAGGATTACTTTGAAATTTTCTGCTCCCTCAGGATGTTTTAGTTCAATCATGACTCTTTAGTTGCCAGTCTCCATCAGCAGCCAGACGGTCCTGATTTCTGAAGTCTAACAGGCCTCACAGGCCTGCAGCTGCACCTTGTTTTCCTGTCCCATTCGCTGGTGCTAGCCCCCATTGGAAGCCCAGCACTGCAGGATGCCACTGGGCCATGTAAATGGCATGTGATTGGAGATAGGAAATCCCAGCGATCCCACAGCTGCTCACTCTAGGTGCACTGCTTCTGTTTAACAATGGGGCAGGGGACAGGTATATCAGCCCTAGTGATCCTTGCTGTGGTATGCTTCTATTGGGTTTGGCAGCCCTCTAGTGCCTCACACAAGTACCCATTCTTCATGTGTGAATCTAGACATGAGTGCCAGTAGGCTATTCATAATAGAAGGGCATCACACCCACACCTGATCCTGTCCTCATCACATGCCCATACATGGCCTCTCCAGTAGTGGTGAGCAACAGTAACACTAGTTAATTTATTTCTCCTTTCTACCGTGGAGGCACCAAGGTCAAATGAGGTCTGTCTGAAATCAGCTAACTCAGCATAGATCAGAGATTGAATCAATAACTTGCATTCCTATACTGCCTTTTATGTAGAAAAACGTCCATGACGCTTCACAGCAGAATAATCATCCAAAAATGGATGCTGAGCCAAAGAAGGAAATATTAGGAGGGGTGACTAAAAGCTTGGTCAAAGAGGTGGGTTTTAAGGAGGGTCTTAAAGGAGGAGAGGCAGGTGAAGAGACAGAGAGGTTTACGGAGGGAATTCCAAGAGGGTAGGGACTAGACGGCTGAAGGTACGGCTGCCAATGGTGGGGTGAAAGGAGTGGGGGATGCACAAGAGACCAGAGTTGGAGGAACCCAAAATTCCCTCAGTGCTATAGGGCTGGAGAAGGTAACAGAGATAGGACTTCACTGCTCTGTGTGGCTCGATACCCCATCACATAGCACAATTACGCACTAACCCACCAGGGAAATTGCATAGAATCTGTTTACTACATTTAATAATACAGGTACTTGGGAAGTGCAATGAGTACATTGATGCCACAGCTTTCAATATCATTGCATCCCTATCATTCAAAAATAAATATACCCTGTTAGATACATCTGGGTAGATTTTACAAATTGGCACTCCTTGTGTGGAGCTTTGCACAGTGGAGGTCATATATGGAGGTTAGTGCAGCCCAAACAATTTTCCATCAATTAACTTTATCCCATTAAGTATTGCATTATTTGTTTGATTGTTTTCCTTAGGTAGTTTCCACACTATTATGGGCCAACTTTTCCAAGACCCTGCGTCACTGGCAAGGGCTTGCACGTATCGAGTGACTTAAAGAAAAATCGCAGGTACATTGCCCACAATTTTCTGTCAAGGGATGGAAATTCTCAGTCAGTGCACCCACAATTTTCTGATAAGCCACCCACTGCATCCGGCCCCGCGGTAACAAGGGTAACAAGGGGTCCAGGAAAATTACCCCTATATCTCTAAAAGTATAAAATGAAATGAAAAAAAAATCACGATTGTTTTCTGAATTGCAACTCTTACCAATGTTTAGAAATATGTTATATCACTACAGCCGAAGACAAGAAAAAACAGTTAGAAAGCCCCTAATTCTTTCACGTTGATGAAAAAAAATTACTCTTACCTGTATGATAACAATTTTTACAATACATATAAAACAATGTTTTACATGGAGGGTGGCCTCAGGCTATCTTAAAAGATGGGACTTAAGTTCACATTCTTCCAAGAAATTTGTTTAGCAGCTGCCAACTCCCAGGAAGCAACCGTGCTTACAATTCCCAGCAGACATCAGTCTGATTATTTGCAGGTAATCTATACAATGCCCTGAAGTCCCTCATTCCTCAAGCCAAAGCAATAATTTTGAGTTTGCTTCTTTTTCCTGAGGACTTGAAAACAAGATAAAACATTTTGAGATAAATATTGGCAGGGAAACTATTTGTAAAGGTTTATTTTTACAGACAGAAAGACAGAGAGAAAAAGAAAATGAAAGAAACACAGTGAGAGACTGAAACAGCAAAAGAAAAGAGAGACCAATTATGAGAGGAACAGAGATAGAAGATGGAGAAGGAGAGTGGAATCTTTATATTTTGTAATATATTCTAAATGGTTGCAGGAATTATCTTTTGTTTATACTGAGAATTCGAAAATAATAGTTGTTTATAAAAATAGATCTATTTAAGTAACTGTGATATTTGTTCATTTATCTGCATGCTGTGGGTAAGGAAAACATTATTTATTTTCCAAGAACTAATCAAGAAACAATTCACTGTTTCAGGGGAGATCTTTTACAAACTTCTTTCCAAATTCTTTTAGTGCACTCATTCCCCATTCCCATACCCTAGCACCATGTTTGCAACAATGTAATCACTCATTCACTGTAAGCAGCACCATGATATCTGCTTTATATATAAGTCTTGTGTCCAGTGTCCACGTGGTACACTCCAGATGTCATTCTTCAGGCATGACGCTCAAGACATTACACTCTGTTACAGATGCAAAATGTTTTTTTTAGAAGAAAGTAAACAGGCATTTCATCGTGGGTTCTGATCTGGATCTTGAAATTTACAAGCAATTTTACGACCTCTAACTCATGCTAAGAAAGAAGAGAGAACATGCATTTACTTAGCACCTTTCACATCCTCAGGATGTCCCAAAATTCTTGCAGCCAACAAATTACTTTTGAAGTGTGGTCACTGTTATTTTGTTTAAACACAGCAGCCAATTTACACAAAGCATAAATAGCAACGAGATTAAAAAAGAAAGACTTAGAATCATAGAATCATGGAAAGGTTACAGCACGGAAGGAGGCCATTCGGTCCATTGAGTCCGTGCTGGCTCTAAGCAAGAGCAATCCAGCTCGTCCCACTCCCCCGCCCTATACCCTTTCCTTTCAAGTATTTATCCAGATCCCTTTTGAAAGCCATGATTGAATCTGCCTCCATCACCCCCTCTGGCTATTATATAGCCTTTCACCACCTCAGGACAGCCCATAGTGCTTTATAACCAATGAAGTACTGTTGAAGTGTAGTCACTGTTGCAATGTAGGAATGACCAGTTAATCTATTTTTGGGGGCGTTAGTTGAGAGATAAATGTTGGCAAGGGGACCACTAGAACTCACTGCTCTTCTTCCAATAGTGCCAGGTAGAAAGGGCCTTGGTTTAACATTTCAACCAAAAGATGCTACCTCTAACAATGTAGTATTCCCTCAACACTGCACTGAAGTGTCAGCCTAGATTACGTGCCCAAGTCCTGGAGTGAGGATTAAACCCATGACCTTCTGACACAGAGATAAAAGTACTACCATTGAGCCAAGCTGCCACTTTACAAGCTGACAAGTTACAACCACCTACAATTGGCTGGATTTCCACAGGGAGTACTTGACCATTGCCTTTAAATGAACAGGCTGGGTTAGCAGCTAAACATGAGAACCATGTTCCAGGCCCCAAACTACCCGTGAGCAGGAAGTATCCCATGACAGAATGCTTATGAAAATATGAGGAAGACTGGAAAAAGATACAACCCTCCTTTCTGATAAAATATTTTCCGTGAGGATCCTTCAACAAGCTGACTGTCTTTTTAATGAGGAAACTTATTCAAGACAGACTTACCTCATGTCTTACTTCGTAGAAGGACAGGGACAGAGTATTGTATTCCTTGTTTCACAGTTTCCTGTAGACAATCTCTATTTGTCATATCTCAAGGGGTTTATATTCTTTTGTCACAATTTTTAAAAAAGAACTAACTTACAAAAATCGGTGCCCTGCATATCGACTGTCAACCTTTAGATATTTTTGACATTTCCAGGCCTGAGGAGATAGAACAACATTTGGACAGACTGTAATTTTTAACAGTTATCCTCTCACCACCTGATCAAGATAAGTTACTCAATTTAAATACATGCTGGTTTATCTCTTGAAATGATCACAAGTGTTAATAGCAGTGTAAAGTGGATTTCAGAGAAACAGACACATGATTAAAAGCTGATCAGATATAAATTAAGAAGCGACTTCTTTAAACTTAATCTTGTGGATTTCTAGTGCAGACATCCACCGGGGTGCAGTGAACAATGACTTAATTGAAGCAATTAGAACAAACAATTACAGATTTCTAATCCAGCAGGGAGCACAGGGATATGAGGTTAGTGCTGAGACAGGGGGAAGATAAAATGGGCAGTTTTGAGTCTAGTTCATAAACTTAATGAACTGCTTCTGTAGACATATAAATCAAATTTTAAACAAGTAACATCATGCAGATGTCACCAGATGACTTATTATGGCTTCTCAGCTTAAAGAAAAAATGTTTCTCCCCTGAATAATTTTAAGAAACAAAATAACGTATCAGAAACAGATTGTGATGAGTGAGGTTGAAGGGGGCCTGGAGATGGTGAAGCAGAAGACCAGGCCCCAGATCAGGGATTGTGGTAATTTCCTTCTGCTATTTGCTCCTCATCCTATTCTCTTATTCAATCACTGCTAACGAAACATGTACTGAAGCACTTTACTATGACAATCTTCCTACTGCAGGCTATATGTGAAGGCTGCATATAAAGACACCATTGTAATCTCTTCTGTTTCTCTTGGTGCTCCACAGAAAGCCAAGCCAGACGCCACATAAGCCCTTCCCAGCACACACCCAACACTCATTCTGTCCCTCACAACAACCAGCTCAGATCCATCCACCTCAGGGGATTTAGATAGTGAATTAAAGGAGAGTATGCTGGGTGAGACTTGCAGTTCAGGTGAGCAGGAACTGATTGGTGGTGGCAAAGAAGGAGGAGGAATCAGCTGTCTGGAGGGCCTGTTTGTGTTCCACCTCACTGATGGAAACAAGACGTAATGGGACCTGTATTTAAAAGAAGGATGCTTTCCGGGCATCAGCATTTGGTTAAGTCATTGGGGATGCAGCTAAGCAGTGGGCTACAGATGGTGGCTCAGATCGAGACATCCATTATCTGCACATGCAAAGCCTTGCACAATAGTTTCACAACACTGCCGTCTACCATAGGGTTATCTGCAGTGGGGCCCCCCATCACCAATGTCAGAGGCTTTAAGGGCAGTTGGATGTTCAGGCTGCTGCTGTAGATGCCTGGGATTCCAGTGTGAAACAGCTTTCTCTACTGGTTTCATTGGGCTTGGGAGTCATCTAGAGAAGTCTATGAGGCAGGACTTCACTGATCTCACTACTGCCATCATGTCTGAGGTCATGTCAGTCAAGGAGATGGAGTGAATGTAGTAGAGACATGGATACAATGGGTATCGATGGTGCTGTTTCTCAGAATAGAAACACACCCAGCCCCTTTTGCAAGCTCCTTCCAATTCTTGCAGTTGTACTGGAAAACATGCAGAACCAGGCCAGCTCTACAGTTGTGGAAGTGACAGAGCCTGTGGCTACGCCATCCTAAGGCCCAGCTGTCAAGGATTAACTGTTAGCAGCAGCCACCTCATATACTCCCGAGGTAATACCTAGATGCACCAGAGGACAAAACAGGCACTCACGCACAATCACATGTAGGGTAATAAAAAAGATGGTTAAAAAGTTGGTTGCAGTGCAATTGTTCTGTGTACAGATTTTTTTTTGTGGGGCTTAGAGTCTACGGCTCAGCAGCTGGAAGAAATAATAGTTCTTGGAACTGAGTGGAAGGGTTAAAGCAGAGTAGGTGAAAGCAGATTAGTGAGAACACAGGGATGATGTAGACAGAACTGTTGATGCAACATTTAACATTATAAGAAGGTCTCTAGTACGAGATCTTGATGAATGATTCTCACAATCAGCAAATAATTCTGTTCTGCCACCTTCTCTTTCTGCTCTTGCTGTCTCCTTGCTGTGTTGGGTGTCTTCCTCCCACAGGGCTTCCATGATGATGCCTCTGCAGGAGCAAGTTCTTCAGAATGCAGAAGGTTACCCCAATCTTTGACATCTGCACTGCAGAAAGTTCACAGACCTGTCCAAGCACCTGAAACGTTGCTTTAGCAAGCCAGCAGTTTTTCTTATTCGTTCATGGATGTGGGCGTCACTAGCAAGGCCGGCATTTATTGCCCATCCCTAATTGCCCTTGAGAAGGTGGTGGTGAGCCGCCTTCTTGAACCGCTGCATTCCGTGTGGTGAAGGTTTTCCCAGTGCTGTTAGGTAGGGAGATCCAAGATTTTGACCAAGCGACGATGAAGGAACGGCGATATATTTCCATGTCGGGATGGTGTGTGACTTGGAGGGGAACGTGCAGGTGGTGTTGTTCCCATGTGCCTGCTGCCCTTGTCCTCCTAGGTGGTAGAGGTCGCAGGTTTGGGAGGTGCTGTCAAAGAAGCCTTGGCGAGTTGCTGCAGTGCATCCTGTGGATGGTACACACTGAAGCCACGGTGCGCCAGTGGTGAAGGGAGTGAATGTTTAGAGTGGTGGATGGGGTGCCAATCAAGCGAGCTGCTTTGTCCTGGATGGTGTCGAGCTTCTTGAGTGTTGTTGGAGCTGCACTCATCCAGGCAAGTGGAGAGAATTCTATCACACTCCTGACTTGTGCCTTGTAGATGGTGGAAAGGCTTTGGAGAGTCAGGAGGTGAGTCATTCACCGCAGAATACCCAGCCTCTGACCTGCTCTTGTAGCCACAGTATCTATGTGGCTGGTCCAGTTAAGTCAATGGTGACCCCCAGGATGCTGATTGTGCGGGATTCGGTGATGGTAATGCCATTGAATGTCAAGGGGAGGCGGTTAGACTCTCTCTTGTTGGGGATGGTCATTGGCTGGCACTTGTCTGGCGCAAATGTTACTTGCCACCTATCAGCCCAAGCCTGGATGTTGTCCAGTTCTTGCTGTATTCGGGCACGGACTGCTTCATTATCTGAGGGGTTATGAATGCTACTGAACACTATGCAATCATCAGCGAACATCCCCATTTCTGACCTTATGATGGAGAGAAGGTCATTGATGAAGCAGCTGAAGATAGTTGGGCCTAGGACACTGCCCTGAGGAACTCCTGCAGCAATGCCCTGGGGCTGAGATAATTGGCCTCCAACAACCACTACCATCTTCCTTTGTGTCAGGTATGACTCCAGCCATTGGAGAGTTTTTCCCCGATTCCCATTGACTTCAATTTTACTAGGGCTCCTTGGTGCCACACTCGGTCAAATGCTGCCTTGATGTCAAGGGCAGTGACTCTCACCTCACCTCTGGAATTCAGCTCTTTTATCCATGTTTGGACCAAGGCTGTAATGAGGTCTGGAGCCGAATGGTTCTGGCTGAACCTAAACTGAGCATCGTGAGCAGGTTATTGGTGAATAAGTGCCATTTGATAGCACTGTCAATAGGCTGATAGGGCGGTAATTGGCCGGATTGGATTTGTCCTGCTTTTTGTGGATAGGACATACCTGGGCAATTTTCCACATTTTCCGGTAGATGCCAGTCTTGTAGCGGTACTGGAACAGTTCGGCTAGAGGCGCGGCTAGTTCTGGAGCACAAGTCTTCAGCACGACAGCCGGGATGTTTTCAGGGCCCATTGCCTTTGCTGTATCCTATGCACTCAGCCGTTTCTTGATATCATGTAGATTGAATCGAATTGGCTGAAGACTGGCTTCTGTGATGGTGGGGATATCGGGAGGAGGCCGAGATGGATCATCCACTCGGCACTTCTGGCTGAAGATGGTTGCAAATGCTTCAGCCTTGTTTTTTGCACTCACGTGCTGGACTCTGCCATCATTGAGGATGAGGATGTTCACGGAGCCTCCACCTCCCATTAGTTGTCTAATTGTCCACCACCATTCACGAATGGATGAGGCAGGACTGCAGAGCTTTGATCTGATCCATTGGTTGTGGAATCGCTTAGCTCTGTCTATAGCATGTTGCTTCTGCTGTTTAGCATGCATGTAGTCCTGAGTTGCAGCTTCACCAGGTTGGCACCTCATTTTTAGGTACGCCTGGTGCTGCTCCTGCCATGCTCTTCTGCACTCCTCATTGAACCAGGGTTGATCCCCTGGCTTTTTGGTAATGGTAGAGTGCGGAATATGCCAGGTCATGAGGTTATAGATTGTGCTGGAATACAATTCTGCTGCTGCTGATGTCCCACAGCGCCTCATGGATGCCCAGTTTTGAACTGCTAGATCTGTTCTGAATCTATCCCATTTAGCACGGTGATGGTGTCTTCAGTGTGAAGACGGGACTTCGTCTCCACAAGGACTGTGCAGTGGTCACCCCTACCAATACTGACATGGACAGATGCATTTGCGACAGGTAAATTGTTGAGGACGAGGTCAAGTAGGTTTTTCTCTCGTGTTGTTTTGTTCACCATCTGCTGCAGGCCCAGTCTGGCAGCTATGTCCTTCAGGACTCAGCCAGCTCTGTCAGTAGTGGTGCTACCAAGCCACTCTTGGTGATGGACATTGAAGTCCCCCACCCAGAGTACATTCTGTGCCCTTGTTACCTTCAGTGCTTCCTCCAAATGGTGCTCAACATGGAGAAGAACTGATTTATCAGCTGAGGGAGGGCAATAGGTGGTAATCAGCAGGAGGTTTCCTTGCCCATTTTTGAGATTTCATGGGGTCTGGAGTCAATGTTGAGGACTCCCAGGGCCACTCCCTCCAGATTGTATACCACTGTACCGTCACCTCTGATGGGTCTGTCCTGCCGGTTGGACAGAACATACCCAGGGATGGTGATGGGAACGTCTGGGATGTTTTCTGAAAGGTATGATACTGTGAGTATGGCTATGTCAGGCTGTTGCTTGACTAGTCTGTGGGACAGCTCTCCCAATTTTGGCACAATTCCCCAGATGTTAGTGAGGAGGGTCATCTGGGCTTGGTTTGCCTTTATTGTGTCCAGTGTCAGTGATCCGATGCTTACGCTCTATGATTACTCTGGTGGACGCACAGGCCTCATTATATCTGTGCTCAACTGGTGTCCTTGGATGCCACAAAGTTGTTCGGAGCCATAGCTGCAGAGGGTTGCCTTGATCACCCAGGTGTCACCCTGCCACATGCCTTTGTAAGTCAAATATAGGTAGGGCAGTGGACTGCCTTAAAATGAAAGCATTGTGACAGCTATCTTGGAAATGAATATTGACTTCTATAATCCTGTGGTTAGAAAGGAGCTAAACATTCAGAGAGTAGAATTCTGTTCAATTCATGTGGATAGTGGCATTGTGCAATGGAGCAGATAAGGCTACATTAGTGAAACCTATAACCTCCTGAACCTTTGGGATCCTTGAACTCTGTAAAAATGCATAGCCCTCTCATGCTGTCAATTGTCCATGGGGGAAGAGATAGACTCAAGAGATTACTTTCTTGAGCAAACAAAATGTCTGGTCCTTGCTTCATACATCTGCATACTGTGGATTGACTAATATGGCTGTAATGTAACCAAAACATCCACCCCCTCCACCACCAGCATACCGTGGCTGCAGCGTGTACTATCTACAGGATGCACTAGAGCAAATCACCAAGGTTTCTTTGGCAGCACCTCCCAAACTGGCAACCTCCACCACCTACCCATTCTTTCATCATCGCTGGGTCAAAATCCTGGCTCACTCTACCTAACAGCATTGTGGAAGCACTTTCACCATATGGACTGCAGGGAATCAAGTCCACCTTTTCAAGGGCAGCTAGGGATGTGCAATAAATGCTGATATTGCCAGTGACGCCCATGTCCTAAAAATGAATTTCAAAGTGTTATCATTGGAATGATCTGGAGGCATAGAAGTTAAGAGTTGTTTTGTACTTCACAGCTGCTGGCAGTGTTGTGCCTTGACTGAACTTGGCCATATGTGACATAACTCAGCAGATTGTAGTTTGTGCAAGCATTGTGCCTCTGGGACAGAGGTACATGCATCTCGATCTGTAAATACAGAGGTGTAAGGTACTAGAGGGTGGGCACCAAGCACCTCTCTTGCAGTCTACTCCTGCCTTGCACCCCTCCTTTGGGCCTCCTCTTCTTCCTCCATGAAAAAATGCAAAGTGATACATTTCAGTAGGAAGAACGAGGAGAGGCAATATAAACTAGAGGGCACAGCTCTAAAAGGGGTACAGGAATGGAGAGATCTGGGGGTATATGTGCACAAATCGTTGAACGTGGCAGGGCAGGTTGAAAAAGTGGTTAAAAAAGCATACAGGATTCTGGGCTTTATAAATAGAGGTATAGAGTACAAAAGTATGGAAGTCGTGATGAAACTTTATAAAACACTGGTTCGGCCACAACTGGAGTATTGTGTCCAGTTCTGGGCACTGCACTTTAGGAAAGATGTGAAGGCCTTAGAAAGAGTGCAGAAGAGATTTATTAGAATGATTCCAGGGATGAGGGACTCCAGTTATGTGGATAGACTGGAGAAGCTGGGGTTGTTCTCCTTGGAACAGAGACGGTTGAGAGGAGATTTGATAGAGGTATTCAAAATCATGAAGGGTCTAGACAGAATAGATAGAGAGAATCTGTTCCCATTAGCGGAAGGGTCAAGAACCAGAGGACATAGATTTAAGGTGATTGGCAAAAGAACCAAAGGTGACATGAGGAGAAACTTTTTTACACAGCGAGTGGTTAGGATCTGGAATGCACTGCCCGAGGGGGTGGTGAAGGCAGATTCAATCATGGCCTTCAAAAGGGAGCTGGATAAGTACTTGAAAGGAAACAATTTACAGGGCGACGGGGATAGGACGGGGGAGTGGGACTATCTGGATTGCTCTTGCATAGAGCTGAAGCAGAATTGATGGGCCGAATGGCCTCCTTCCATGCTGTAACCTTTCTATGATTCTATGAAACACAAATTGAGGGAGTTTCTCATGAGGAAACCCAATATGAAACTATTAATGAGGTTGGGATAAAAATGTCAGTGGCCCAACAATTGCCACAAAGATATTGCAACAGCTAAGTAAAAAGAAGAATATCTTAGTGAGATGTAAATTGTCCATACGGTGTTCAGACAGGCCTCTTTAAAAGGGATTCTGTCAGCAGCTCAAACCCTAACAATCCTGGATACCCACTTTATATGGACAGATAGATAAATCAGTACTTCAGGAGTGCTGGGAAATTTCACAACGTGCTTAAATACATCTCCCGAGTCTCACTTGCATCTCAAAACTGACAAACTGGCAGATACTACCAGCACCAAGAATTGCAAAGGAAAATTGCCTGGTGCTAAACGGGCAGAAAAGGGCAATTTTCTAAAGTATCATGTATTTCACAGAAGGTAGTCTTTTAACTAACCGGCATACGAATTAAGTTAGTATATAATTTTTTTTTAAAAAGATGTTAGTTATCTTATTGCCAATTCTGAGCTGACCAATGCATGGGGTTCTTGACTGACATGGAATACGCAGGGCTGGTCTGAGCCAGTTCTCTGTATTTGCATGTTTATATCAAGGTGCAAAGTCTATTTTTATTTCAGATTTCCAGCATCCGCAGTATTTTGCTTTTGATTTAATGTTTAATTCACGGCCACTTCTCTTCCAGAAATGACCACCTTGAGGAAGTTCTGCTCTTCTCTCCGACAGGATTTACATTTGTCGCTTTTACCTTGTTCACCTTCATTACTTTCTGTTTCCCTTCTCATGTTTGATCAGGTATCCACTACAGATGCTGCCTGACCTTGCTGAGTGTTTCCAGCATTTTCTGTTTTTGTTACAAAATAACGTCTTGATACAAGCACGCAAACACACAAAACTGGCTCCCAGACTTAGCAGGGCATCTAATGCGAGAGATAGCGAGGCCCATGAAAATCTGGGTCTGCCATGCCGCTGGAATTCCAGAAGTCTCAGATTTATATTTAGGAGTGCCATTTACAACAAAAGAACTGCATTTCTGCCATTGATGAGACTCTCTCAGGGTAAAAAGTGCCTACAGACATGTGACCTGGCACAGCTGTTTCAGCACTTAACCTTGGGAAAATGTGTTTAATCTGTAAATCTTTACACATGAGTTAGTGTGTCATTTGTGACTAATTTCATCTTCTATTGGAAATCCCTGGTTTCTTATTATCAAAGAGACTTTGTCAATTAATTCCCTGAGTTCTAGGTTTAATGTTCCTTCTTGCATGACTAGTTAATACAGATGTGACAGGCTTCAATGTTAATTGGATATTCCCTTGATTCCTTTGCTAAGAAAAATGAAATCACTGCCACAAGTAGTCATTTTGTCTTGGAAGATAACACTTGGTTAAGCTTATTACAAAGGTCTGTTACAGGCCAAATGTTAATTATGCTGAAGATTACTTTCAAAAACATGGATACTCTAAGAAACTACCAGCTCTTTGATAAAAGGACTAGGTTTCCTTTTCAAGAGGAGGGAGAATGAGTTTTATGGGAGATTGTTCTATGCAAAAAATGCTTTCCCCAAATCCTTTTGCTTTAAGTTATTTGATAAGCACTGGACTAATGTGACAACACAAACACAAGAAGTTCTATCCATGCAGTTACCTCCCTCCCCCATGTCCTCTCTCCATCACTCAGTAACTACAAAATATGAAACTGTTTTTTAAGTATGGATTGTAGATTCATTTGCTCTGTTTGCATTTATAAAGTAATCGACTGCTTTTACTATTGATGCTTTATAAAGTTATATTTGCCAGTTAGGGCTGGAAATTGAGGTGCCCTGGCGTAGCAAAACAATTCCTCAGAAAGTGGGAAGAAAAATCAAAACTGAGTTAATCTAAACCAAGTTCATTTATTTCTTACCAGTCAACTGGAGTGGACATTTGTAAATTATCTAGCCATTATCATATTGTCAGATTATCTGGTCATTATCACATTGCTGTTAGTGGGAGTTTGCTGTCGTAAATTGGCTGCCGCATTTCCTACATTACAACAGTGACTACACTTCAAAAAAAATGTACTTCATTGACTGTAAAGTGCTTTGAGACATCCTGAGGTCATGAAAGGCTCTATATAAATGCAAGTGTTTCTTTTTTAAATGAGAAGACATTGATAAAGCTCTGATGTAATGCAAGTAGTTTATCATAGTATGGGTTGTTTATTGTCTTCAAGCGTTGTACAATTTAATAATTGTGCTTTTAGGGTTTCTCCAATGGCTCAGTAGGTAAATGCAGCATGCAATATCTTACTGAGCTGTACAGAGCAAGAATGCCACGAGTTCAATCCCTGGGCTTTGTTGAGGTAACTGATCTTAGCTGAGGTGGCAGTGGGGGTAAGACAATTGGTTCAACATTCCTGGTTGCTGAGATCCCCACTCCTGAATCATATTCAGTGACCCCAGCTGGGAACTACTTGTGTGTGGATGATGGGTGAAAACAGGATAAGAATCATTTGCGTTGTACTTCACTATAAAGTAGCCCACTCACACTCACTGTGCAGGTTCACACCTGAAGTATGATGATCTGGCCGAGGTCTCAAAGGGATGATGGTGTCTGAGGAACCTTGTGGCAGCATGAGTCAGTGACTACAAAAGAGGGGGGAAGAAAATTGGGGAAAATAACACAGCTGAAGCTTTGGTGCCACAGGTATGCCTAGCCTTTCATCAGGCTGGAACCAATAGTGATTTGTACCACTGCTAATACTGGCTCATATCAGCCTAGGAAAAAAACCACAAGAGGTCGTCTTGCTATCACTTCCACTTTAACAAAGGGCACTTTTAACTTTATTAAAAAGAAACCCTTGTTTAAACCTCAGACAGCCAGACCTCTCTTGATGGTTCAGCGAGTTAGTAGCTGAGCTACACTGACCAGGAGGATGGCAATTTCAATCCCTGATCTTTGCTGAGTTAACCAATCACAGCTGGGGCAGTGGAGGGGTACTACAATTCCCCTCAGTATCTCTGGGTTAAGGAGGGGAAAATCAAACCTGATCATCATCAGTGACCCTCCTTCAGGCCTCACTGGAACTGCGTATACATTGGTATCAGACAAGATTGGAATGGGCTGTGATGCCCTTTACGCTCAAATAGCTGACGAGACCGCACTGCTGAGGCTCACACTTGAAGTATGGTCACTTGAGTGAGATGCCAAAGGGCTGCCAGGAGAAAAAAATACTCAGACAACTTTTGGTAACCTTCTACCAATTGAATGAGCTGACTATCCCGGCTGCTGTTATCAATCTGTAGAATGGCTGTATCAGTCGGAGGTGATGAAGCACTGCTCCCTTGCATGTCTTCCTGAAATATTTCAGCATTGAGTATGAATTCATGGTCCGATAAAGAATCTGCATTTATATAGCACCTTATTATGTCCACAGGATGGCCAAAGTGCTTTACAGGCAAATGCAGCAGCCAATTTGTGAGGTCGCACAAACAGCGATTAAATGAATAACCAGATATTCTGTTTTTGGTGAGAGAGGAATGTTGGCCTGGACACCGGGGAACTCTCTGCTCTTCTTTGAATAAAGTCACAAAACCTTTTATGTTCACCCGAGCAGGTAGACACTGCTTAACATCTCATTCATTTGGAAAAATGCAGCACACGCTCCATACTGCACTGAAGTGTCAGCTACATTGTATGTTCAAGTCCATGGTGAGGCTTGAAATCTTCTGGCTCAGAGATAAGAATTGAGCCAAGTTAAAAATGTGTGTATAAGAGTTACACTAAACATTTATTCTGCTGGCAACTCTTCTTTAATACCCACGTGTGGTCCCAGAATTGTAGAAATATGAAAAGATGTTCGCACTTCATAAGTAATAACGTTACAAAGGTTTATTACCCATTTGTCATCCTAAAAGACAAATTAGGAAATAACTTAAAGATTATATTTTTTAATGAAACACACTGCACTGTGTACTGCAATATACCCTTGTCATAATGTGGTACTTGGAATTGATCCAAAACATGACATTTAGCAGGTCCAGTACTGTACTACTTTCCACATTATTACAATTAAATAGAGCATTCACTACTCTGATAAGTGTGCTGTGATCCCTGGATGCAATCTGCAAGGACTTCCCAATAGCCAGATAAATTCTGGTGAAACATAAAACTGGTGTGTTGAAACAGTGATTCCGCTCCCCTGGACAGATCAGGTGGGGTACTGCTTTACAGTCCTGAGAAGGTCTCAGAGATTATCAACCTCTGCTGTAACCTGCATTTTTTTTGCTATTTATGGTGTGGAATCTCTTCAGCCAGAGGACCAGGAACCTCGCCTGCAGATTTGGCAGAGGAGAAGGCAGAAGAGGAGGAACACAAGGAGGAAGGTAAAATAGATAATGCTGATGTGCTGCCAGGAAGACTGGTACATCAAACATTGACCAGCTTTTACTTAAGAACTGCACTTGTGGCCCTGCATTAACCACAATACATTAGCCCTATTAACAACACGCTGTGCCTAATCCCCACTGCCTTTATTATCATGCCAGCCTGTATCTCACCACCTGTAAAATTCCTATATCCTTTCTTACAATAAATCTCACAGTACATTCCAAAGAATGCTTATTTCTCTACTCAAATTCTATGGGCTAGAAATTGGGCCGTGTAGCGCCCGTTGTTGCCCAGCATGACGTGCGCCGGACACCACCTTGATATAGGTATTAGCGCAGAGAGCAAATGCTGGCCTGGAGGACCCCCCACCAGCGCTATTTAAAGGGACCATGCAGGTGTTGCAGGTTAGTTGCTGGGTTATTGCTACTGGCTGCTGGTGGAATAGGAAGTGTTTTTTGAAGCTCTCTATACTTACTGAGAGTTCCTAGACTACATTTGAGAGTGATTTGGCAGGTACTGCCTTACGGATCGGAAAGTTACAACCGTGGTTGAACAAAATTCCTGGCAACCATGGGTGCTCTGCTAGGACTCCCACTGCGCATTGAGCACAACTGGGAGCATGCAGAGACGCAACACAGAGCAGGTCAAGCTGGGAGGAGAGAGAGGAGGAGGAGGCGCAGGGCACTGAGCAGGAGGCCGTATCCAATGAGGGCCTTTCGGGACCAATTGTCGTACCTCAACACTAGCGAAGAGCATTGCATCCGATTGCAGAGGTTCACCAAGGAAGCTGTAATCGAGATCTGTCAGCTGCTGCGGCCACAACTACAGCCTCAGAGCAGGGCAAGGACAGCACTGCCTGTGGCTGTGAAGGTAACCCTGGCACTGAACTTCTACAGCTTAGGATCAATTCAGACCTCTGCTGGCAACATGTGCAACATCTTGCAGTATGCAGTAAACTGCAGCATAAAGGAGGTCATAGATGCACAGTACGAGATGAGGAACAGCTTCATCGCATTCCCTCTTGATAGAGACAAGCAGCACAAGGGTTCGCTCGCATTGCTGGCTTCCCCATGGTGCAAGGTGCCATTGACTGCACGCATATTGCCCTGAGTGCCCCGCATATCAACTTGGCCATCTTCTTCAACTGAAAGGGCTCCCATTCCATGAACATGTAGCTGGTGTGTGACCACATGCATCGAATCATGGAGGTCGATGCCCGCTACCCTGGGAGCAGTCACGACGCCTTTGTCATGCGGCAGTACAACGTGCCAGCTATCTTTCACCCACCTCGGCAAGTCAAAGGCTGGCTACTGGGTGACAAGGGCTATCCCCTCATGTGGTGGCTCATGACACCGGTCAGGAACCCATGCGCAAATGCAGAGCAAGTCTACAATGACAGCCATGCTGCCACACGCAATGTTGTGGAGCACACCATAGGCCTCCAGAAACAACGCTTCCGCTGCCTGAACTGTTCTGCAGGAGCCCTGCAGTACTCCCCTGAACAGGTGGGAAGGTTCCTGGTGGTATGCTGCATGCTGCAGAACCTCGCCATCATGAGAGACCAGCCCTTGCCAACGATGATCGGAGAAGACCCTGAGCCAAAGGTGGAGGAGGAGGAGGAAGAGGCTGAGGAAGAAGAGGCTGAGGTGGAAGAGGAGGAAGAGGCTGAGGAGGAGGAGAGGGAGGAGCCGGAGGAGGAAGTGGACGAAGATGCAAGGGTGCAACAGGGACCACACGCCTTGTCTACAAGGGCTCTGCAAGCTCATCTGATCCATGCCCACTATTAATAATGTGAAATACATCCCCCATATCACCAACAGTCCTACACTCCCCACCTGTCCACTCCCAAATGACCATCAAATCGCCCTCCATCTGATTACATATTACTTTTCCGTCAGCTCATTGCACAAATATAAACCACCACCAAATGCAAATTCAAAGTCACATTTATCAACTAACAAATTAAATTATGGAAACAGGACAGGACTATTCACCCTTGTGCATTCCCTTAGTGCCTGTTGTTTGAGTATCTTACCTTGCCTAGTGCTCCTACAAAGTGCATCCCCAGTGGCTGGAGCATGGCTGGTGGGAGGCTGCTGACCCTCAACAGAGGAATGTGCAGATGGCCTTGGAGGACGACCTTGAGCTGCTTTGGGCCAGGAGGGCCCAGCTTCGGACTGCACCATCTCAGCATGGGATGCGGCAGTCTGGCCTGGCTGGCTGATAGGCAACAACAAGGGCACTGGCGGAGTGGCAGGGGTGGGAGCAGGAAAGCTGTCGTCCTGAGAGAGGACAGCAGGTCCGACTGCCATGGCACCACTGCCACTCTCCCACGGCGGAGCATCAGCAATCCTGGTCTTCAGCTGGAGAACGGATTGCTGGAGTGCTGTGATGCCCTGGAAGCCCCATTCCACAGTGGTCCCCAAAGTCACAATAGCAGCAGTTTGAGCTTCAATTGTAGCAATCTGAGCTGTTGTTCTGCAATGGAAGCCGCGACATCAGCCATCAGGCGCTGCGTTA
Source organism: Heptranchias perlo (assembly GCF_035084215.1). Taxonomy (NCBI): domain Eukaryota; kingdom Metazoa; phylum Chordata; class Chondrichthyes; order Hexanchiformes; family Hexanchidae; genus Heptranchias; species Heptranchias perlo. The sequence goes on along the minus strand of NC_090329.1, from coordinate 29,860,896 downwards.
TGGTGGGTTCCACAGGTGTGCTGATGGAGGAGACCACCCATTCTATGTTGGAAATGATGGGCTCCAAGCTCTGCGCAAAGCCATGTGCCAAGTTGGAACTGGACTCCTCTATGCCCCTTGACATTGTGCGCAGGCTTTCTGGCAGCTTTCCAGTACCCCAAGCATTTGGTGGTGTACACCCATCAGCCATCTTCTGTAGCCTGGCCCATCGAAGTCCTCATCTGACTCCTCTGCAGCAGAACTAATGAGCGACCTCGCCCTCTGGCGAGCTGACACCTGCGGTATCATTCCCTCCACCCCGGCTCCTGTGCACTTGTGCTCGGTGTCTCACCACGTGCAGATCCCTCCTCTAACCTAACCTCTAAATGACGCGCAGTGTCAGTCTCTGGGCTGGTGGAAGCAAGTGTCAGATCGAGTGACGGTGTGGCTTCATTGTCCCCCTCCTCCTCCTCGGACGGTGCTGCCACGTGTTCTTGGGTATCTGCAAAGACAAAAGGAAACAGGTTGAGTTGTGGAGCGGGGAGAGGAGCAAGTAAGAGGTGCATGCTGGCAGCATCTGCAGCACGTGAGTCAGAAAAGATTATGGGAGGAGGGAGATATGGGAAACGAGAAGGAGCATTGGATAAGCAGAGACTCCCTTCATCGGGACCTCCAGCGTGGCATGTGGTCACGGCTACAGCGATGGCCTGCCAAATGATCCCAGCACAGTCTCCTCCAAGGGAGTGAGGACGTGTAGGTATGCCTGTCCTCCCTCAGGTCACTCCTGCTGCTGGCTGTTAAGTGCTACCTTCACCTGCAAGACAGAGGACAGAGTGTCAGTGAGTATCCTGCAAGTTGTCTGGGCGATGTGCCTGTCACGGTCGAATGGCTGCCAGTGTGTGTGACCTGTGAGTGGTGGTTGTGTGGCCTGCAAGTGTGGTTCTATGTGCGGGTGAGATGCAGCATTGCGTATGGATGGGCAGTGTTTGTTGGTGGGTGGGTGACAGGGGGGTGTGATGCATGGAGTATTGGGGCAGTTGGTTGGATGTGCCACTTGACACTTGCATTCACTCACCTTGACCACTCGTGTCAAATCATTGAACTTCTTTTGGCACTGCACCCACGTGCATGGTGCAATGTTCCTGGCGTTCACTTCCTGGGTCATAGCCTGCAAATGCCTGCGGAGCTGGAGTATGGAGGGTCTCCTGTCACCCCATGGGTACATGTTGGCTCTTCCTTCGTCCACCCCCTCCACCAGGACCTCCATTGCATCATCGGAGAAGCGCGGGGCCCGCTCTTGCATCAGTCCCGCCATCCTTCTGGCCATCTCTCCCTCCTCCCAGTGGACTGTGTATGTGGCATTTAAAATGTGCACCTGCACCTTTAGGAGGTGCAGGCTGCCGATGAAGTGCACTGAACACGCCCTATTTCGGGCCTCCTGATTCCCCGTGCAGCCTCTCAGCAGCGCGGGTAACATTGGCTGCACTGAGCTATCATGGTAATTAGCAGGCAGCACGAAGTTCATGTGCAGTCTACGCAGGAGCCATCGGGCAGGGTTAATAGCGGATCATGTTACCCGCACCCAATAACAGGCCTTATCCAATTTAACCCCTGTGTCTCTGCTTTAATGTTTAGTTCTCTGATGCCCGCCCTTGGTCAGAATGTAGGGTGTGCGTCATCTGCCTCCTAGTCTCAGACTCCATCTAAGTGCCACCTTAGTGGGAGGTGCAAGTCTGGTGGTATGCCACCTATCCGCAGTAGGGATTTCATGACATTGTCCTCTTTCTGCTGGACCATGAGATGGTCCTGCAATGACTGCCAGCACTTTGGCCCCTGCATTAGTTGGCAGCTTTTGTCTCCTATCTGCCTTGTCTTCAGCTCACTGAGCGGGAGGATTAGGTTGGATAGATGGGTCATCACCGAGGGGTAAATGCTTCCTCCCTGCCACTCTCTATCATGCCTCAACTGCTAGGTACCCTTTGCAGATGACCAGGGATTGGTGTGGGGGTCTTGGGTGCCAATAAGGACTGTAAAGCCTGCCATCAAAGTCCTCTCACGCTGACCTCCTAGGTTCTTGAGGCCAGAATTGAAAGCCTCCTATAAATTGGAGACTAAGGTCTCAATTGTGGCAGACACAATGCTGGCCAACAAATATGCATCTATGCTTGGGCCCTCTGCCCTCGGGGACTTCTCTGCAAATTTCCCTGGAATAGCCACTTGCTTCATGGTGCTCCACAGGTTTCCAAAACATTCTTACATTCCTGTACCAAAGTCAGAGCTCCTCTGCTGTATTATCTCTGCCATTCCATACAGGGAGGTCTGAAGATTCTCAAAGGACTGCATGAATTGCCTATGCTGATTAATAAGTTGAACTCTGTATGGAGCCCCTTTAAGGTACGAATCATGGAGGCAACAGTCTTGCGTTAACCTTCCCTTCTTCTTGCTGCTTATCTGCGACCACCTCTACTTGTTCCTCCTCACTTGTCCTCAGTGCCTCACTAGGTGATCCTTCAAAGGTAAATGTATCCAAGCTGCTGTTTGCAATGCCTGCAATGCTTGACGGGGTGCTTATGTATAGGGCCAGCATCTTGTTCATCTTTATTTGGAGGAGCATTGGCTTTGGGAGACCCCACACAAAGAGAAAAGCAGCATGTGCTAGGGCAAAATTAATGTCTAACATCAAGGCCAATAATACCATGCTGCCGGTGGACAGAGTTGACAGCATGTTGCTGAGCAACTGAATTTGAAGAGCAAGCAAGAATAAGTTGAAATGAGCACTTAACTTGGGATGGCATTAAGCCATGATTCTCAGAAACACCCTGTATGGGCTCTACCCCAATAATATATGGGGAGAGTTTCTCGTGGCAGGTGAGGCACTGCAGGTTGACCCACATTCAGTGTGAAAGGATGACTTCACAACTTTCCTACTTACTAACTCACTCTCATTCACTCATTCAAACACAAGGTCATGACACATAACGCCAATCCCCCAATTGTGGGGAAAATGGTCCAGAGATAGTGAGGTGTGCTTGCACCCCCGCACTGGAAGAATGAGGTAATCTGAGGTACCATGGAGACTTGGTAACAAAAACATGCAAAATTACTTGAGGTAAAAGAAGCCTTCCTCTTTGGCAGCCCCCAAGTTGCAGTTACAGTTTTACAGATATGATAGGGGATGGAAGATGTGAGGGATCAGGCCAATACATGCCATGCTGCACTGCTGATGTGGGACCATGTTATGCTTGAATCTTGCATAGTACAGGAATTCTTTGTATCACCGTTTGGCACACTTTAGTCAACCATACTTTGTCGCTATTCCTCAGTTCAGAGAACTTCTTCCACATTTACTCCCATGACCAGTTCGAGACTGTACTGACTCTGTTGACCACATCCTGCCATGCTTGCAGCACTTGGCCTCAGTTCAAGGAATCGTCCTCATAAATAGTCAGGAAACTATTTTATTCCTGAGTAGTTCTTTTTTCCCTCTGAACTGTCTGTTCATCCCTTTTAAAGGGCTGTAGTAGCCATTTTAACAGCAGTAGCAGGGTCAGACATTCCAGTTAGGTACATGCCATCTCTCAGAGCCAGCCTACTACCTGGGCAGCAGCTCACCTAATGTATCTAATTAAGGACCAAATCCAGAAGTTCAGCCAGCAAATAGTCAGGCTGATGTCCCACAGTGCACCATTCCCACCCCGGCAGCCTATCTAAATTGTAAGATTTTACCTGATTTCTGGACAGGCCTGTCACTGAAAGCATTATAAAAGACAAGGGCACGCTTAATATGTGTGTCAAATATTACACATCAGCGTATTGGTAAGATAAACAGTGCTCAATCACACAGAAGATCCTGACTTTTTTTCTGTTCCAAGATCAAACAAAATAGGGCCCCTGGTATGAAGGTGAGGATAGCTAGGGTTCACTGTATTGCCTGGAGATCTAAGTGATATCATTTTATCCTTCACTCACGATTCCCATCGTAACTCACTCACAGCTGTCATTCATGAGTTATACAGTTGTCTCACTTCTGCAGATAAAAATCATATCACATGGATCTTCATGAAATGACCACTCTTTATTTTAACTTAAGGCTGTTATTCTTAGGATAAAGGCAAAAGTCAATGTAGGTTAAATTTATGTCAATATAATTTTATTTCCATATTCTGGTTCATCCCACTTGGTTACAGTGACTCCAACAAAAGCTCCATGATTTTGTTTTCATTCTCTGCTGGGCTACTAAATGAGTCCCTTGGGAATTGTGTGAATCTAATCACAAGGCCCAGCCTGAGAACTCAGCTGTTTTCTGCCTCATTATCCCACAGGTTTTGTTTCTAAGTTGAAAAGCATTTAGTAGGTTTATTTTGACCACTGGAGTGTGAGCAGAGGGATCACAAGCTGCAGCCTGAAGGTTAGCAAGAGGTGGCAGAAGTCATAACAAATGGTGTGGTGTTAGGTACATGCCCTCCAGACCTCTCCAGTGGTGATCTGGACATTTTGTTACATAAACAAGCAAGGCAAACTTATCTACCAGCACGCGAAATGAGAAGCCAAACAAACAAGGAAATACAAGCTTAGAATATCTGCCGCAGAGCTTACAGTTTATAGGTAGCTGCTCTTGCTTTTACAGAATGAAAATAAATCAAAACATAGATGATCAAAACATACTTTGGATGAATCATATCAGAGATTCAAGTGCCACTGTTTGTAGCGTGTCTGAACTTAAGTGGAATAAGTTCATCTACAAACATTGCCTCCTCAGATGATTTTGATTGTATGTGTGTTATGCCTGTGTGTTATGGAATTTCTCTATTGTATACATTGAAGACCTGGGGGTAGATCTTGACTTTGTGCGATTGTGTAAAACTTCAATGGAAATACAAATCATGAGAGACGTAAAACGGGCTGCCAACTCGCTATCACCCTTTTTACACTATCGCACAAAGTCAAGGTGTTCCTGGTCTTCCTGGCTTAAAGAACAGCAATTGTGTTAAAAAGGAACATAGTAGCAAAAGATCAAGTGTGCCATGAATTTTTGCAATAACTCTTTTAGGTGATCTCAACAGCAGGCCCTTCCATGAACAAAGGAAAACAAACATGATGTACGTAGTTGCAAAAATTAATTTCAGTGTGGTGGTAGCAGCAGAAGGAAGGGATTCAGAGCAATGCTCGTTCATCACTATTTTGTTTATGCTGATTCAAAGGATAAGAAGCAGTACGCACTGCAATGCCTGTAAGGTTATCTGTCTGAACTCCAAGGAAATTAGGGGTGAAATCATTGGGGGGGAGGGCAACGATTTGGCTAGTGTGTGCGCACACTTCATATTGCTATCTATACCTCTAGTCTCTTTTAATCAATGACATTCTGACTTTCTATCATGACTACTCAAAAATGCAGGTTCAGTATTTTTCCCATTGTTTCTATTAATCTTAATGCTGATGTTAATTACAATTCTGGCCACCATGTTACAACAAATCAATATTATTTGGTGTTAATTGATTCACAACTCTTAACTCAAATCGTGTCTTTTACATCTTTGTCTAAACTGCGTTGAATTAATAAACAAAAGAGGTAATCGTAAATTCTCTAGGTGGAGAATTGGATTTTGGCAGAATTTCTAGCAGCTTCAATTGCCCACCCCATGTTAAATTGTGCAGTGGAAGCATTTTCCACACACTGGCAAAACCTGGCACATTAACCAATTATTAGAGCACAGATCCAGTCAGCAAGGAGTCCACTATTAACAAAAACCTTCCACCTGTGAGAAATTTAGATGTATTCAGAGTAGGTTTAAAAACCACACAGTCAACAGGGAGAGCAAAAAATATTTGTTCTGAGACATGGGCCTAAATTTTAACAATGAGGGGGGGTCGATAAGCGGGTGGGAGCCCTGGAAAAAATGTTCTTGTGTGTTCCCGAGCGATCGTGACTCAATTGAAGCCACTTAATTCAACTTCCGGGTTTCGTGTCCTCAAGCTGCGCAACGGACGTACTGCGCACCCGCATGACTCAATTTAAAGCCCACTATTTAAAGGGCCAATGCAACAATGTATTTTGAAGGAGAAAGGAGTAAAAAGCAGAACGGAACGTCCTAGAGGAAAGGTAGCACCCAGGTTCTCTTACGCCGCCCTGAAGAAATTACTGGCTGCTGTGAGAAGCAGGAGGGAGGTGTTATACCCAGGTGACAGGAGGAAGAAACCTGATTCTGTCACCAAGAAGGTGTGGCTGGAGGTGGCAGAACAGGTCAGCAGCAGGAGCGCAGTGCACCGGTCGTAGCTGCAATCCATTTAATGACCTAACCTGGTCAGGAAAAGTGAGTCCAGTTACTGATTGACCTGCATTCTGTGGTGAACATTACCCCTCCGCCCCTCACACTGCCCTGCGAAGCCTACTCCGTCACATCACTCCTCACACCCACTTAAGGCTCAGTGTCAAATTACCTTCACTTTCAGTGCACTTCTGCACCATCCCCCCCGCCATTTGTGCACCCACCTCTCCCACTCATCCCAATCCTGATGCAGTGTGATCAATCTGTCTGATAGTCATCCTCTGATGCATCTCATTCATTGTCAGCCTGACCCACAGCAATGCATCCATCGGATGACCCCGTCACCCTCACTCACTCACACGTCTGTACTTTCTCCCCTTGTAGAAGAGAGCGCAAAATACAAGGGAGAGGAGTCGGACTGGAGGGGGGCCTCCACAAATCGTGGCCCTTACAGAGGATGTGGAGGAAGTCTTAGAAATTAGCCAAACGATGGAGTGCCTGGCCGTCGGGGATGCTGAGACTGGCACCCCGCAAACCTCTGGTGACAGAACTTTAACATCCCTCACACACAACATGGATTGATGTTATCAATGATCGACCCGTTCCACACCTCAGTATCCTCATCGCAACATTACTTCTGTGATGAATCTTAATATTGCTGCATGTTCTCTTACAGGGCCATCAAGGACTGAAGATGTGGACAAGGGCGAATCCTCAGATTCACACCTCGGTGGGTTAGTTGGGTTGTCACCTTGTAAGTCACCACACACATGTGAGCACGAGCAGACATTAGTGGCGGGGCAGCGGTGGAGAGTCTGTGTCGCTGGGCGCTTTCCTCTCCAAGCTCTGCTCAGCTTGGCACAGATGCTGAACCCCGGGGGCCATCCTTGAAAAGGAGAATGATCGAGGTACAGACGCACCTTTGCAACGTACTGGAAGACTTGCCACGCTAACTCTCCACATTGACGAGAGGATGGTGGAGTCCACCTCCAGCACTAGTGGACTGGTGGTGCAGGTAAGTGCGGGAATGTCTGCAATGGAGGGAAAGGCAGCCTCCGTTGCGCTTCTTGCACGGCTCATAAATGAGTCCATTCAGGCCCTGGCATCGGCCGTGCGGACTCAGGGTGAACAACAAGCTGCCACATTAAACAGACAGAAACATTAGCACTGGCCTTACAAGGCATCACACATGTCCTCCAAACTGTTGTCCAGCAGAGTGGTAGGAGTGATGTGGCCCTGGCCCAGGAGAGGGACGATGGCGAAAGGGGACATGGAAATGGGGACTCCACTCAAAGCGCTCCCACATTTCACCCAGTGCCCCCCCTCAACCAGTACCCACAATGCAGCCTCCTCTCCCAATGGCCAAGTCTGCCTCTGCACAGGTGGAGGTGGAGAAATCTTTGTCGGGGCCCTCGCCGGCTCTGAGACCCAGAGGTCGTAGGCCGAAAGCATATAAGCAGTCCGAGCAGGAACCTAAGCAACCTGCCACTACCTCTGCTGCAGCCACAGGGGATGCACCACGTACAAGCGGTAGGAAGAGGAAGTCTAAGGTTTTGTAATACCAAGGGAATGCACAAGGGTGTCTACAGACTTTCATGTTTTTCATTTATATTTAGTTTATGTTAAATTCACATTCATTGTTATGATTCTCACCACCACTGCCACGTCTTATCCATTCTTGAGTCCCTTTTGTGAAAGCGCCCTTGCTCAACAATGTATGAAAGAGCCATTGGTTTATCTCTTTGAATACCTGTAATGGATAAAAACTACACTCTGCGTTCTGTCCCCTGGCCAATTTTGTATCCATGCTGCCATTGTCCCTTTAATCCCATGTGCTTCAATTTTGCTAACAAGTCTATTATGTGATACTTTATAAAATGCCTTTTGAAAGTCCATATGCCCAACATCAACCGTACTACTCTCATCAACCCTTTCCGTTACTTCATCAAAGAATTCAATCAAGTTAGTCAAACATGATTTTCCTTTAACAAATCCATGCTGACTTTCATTTATTAGCCCACATTTTTCCAAGTGCCAATTTATTTTGTTCCGGATTAATGTCTCTAAAAGTTTCCCCACCAGCAACATTAGGCTGACAGGCTTGCAATTGTCAGGTTTATCCCTCTCCCCTTTTTTGAACAGGGGTGCAACATTTTCAATCCTCCAGTCCTCCAGCATCCATATTTAAGGAGGATTGGAAGATTGTGGCCAGAGCCTCTGAGGTCGAAGATCAGCCATTCATCAAGATCATGGCTGATCTTCGACCTCAACTCCACTTTCCCGCCCGATCCCCATATCCCTTGATTCCCTTAGAGTCCAAAAATCTATCGATCTCAGTCTTGAAAATACTCAACGACTGAGCATCCACAATCCTCTGGGGGAGAGAATTTCAAATATTCATGACTCTCTGAGTGAAGAAATTCGTCCTCATCAGAGTCTTGAATGGCCGACCCCTTAACTTGAGACTATGTCCCCTAGTTCTAGACTCTCCAGCCAGGGGAAACATCCTCTCAGCATCTACCCTGTCAAGTCCTCTTAGAATCTTATATGTTTCAATGAGATCACCTCTCATTCTTCTAAATTCCAGAGAGTATAGGCTCATTCTACTCAATCTTTCCTCATAGGACAACCCTCTCATCCAAGGGATCAATCTAGTGAGCCATCGTTGCAACGTCTATAAGGCAAGCTTATCCTTCCTTAGGTAAGGAGACCAAAACTGTACACAGTACTCCAAGTGTGGTCTCACCAAAGCCCTGTACAGTTGTAGCAAGACTTCCTTACTCTTATACCCCAACCCCCTTGTAATAAAGGCCAACATACTATTTGCCTTCCTAATTGCTCGCAGTACCTGCATATTAACTTTCTATGTTACATGTACAAGGACCCAAATGCCTCTGAACACCAACATTTAATAATTTCTCATCATTTAAAAAATATTCTGTTTTTGTTATCTCACATTTCCCCACATTATACTCCATCTGCCACCTTCTTGCCCACTCACTTAACCTGTCGACATCCCTTTGCAGACTCTTTGCATCCTCCTCACAGCTTACTTTTCCACCTAGCTTTGTATCATCAACAAACTTGGATACATTACACTCAGTTCCTTCATCTAAGCCATTAATATAGATTGTAAATAGCTGAGATCCAAGCACCGATCCCTGCGGCACCCTGCCAACCCGAAAATGAATTGTTTATTCCTACTCTCTGTTTTCTGTCCATTAACCAATCCTCAATCCATGCTAATATATTAGTCCCAATCCCATGCGCCCTAATCTTGTGTAACAACCTTTTATGTGGCACCTTATCGAATGCTTTTTGAAAATCCAAATATATTACATCCACTGGTTCCCCCTTATCTACCCTGCCAGTTACATCCTCAAAAAACTCTAATGGATTTATCAAACACGATTTCCCTTTCATAAAACTGTGTTGACTCTTCTTAAGCATATTATGATTTTCTAAGTGCCCCGTTACTACGTCCTTAATAATAGATTCTAGCATTTTCCCCACTATTGATGTCAAGCTAACTGGCCTATAGTTCCCTGTATTCTCTCTCCCTCCTTTCTTAAATAGCGGGGTTACATTTGCTACTTTCCAATCCACGGGGACCGTTCTAGAATCTAGGGAATTCTGGAAGATCAAAACAAAAGCATCCATTATCTCTGCAGCCATTTCTTTTAACACTCTAGGATGTGGCCATCAGGTCCAGGGAATTTGCTGGCTTTTAGCCCCATTAATTTTTCTAAAACTTTTTCTTTACTAATCTTAATTACTTTAAGTTCCTCCCTCTCATTAGACCCTTGGTTCCCCACTGTTTCTGTATTTTTTTTGTGTCTTCTACTGTGAAGACAGATATAAAATATTTGTTTAACATCTCTGCCATTTCCTTATTCCCCATTATAATTTCTCCTGTCGCTGCCTCTAAGGGACCCATGTTTACTTTTGCTAATCGGACTTTACTTTCAGACTTAACTACATCACTCTCAAACTCAGTATGAAATTTTATCATTTTATGTTCACTCTTCCCCAGAGGATCCTTTATTATAAGATTACTAATTAATCCTGTCTCATTACACAATACTAGATCTAAAATAGCCTGTTTCCTAGTTGGTTCCTTGACATATTGTACTAGAAAACTGTCTCAGATGCATTCCGCCTCCTCTTTATCTATTTTTATCCTAACCAATATCGCCACTATCTCCTCCTTTACTGCTACAATGTCAGCATCCTCTTCTCTAAAGAAGACGATACGAAGTATTCATTTAGTACCTCAGCCATGCCCTCTGCCTCCACAAGAAGATCTTTTTGTCCCTAATTGGTCCCAGCTTCCTTTGACTACCCTTTTACTATTTATATGTTTCTAAAAAACTTTTAGTTTCCCATTTATGTTAGCCGCTAATCTATTCTCATATTCTCTCTTTGCTCATCTTATTCCCTTTTTCAGATCTCCTTTATGCTTTCTATATTCAGCCTGGTATTGTGAACCTTACATTCGTCATGAGCCTCCTTTTTCTGTTTCATTTTAATCTCTATATCTTTAGTCACCCAGGGAGCTCTAGCTTTGGATGCCCTTCCTTTCCCCCTCATAGGGAGATGTCTACTCTGTACTTGAACCAACTCCTCCTTGAAGGCCTCCCATTGTTCAATTACTATTTTGTCTACCAGTTTTTGATTCCAATCCACCTGGGCAAGATCCCTTTTTAACTCACTGAAATTTGCCCTCCTCCAGTTAAGCATTTTCACATTTGATTGTTCCTTGTCCTTTTCCGTAATTATTATAAACCTAACGATATTATGATCACTTTTGGCAGACTTTTGGAGTCAAAAACGCTAGATGCATTTAAGAAAAAATTACATGCTGAAATGGGAGGAACTACAGGGTGCTTCTGTATGGATGAACCAATATGGGTGGAATGATATTCCGTATCCAAAATTATCTTATGATTTTGAACTTTGGAGGAACAAGAGACAGATATAAAAAAATCACAGAAGCATTGAATACAGTATCATTAAAATAGAGAGAGAGAGAAGAAAGACTGTTTCAGAGACAGAACTTAAAGGCTAGAGGTAAGAGAAGGATGACCTATCAAATGACAGACGCTTAACCCCCATTTTATTGTCCATATGATTAAATGTCTAATTTTTGTACCATTGCTCCAGGCCTATATTACTGATACGAACATACGAACGTATGAATTAAGAGCAGGAGTAGGCCATTCGGCCCCTCGAGCCTGCTCTGCCATTTGATAAGATTATGGCTGATATCATTGTGACCTTAACCCTACTTTCCCGTCTACCTACTAAAACCTTGGACTCCCTTGTTAATCAGGAATCTATCTAACTCAGCCTTACAAATATTCAATGACCCTGCCTCCATCGCTCTCTGGGGAAGGGAGTTCCACAGACTCACGACCCTCTGAGAGAAAAAATTTCTCCTCATCTCCGTCTTAAATGGGAGACCCCTTATTTTTAAACTGTGCCTCCTAGTTCTAGTCTCTCCCACAAGGGGAAACATCCTCTCAGCATCTACCCCTTCTAGTCCCCTCAGGATCTTATATATTTCAATAAGATCACGTCTCATTCTTCTAAACTCCAGTGTATACAGGCCCAACTTGTCCAACCTTTCCTCATAAGATAACCCCCTCATCCCAGGAATCAGTCGAGTGAACCTTCTCTGAACCACCTCTGAAGCAATTATGTCCTTTCTTAAATAAGGAGATCAAAACTGCACAGTATTCTAGATGTGGTCTCACCAATGCCCTGTACAACTGTAGCAAAACATCTCTACTTTTATATTCCATTCCCCTTGCAATAAATGACAACATTCCATTTGCCTTCCTAATCACTTGCTGTACCTGCACACTAACTTTTTGTGATTCATGTACTAGGACACCCAGATCCCTCTGTACCTCAGAGTTCTGCAATATCTCTCCATTTAAATAATATACTGCTTTTCTATTCCTCCTGCCAAAGTGGACAAGTTCACATTTTCCCACATTATACTCCATCTGCCAAATTTTTGCCCACTCACTTAACCTATCTATATCCCTTTGCAGACTCCTTATGTCCTCTTCACAACTTACTTTCCTACCTACCTTTGTGTCATCAGCAAATTTAGCAACCATACATTCGGTCCCTTCATCCAAGTCATTGACATAGATTATAAATAGTTGAGGCCCAAGCACTGAACCCTGTGGCACTCCACTCGTTACATTTTGCCAACCTAAAAATGACCCATTTATGCCTACTCTTTGTTTCCTGTTAGCTAACCAATCCTTTATCCATGCTAATATTTTACCCCCTACACCATGAGCTCTTATTTTGTGTAGTAGCCTTTGACGTGGCACCTTGTCAAAAGCCTTCTGGAAATCCAAGTACACCACATCCACAGGATCCCCTTTATCCACATTGCTTGTTACTTCCTCAAAGAACTCTAATAGATTTCCCTTCCACAAAGCCGTGTTGACTCTGCCTGATTGGATTGAGATTTTCCAAGTGCCCTGCTATAACCTCCTGAACAATAGATTCTAGCATTTTCCCTATGAAAGATGTTAAGCTAACTGGCCTGTACTTTCCTGCTTTCTGTCTCCCTCTTTTCTTGAATAGAAACAGTATCAAGCTCCAGATCTGACATGAGCACCAATTGCCAATAAACATTGCACACACATATGGAAAACAGACAAAGCATCATGGAAGTTGTCGTCTTTCTTGGTTTTTGTTGCCTGGAGTCCTTTTTTTTGAAGAGTAATTTTCTAAGTAAAAATACAACAGCTCAGGAAATGAGTATTTGCAGCATATGAACTTTTGTATCTAAATGATCCAACACTGTATTACCATCTGGTACATGGACAAGTGAGGAAGAATTTCTAAAGCAGAAGAATTACAGCTCTGTGCCCATTTAGACCCTTCAGTTCCAGCTCAATGTCGTTTTAACAATAACTGAGAAGAAATTTCTAGACACACCCGATTCCCAAACTGAGGAATGAGACTAAAAATTAAAAGCATTTCCACCTGCATCATTCTCTTACTGTGCCACTGATATTGATCAGTGGGATCAGTGATTATTCTGCCTTCCAGAAGGAGCCCAGAATTCTATTATTCTAGACTGTTTCATACTTAGACCCAGCAGATAGTGGGAAAGATCCCATAGATTGGTGCTAGGTTACAGTATCATTCCATCATTTGCAGTGTTTCTCATCAGTAAAAATCCTGATGTATTCATCAGGATTTTTACTGATGAGAAACACTGCAAATTTCTGAGAAATATTGTGCTCATCAGAGTTATGTTTGGATCAGAATTCCTTCATCTGCAGGTCAAAAAAGAACCAGTTTATACACAACCAATTTGGTCATTCATTCATCAAACCAATATAACACAACTCTGGATGCCAAACTTTTTGCTGTCTTAAACAGGCAGACAGATACTTTAGCCATGGCCTTGCAACGCATCACAGATGTGCTCCAAGCTGTTGTCCAGCAGAGCGGTAGGAGTAATGTGACCCTGGCCCAGGAGAGGGATGATGGCGAAAGGGGACATATAAGTGGGGACTCCACTCAAAGAGCTCCCACGTCTCACCCGTTGTCCCCCTCCCCCCTAACCAGTACCTGAAATGCTGTCTCCTCTCCCGATGGCCGAGTCTGTGGAGTCCGGTGCAGATGGAGCAGTCTTTGGTGGGGCCCTCATAGGCTCAAAAACCCAGAGGGAGTAGGCCAAGAGCATCTCAGCTATCAGGGCAGGGACTTGAGCAACCTGCCACTACCTCTGCTGAAGCCACAGGGGATGCACCACGTAGAAGCAGTAGGAAGAGGAAGGCTAAGGTTATGTAATCACCAAGGGTGTGCACAAGGGTGTCTGATGAAATGTCTTGTTTTTCATTTATATTTGTTTTCTCTTACTATGCACATTAAATGTTATAATTGTCACCACCACTGCCACGTCTTGTCCATTCTTGAGTCCTTTTTGTGAAAGCATGAATGCCAAGACTCGATGCCACCTATTGGGCGTGTTTACAATGGGTTTGTGTGTGGTTGAAGATCTGTTTTATGCAAGCGGAGGGGGAGCTGGTGTTGGTGGTGGTGGTTGTTCCAGGCAGTCTAAGTAGTTCATTATCTTCAGTTTGCAGATCTCCTTATGAGAACGTATTAGATACAAGTGACTCCCTGGCATCATGAGCAGCCATGTTGTAAGGTTATACCGTCACCTGTTGAATCTGTATCGAATATGTAGTTTGTGTAATTCACCTTTTGTATTAATCAAACATATATCTGATGATTGTTAATCAATGTATTGCTGTAATTACACGTGTACCTTGACTCATTGTACCACATGTATTTGTGATATGTACCTTTTGTTATCCTTATATGAGCACATTTCTCTCTTCAGTACTAATTAAGCAAGTATATAGTAATCAAACACATAACTTAGAATCTGTCAAACTTTACAAAAACCCTTAAATATCCCTTAATAAAACTAATGAAAATATGAAATTGCCAGCAGAGCACCCAAGCCGCAACCATAGCTACATTAACAAGTTACTCAGTCATGCCCATGAGATAAGAACCTCACTGTCCAAATGAGACAATGGAGTCATGGAGTTACCAGCCTGGGACCCAGACAGGAATATAAGATAATAGACCTAGAAGTTGCTAAAAGCGACCTTGAGAGAAACACAACCGTATAAGATGAGGGGCCAGTCCCGTGGGGATGGTAGCAACTGGTGATTGGTCAATCAGAGGGGTATGGCGTTGGGGGGAGGGGCTACTCCATCACCCACTGTCCATCAAAGAAAGAGAGAAAGAGTAGGCCGACTCTTCTTCCTTTGTCTGGCCACCACATCTTTTGGAAAGATCTCCATAGGGTCAAACACCTGTGTCAATAATAGCCCCTGTAGCCGCCCTCAATAGTGGCATAAAAGAGAGAAGCAATATGAGAGTCAGGTTGTAGAGATCACTGACGGGAATAAGGGTTGACCCTGCAGCGAAACCAGGCATCCCTGAGAAGATGAGGATCCGGATTCAAAAAGGTCAGAGGCCTACCAGTCAGAGACCTATAAAGGGAACCTTGTCACGATTAAGGAACGGGAAGAGAGCAAATCTCAGGCAGGATAAGGCCAAGAGCCTACAACGGTATCGACGGAGGAGACTCCAGGCGGGATGACTGTTAAGACTCCTGTATGAAGTGGGCATGAACTCTACCCGGCGCGGGACGGGTGATGTAGCTTTTGTTCTCCACTGTTGACTATTGCTTAAACGCGCATAGTGCTGAACCTTGTGTGAAGCTTAATAAAACTCCACTCTACCATCTTGGAGTCACATCGATCATTGGCAAGAGGGGTAGAGTTACCCGACAAAGTGTGCCCCTGCTCTGCCGATGGGTTGCCTAAACTCCTCCTCCTCCTCCTCCTCCTCCTTTTCTTCAATGTTGCCGGTCGATGAGGATGCTGAATGAGCGCATTAGAGCTCCTCCACCTGTAACCCTCTCTGCTGAGCGATGTTGTGTAGGACGCAACACATGACCATTATTCTGCACACCCTCACCGGTGAATACTGAAGGGATCCCCCAGATCGATCCAGGCACCTGAAGCATATCTTCAGCATTCCTATGGCTTGTTCAATGACAGTCCTGGCGGTGAAGTGACTGTCGTTGTACCACTTCTGTGCTTCGTTGGTGGGGTTTCTCACAGGTGTCATCAGCAGGGGTATACCTTGCCTCCAAGGAGCCAGCCCTTAAGTCTATCTTGTGCGTGGAAGAGGGCCGGGATGTTGGATTCGCACAGAATGAAGGAATCATGGCAGCTGCCAGGGAATTTGGCACACTCCTGCAGAAACCTCTTCCGGTGATCACAAACCAGCTGCGCGTTGATGGAGTGATATCCTTTTCGGTTGATGAACAGTTCTGGCTCATGTGCAGGTGCTCGGATTACTACATGTGTGCAATCAATTGTGTCCTGCATCCGAGGGAAGCCAGCCATCAGTCAGACTGATGTCATTGAAGGAAAGTTGACGTAGTCGGATGCCCTGGCAAACAAGCAAACAAGCCTTCCGTGATCTGTCGTATACACTTATGTGCAGACGACTGAGAGATCCTGGAGATGTCACCGGTGGCGCCCTGGAAGGATCTGGAGGTGAAGAAATTGAGGGCAGTGGCGACTCTAACTGCGACTGGAAATCCTTGGCCACCAGGCCCAGCCGGGAGCAACTCTTCATGAAGGAGCGTGCAGATGACTGCGACCACCTGGCGACTCAATCTGAGACATTGCTCCTCAGAGAGGTCCAGGAAGCTCAGCCTCTGCCTGTAGTCCCTCTCACAAGGGTAGTGCCTCCTGCAACCTCGCCCCTCCGTTGGTCCCCTCTCTGATCTTCTGCAGGTCCTTGTGGTGCACCTCTGTCTTGTGGAGCTGCAACTCCCAGAATTGCACGCTATGCGGATTGTGTTGTGCCTTCTCCTCAGAGGTACTGTAGAATAAATCCATTGTGCCATCCATCCTATGTTGTCAGTTTGAGGGGGTCCAAAATGTAGATAAATATGCATGAACACAAGAATTCTGAGTGTGAACAAAGAAATCTCAGTCTACCACCTAGAAGGACATTAGCAGCAGGTACATGGGAACAACACCACCTGCACGTTCCCCTCCAAGTCACACACCATCCCGACTTGGAAATATATCGCCGTTCCTTCATCGTCACTGGGTCAAAATCCTGCAACTCCCTTCCTAACAGCACTGTGGGAGAACCTTCACCACACGGACTGCAGCAGTTCAAGAAGACAGCTCACCACCACCTTCTCAAGGGCAATTAGGGATGGGCAATAAATGCTGGCCTCGCCAGCGACGCCCGCATCCCATGAACGAATAAAAAAAAACTCCCAGCCAAAGGTTGTTTGACAGAACTGATTGCCCTGCTCCCAAAATTCACCTTTTATTCACATATGAGGGTTGGCTGCAACTCACCTCCATTTCCACAGCGTGTTTCAGAGACCACGAGAGGCACATTCAGGAGAAGTTAAAATGGTTTGTGTAACTCAATGCACAAAAAATTAACAGCTTTAAGTATTTTAAATACCTCAATTGGCCCTTTAAAGCCAGCAAGACTTCCGGGTGTCAGAAGTCCGCCTGGACTAATAATCTGGAGGCATAAGTTCAAATCCTGCCACGGCAGTTGGGGAATTTAAATTGAGTTAATTAAAAAAAAATCTGGAATAAAAATCCATTTGGTTCATAAATGTCCTTTAGGAAGGAAACCTGCTGTCCTTACCCGGTGTGGCCTATATGTGACTCCAGACCCACAGCAATGTGGTTGATTCCTAACTGCTCTCTGAAATGGCCTAACAAGCCATTCAGTTGTACAATCACGCTACAAAAAGACATAATAAGAATAAAACCAGACAGACCATCCGGCAACGGACCACTAGGCACCGGATACGACAAAGGCAAATCAAGCCCAGTCGACCCTGCAAAGTCCTCCTCACTAACATATGGGGACTTGTGCCAAAATTCATGGCCCAGCATGTCCCACAGACTAGTCAAGCAACAGCCTGACATAGCCATACTCACAGAAGCATACCTTTCAACCAATGTCTCAAACTCCTCCATCACATTTGTTAGTATGTCCTGTCCCACCGGCAGGACAGACCCCCAGAGGTGGTGGTACAGTGGTATACAGTCAGGAGAGAGGAGCCCTGGGAGTCCTCAACATTGACTACGGACCCCATGAAATCTCATGGCATCAGGTCAAACATTGGCAAGGAAACCTCCTGCTGATTACCACCTACCGTCCTCCCTCAGCTGATGAATCAGTCCTCCTCCATGTTGAGCACCACTTCGAAAAAGCACTGAGGGTAGCAAGGGCACAAAATGTACTCTGGGTGGGGGACTTCAATGTCCATCACCAAGAATGGCTCGGTAGCACCACTACCGACCGAGCTGGCCAAGTCCTGAAGGACATAGCTGCCAGACTGGGCCTGCGGCAGGTGGTAAGAGAACAAACACAAGGGAAAAACCTACTTGACCTTGTCCTCACCAATCTACTTGTCACAGATGCATCTGTCCATGACAGAATTGGTAGGAATGACCACCGCACAGTCCTTGTGCAGACGAAGTCCCGTCTTCACGCTGAGGACACCGTCCAACGTGTTGTGTGGCACTACAACAATGCTAAATGGGATAGATTCAGAACAGATGTAGCAGCTCAAAACTGGGCATCCATGAGGCGCTGTGGGCCATCAGCAGCAGCAGAATTGTATTCCAGCACAATCTGTAACCTCATGGCCTGGCATATTCCTCACTCTACCATTATCATCAAGCCAGGGGGTCAACTCTGGTTCAATGAGGAGTGTGGAAGAGCATGCCAGGAGCAGCACTAGGCATACCTAAAAATGAGGTGCCAATCTGGTGAAGCTACAACACAGGACTACATGCTAAATAGTGGAAGCAACATGCTATCGACAGAGCTAAACGATTCCACAACCAACGGATCAGATCAAAGCTCTGCAGTCCTGCCACATCCAGTCATGAATGGTGGTGGACAATTAAACAACTAACGGGAGGAGGTGGCTCCGACAACATCCCCATCCTCAATGATGACAGAGCCCAGCACGTGAGTGCAAAAGACAAGGCTGAAGCGTTTACAACCATCTTCTGCCAGAAGTGCTGAGTGGATGATCCATCCTCCCGAGATCCGCACCATCACAGAAGCCAATCTTCAGCCAATTCGATTCACTCCACGTGATATCAAGTAAAAGGCTAGTCAAAGGAAGGGTGGGACTGATTAAGGACAGTAAAGGAGATCTTTGTGAGGAGGCAGAAGGTATGGCTGAGGGATTAAATGAATACTTCACATCAATCTTCACTAGAGCAGAGAATGCTGCTAATGTAGCAGTAAAGGAGGAGCCAGGAGCAATATTGGATAGGATAAAAATAGATAAAGAGGTACTTAAAAGTTTGGCAGTTCTCAAAGTAGAAAAATCACTCGGTCCAGATGGGATGTATCCTAAGTTAGTGAGGGAAGGGTGAAAATTATGGAGACTGTGGCCACAATCTTCTAATCCTCTTTAGATATGCAGGCAGTGCCAGAGGACTGGAGAACTGCAAATATTACACCCCTGTTCAAAAAAGGGGAGAGGGATAAACCCGACATTTACAGGCCAGTCAGCTTAACGTCGCTTGTGGGGAAACTTTTATAGACAATAATCCAGGACAAAATAAATTGGCACTTGGAAAAGTATGGGCTAATAAATGAAAATCAGCACAGATTTGTTAAAGAGAAATTGTGTTTGACTAACTTGATTTAGTTCTTTGATTAAATAACGAGAGGGTTGATGAGGTAGTGAAGTTGACATTGTGTACATGGACTTTCAAAAGTCATTTAATAAAGTATCACATAATAGACTTGCAAGCAAAATTAAAGCTGCCACCATCCCTTTAATCCCGTGGGCTTTAATTGGTTAAGCAGAGAGTAGCAGTGAACAGTTGTTTTTCAGACTGGAGCAAAGTATAGAGTGGTGTTTCCCAGGTATTAGAACAACTGCTCTTTTTGATATATATTAATGACCTGGACTTGGGTATACAGGAATAATTTCAAAGTTTGCAGATGATGCAAAACTCGGGAATGTAGTAAACAATGTGGAGGATATAACAGACTTCAGGGGGGCATAGACAGACTGGTGAAATGGACAGACACATGGCAGATGAAATTTAAAGCAGAGAAGTGTGAAGTGATGCATTTTGGTAGGACGAATGAGGAGAGGCAATATAAACTAATTGGTACAATTTTAAAGGGGGTACATGATCAGAGAGACCTGGAGGTGTACGTACACAAATCTTTGAAGATGGTAGGACAAGTTGAAAAGGCTGTTAAAAAAGCAGATGGGACCCTTGGCTTTAGAGTACAAAAGCAAGGAAGTTATGCCAAACCTTTATAAAACACTGGTTAGACCTCAGCTGGAGTATTGTGTTCATTTCTGGGCACCACACTTTAGGAAGGATGTCAAGGCCTTAGAGAGGATGCAGAAGAGATTCACTAGAATGGTCCCGGGGATGAGGGACTTCAGTTATATGGAGAGACTGGAGAAGCTGTGGTTGTTCTCCTTAGAGCAGAGAAGGTTTGATAGAGGTGATCAAAATCATGAATGGTTTTAATGGAGTAAATAAAGAGAAATTGTTTCGAGTGGCAGAAGGGTCAGTAATCAGTGGACATAGATTTCAGGTGATTGGCAAAAGAACCAGAGGGACCATGAGGAAACATTTTTTTATGCCGAGAGTTGTTATGATCTGGAATGTACTGCCTGAAAGGGTGGTGGAAGCAGATTCAATAGTAACTTTCAAAAGGGAATTGTATAAATACTTGAAAGGGAAAAACTTACAGGGCTATGGGGAAAGTGCAGGGGTGTGGAACTATTTGGATAGCTCTTTCAAAGAGCCGGCACAGGCACGATGAGCTGAATGGCCTTCTTTTATGCTGTAACATAGTATGATACTATGATACTGTGATACTAAGTCTCAGTAGGCCACGCTATGTGAAGCAGGGTAGTTCCTTCTGGAGGGTGTCATCTAGTGTCATTCCCACCACCACCGCAGTCACACAGTGCCACAGCCAGTCATGCACTACACACTCAAAGGTCATTCAGCTCTACAAAGCTGTAGCTAGGCATGAAGTTCATGAGATGCTATCATATTTCTTTGCTGGAAAAACCTACACTCTTCACAGAATAAGGGATACACATGGCAAAAGGGATAGCCACATATTGTAAATCACACAGTTGTCCATATAAATCACCTTTGCCATGTTCCATAATATATTGTACTGAGACACTGACTCACAAAGTTGTGTAATGAAATTTAGTTGCTTATGATGTCTCACTTGTGCACTGGCCATACATTCATACATTTCTGCTAAGGCTTTCACAAAATTGGTGTGCGTCTCAAATAGGTCATTGCCCAAATGAAGAGGGGACACTTGAATTATAAAATGCCAAATTTGTGAATCAAGTACCCACGTTCAAGTGAATAAAGCTTAAGTATGTGAGTACTTGTTTCATACAATAGATCCTTACAAGTCACAATCATTTGTATAGCCATATCTGTCAGATGGAGCAGCATTGGGCACTTTTGATTATGAGGAAGAGCATATACCAGCTGAAGCTAAGGAATTTGCAGATTCTGTACTGTAGTGGTTGCAGTACTGGACTAGCAATCCCAAAAGGGTTTGTTTCTTGAACTCATTTAATACCACTGCATCTTTAATGCCAAATAAATGATTTGTTTGATTATATAGATTCTTCAAGTGAAGCAATTGTGCAAAATGTTCTCACTTCTAGGGTTACTCAACATGTATTTTTCTTTTGTTGACTGTGTACAGGTATGAAATGTGGTGGCATGTATCTAGACAATTCTAATTCAAAGACGTTGATAACCAAGATATCAAATGCCGTCTCAATTTCTCTACTCCCCTCACTTACTCTAACCTACCTCCCTCTGAACTTGCAGCACTCCGTTCTCTCAGGCCCAACGCTGACATTGTCATTAAAGCTGCGGACAAGGGCGGTGCAGTTGTGTGGGGAACAGACCTCTCTACCTTGTGGATGCTGAACGCCAACTCTCCGACACCTCCTCCTACCTCCCCCTGGACCATGACCCTACCGCCGAACATCCAGCCATAGTTTCCCAGACCATCACAGACCTCGCCTCCTCTGGAGATCTTCCCCCCACGGCCTCCAACCTCATAGTCCCCCAACCCTGCACAGCCCGCTTCCACCTCCTTCCCAAGATCCATAAACAGGACTGCCCTGGGGGACTCATCGTTTCAGCCTGTTCTTGCTCCATGGAATTTATTTCCTCCTACCTCGACTCTATTTTTTCTCCCCTTGTCCAATCTCTTCCGACCGACATCCTTGACTCTTCCAACACCCTCCCCCACTTTAACAGTTTCCAGTTCCCCGGCCCTAACCATCTCCTTTACACCATGGACATCCAGTCTCTACATCTCCATCCCCCACCAGGACAGCCTGCGAGCCATCGGCTTCTTCCTAGAACGGAGGCCTAACCAGTCCCCATCCACCACCACCCTCCTCCGCCTGGCTGAAATTGTTCTTACGTTGAACAGCTTCTTCTTTCACTCCACTCACTTCCTCCAAATAAAAGATGTCGCTATGGGAGCCCATATGGGTCTTAGCTATGCCTGCCTTTTTGTGGGATACATGGAACATTCCTTGTTCCAGTCCTACTCAGGTCCCCTCCCTCACCTCTTTCTCCGGTACATTGATGACTGTATTGGTGCCGTTTCCTGCTCCCGCCCCGAACTGGAAAATTTCATCAACTTTGCTTCCAATTTCTACCCTTCCCTCGCCATCACATGGTCCATCACCAACTCGTCCCTTCTCTTCCTCGACTTCTCTATCTCCATTTCTGGGGATAGGCTATCAAAAAAATATCTATTAAAAGCCCATCGACTCCCATAGCCACCTTGATGACACATCTTCCCACCCTGCTTCCTGTAAGGACTCTACTCCCTTCTCCCAGTTTCTCTGTCTCTGTCACATCTGTTCTGATGATGCCACCTTCCACACCAGTGCTTCCGATATGTCTTCCTTTTTCCTCAACTGAGGATTCCCCTCCAGTTGATAGGACCCTCAACTGTGTTTGTCCTATTTTCTGTATTTCTGCCCTCACCCCTTCCCCTCCCTCCCTGAACCATGATAGGGTCCCCCTTGACCTCACCTTCCACCCCACCAGCCTCCACATTCAACGTATCATCCTCCACCATTTCCGCCAACTCCAGCACGATCCCACGATTAAGCACATCTTCCCCTGAAGGGACCGCTCCCTACGCGACACCCTGGTCCACTCTTCCATCACCCCCAACACCCGCTCTCCTCCCCAATGCAACTTCTTGCGCGAGTGCAGGAGATGCAACACCTGCCCTTTCACCTCCTCCCTTCTCACCATCCAGGGCCCCACTCTTTCCAGCAGAAACAGTGGTTTACTTGTACTTCTTTCAATGTAGTATATTGCATTCGCTGCTCACGACTGTGTCTCCTCTACACTGGGGAGACCAAACGCAGATTGGGTGATCGCTTTGCTGAACACCTCCACTCAGTCCGCAAGCGTGACTCTGACCTGCCGGTCGCTTGCCATTTTAATTCTCTGTCCCACTCCCACTCTGACCACTCTGTCCTCGGCTTTCTACACTGTTCCAATGAAGCTCAATGGAAGCTCGAGGAACAGCACCTCGTATTTCGACTAGGCACTTTACAATCTTCTGGACTCAGCATTGATTTCAATAACTTCAGATCAAAACCACTGCTCCGGTTTTTTTTGGACAGCAGGTACTTTTTTTTTATTCGTTCATGGCCAGCATTTATTGCCCATCCCTAATTGCCCTTGAGAAGGTGGTGGTGAGTCACCTTCTTGAACTGCTGCAGTCCGTGTGGTGAAGGTTCTCCCACAGTGCTGTTAGATAGGGGGTTCCAGGATTTTGACACAGTGACGATGAATGGCGATATATTTCCAAGTTGGGATGGTGTGTGACTTGGAGGGGACTTTGCAGGTGGTGTTGTTCCTATGTGCCTGCTGCCCTTATTCTTCTAGGTGGTAGAGGTCACGGGTTTTGGAGTTGCTGTCGAAGAAGCCTTGGCGAGTTGCTGCAGTGCATCCTGTGGATGGTACACACCGCAGCCACTGTGCGCCGGTGGTGAAGGGAGTGAATGTTTAGGGTGGTGGATGGGGTGCCAATCAAGCGGGCTGCTTTGTCCTGGATGGTGTCGAGCTTCTTGAGTGTTGTTGGAGCTGCACTCATCCAGGCAAGTGGAGAGTATTCCATCACACTCCTGACTTGTGCCTTGTAGATGGTGGAAAGGCTTTGGGGAGTCAGGAGGTGAGTCACTCGCCGCAGAATACCCAGCCTCTGACCTGCTCTTGTAGCCACAGTATTTATGTGGCTGGTCTAGTTAAGTTTCTGGTCAATGGTGACCCCCCAGGATGTTGATGGCGGGGGATTCGGCGATGGTAATGCCGTTGAATGTCAAGGGGAGGTAGTTAGACTCTCTCTTGATGGAGATGGTCATTGCCTGGCACTTGTCTGGCACGAATGTTACTTGCCACTTATGAGCCCAAGCCTGGATGTTTTCCAGGTCTTGCTGCATGCAGGCACGGACTACTTCATTATCTGAGGGGTTGCGAATGGAACTGAACATGGTGCAATCATCAGCGAACATCCCCATTTCTGACCTTATGATGGAGGGGAGGTCATTGATGAAGCAGCTGAAGATGGTTGGGCCTAGGACACTGCGCTGAGGAACTCCTGTAGCAATGGCCTGGGTTTAAGATGATTGGCCTCCAACAACCACTACCATCTTCCTTTGTGCTAGGTATGACTCCAGCCACTGGAGAGTTTTCCCCCGATTCCCACTGACTTCAATTTTACTCGGGCTCCTGGGTGCCACACTCGGTCAAATGCTGCCTTGATGTCAAGGGCAGTTACTCTCAACTCACCTCTGGAATTCAGCTCTTTTGTCCATGTTTGGACCAAGGCTGTAATGAGGTCTGGATCCGAGTGGTCCTGGCGGAACCCAAACTGAGCATCGGTGAGCAGGTTATTGGTGAGTAAGTGCTGCTTGATAGCACTGTCGACGACACCTTCCATCACTTTGCTGATGATCAAGAGTAGACTGATGGGGCGGTAATTGGCCGGATTGGATTTGTCCTGCTTTTTGTGGACAGGACATACCTGGGCAATTTTCCACTTTGTCAGTTAGATGCCAGTGTTGTAGCTGTACTGGAACAGCTTGGCTAGAGGCGCAGCTAGTTCTGGAGCACAAGTCTTCAGCACTAAAGCCGGGATTTTGTCGGGGCCCATGGCCTTTGCTGTATCCAGTGCATTCAGCCTTTTCTTGATATCACGTGGAGTGAATCGAATTGGCTGAAGACTGGCTTCTGTGATGGTGGGGATATCAAGAGGAGGCCGAGATGGATCATCCACTCGGCACTTCTGGCTGAAGATGGTTGCAAATGCTTCAGCCTTGTCTTTTGCACTTACGTGCTGGACTCCGCCATCAATGAGGATGGGGATGTTTACAGAGCCTCCTCCTCCCGTTAGTTGTTTAATTGTCCACCACCATTCATGACTGAATGTGGCAGGACTGCAGAGCTTTGATCTGATCCGTTGGTTGTGGAATCGCTTAGCTCTGTCTATAGCATGTTGCTTCCGCTGTTTAGCATATATGTAGTCCTGAGTTGTAGCTTCACCAGGTTGGCACCTCATTTTTAGGTACGCCTGGTGCTGCTCCTGGCATGCTCTTCTACACTCCTCATTGAACCAGGGTTGATCCCCTGGCTTGTTGATAATGGCAGAGTGAGGAATATGCCGGGCCATGAGGTTACAAATTGTG
Organism: Heptranchias perlo; assembly: GCF_035084215.1. Taxonomy (NCBI): domain Eukaryota; kingdom Metazoa; phylum Chordata; class Chondrichthyes; order Hexanchiformes; family Hexanchidae; genus Heptranchias; species Heptranchias perlo. Next base: position 29,835,267 of record NC_090329.1, on the reverse strand, counting down.
CTGGAATACAATTCTGCTGCTGCTGATGGCCCACAGTGCCTCATGGATGCCCAGTTTTGAGCTGCTAGATCTGTTCTGAATCTATCCCATTTAGCACGGTGATAGTGCCACACAACACGTTGGATGTTGTCCTCAGTGCGAAGATGGGACTTTGTCTCCACGAGGACTGTGCAGTGGTCACTCCTACCAATACTGTCATGGACAGATGCATCTGCGACAGGTAGATTGGTGAGGACGAGGTCAAGTAGGTTATAAATGGTTCTGCTGTTGCCATTTACAGTTGCTCTTGACCCATCTTTTATTACTTTACTTGTCCCATTACCATCCTCCTTGCCTTGCACCATCATCCCTTTTTTCATTTAATCACTCGTGCCCTCCACCCTATCAGAGACCTTCCCTTTTGTTCTTTTCTCCCCTCCCCTTCCTCCCTCCCCCCCTTTCCCTGTCTCCTTATTTACTTAAAAACTGTTTAATCTTCAACTTTTTCCAGTTCTGACCAAGGGTTATCAACCTGAAACATTAACTCTGTTTCTTTCTCCACAGATGCTGCCTGACTTTCTGAGTATTTCCAGCACTTTTTGTTTTTATTTCAGATTTCCAGCATCTGCAGTATTTTGCTTATAATCAAGTGTTGGAGTTTGAAACAGGTGTTAAGATCTGGTGCTTGATCAGACAAAAGGTTCTATTGTAACGACCTATCCACTGGGCATTAACCCTGTCCCTGATTATCATGAATGACCTAGAGGAGGAGCAGAAGAAGCAGGCACATCACAGGAGGCACCATGGTCGGAGACAGATCGATCTCACTACTCCTCCCACCACCCCCCCATCCCCCCACAGAGAATATACAGCAAACGGATATCATTTGAGGCACTGTCGGAGGAGCTGTGCATTTACAGACCGCACTTCACCAATTGGCCACCTCTGTGAGTTGCTCCATGAAGATCTGAACCTGCAGTCTACCTCCCGCAGGGCCTTGCCAATGGCAATGAAGGTGACGATGGCCCGCAACTTCTACAGTTCCGGTTCTTTCCTTTCAGGCACTGGAGAACTCTATAACATCAGCCAAGGATCTGTGAGGACCATAATTCGACAGGTGAGATGCCTTCTTCTGCAGGGCATCTGAACTTCATTAAATATGAGATTGTGCCTGCACAACAAAGAACATAAGAACATAAGAAATAGGAGCAGGAGTAGGCCAATCGGCCCCTCGAGCCTGCTCCGCCATTCAATAAGATCATGGCTGATCTGATCCTAACAGTTGATTCTGAGTTATGGCGTCTGTTCTCAGCTTTTTATAGTGCCGTGTGGTTGGTCCGTGGGGTCAGCCAATGGCAGTGCCGTACACGAGGTCCCTGATTTGTCACTGACCTCATCACGGATCAACGTTTCAGATCTGATCCAAAGAGACGGGTCCATTGGTTCCCACAGAATTGCTCGCTTCTCCAAGGTGCAGGGGGCCATCGATGGGACCCATGTGCTGCTGAAGGCTCTACTTGAGAACCTGTCACTTTCATCAACTTGCTAAATGTGCTAATTGTCTGCGATGCCCAAGTGAGGTTTCTGCATGTTAACTCAGGGCATCGGGGAAGTGCTCACAACATCTTTGTCCTTTGCCACTCCTTCACCCATGACTTATTCAGCAGGGAGGGACAAAATTTTGTGACCTTTTCTTTAAATCTTCCTGCGACATTTCTGCGGAAAAAGGGATGTGCCAAGACTGAGGATCACTTTTTAGAGCCTTTTAAAACGTATTTTTTAAATGTTATTAACTTGTGAATGTTAAAGTGTTTTCAGAAGTTGAAGCTCACTTACCTCACAGTGCCACGCCTCATTCTGAGTTATGGCGTCTGTTCTCAGCTTTTAATAGTGCCGTGTGGTTGGTCCGTGGGGTCAGCCAATGGCAGTGCCGTACACGAGGTCCCTGATTTGTCACTGACCTCATCACGGATCAATGTTTCAGCAAATTGCGTCGTAAATGTATAGTGTAATATGCTCGGAGAGCGCAAATGTCCGATTAACGGCGTACACTGCCAAACACAGTGTTCCAGCAACTTCAGGCCCAATATGACAAAGGGCAACTGACCCTGACAGACTTTCTTACTGTCTATAGGTTATAAATGCTTGTAATGGCAGGATTAGTATTTACCAATTTTTTGCGCTTCACTTCACTATTTAATTGGGAATAACTATATTTGCTGCTTAAGTCTGTAAACCAGTGGTCTGTATGTAATATCCACCATTTTGAAGAGCATTTGGTACTTTGGTACAAGCCTCGTTAAATCCAGTAAGTAGATTACTGCAGGTGCAGTACTTGTTCATTTTCTGATATGCCCCACCTGCAAGGACAGAGTAGAGAAGAAATATAGCTTCTTACCACTTACATTAGATGGCTGAGAATACTGCGCTTCTCCAATTCTGGCCTCTTGTGCATCCCCGATTTTAATCGCTCCACCATTGGCATCCGTGCCTTCAGCTGTCTAGCCTAAGCTGTGGTAGTCCCTCCCTAAACCTCTCTGCCTCTCTACCTCTCTCTTCTCCTTTCAGTCGCTCCTTAAAACCTACTTCTTTGACCAAGCTTTTTGTCACCTGTCCTAAAATTTCTTTACTCGGCGTCAAATTTTGTCTGGTAACGTTCATGTGAAGCGCCTTGGGTCATTTTACTACGTTAAAGGTGCTATATAAATGTAAGTTATTGTTGTTGTTGGATTAGCAACAAACGTGTGGTAACATTACCCCACATTAGACAACTCAATCAAATCATTTCAGAATTTCCTTTATACTGTGGGGAGCATGTTAAATTTATAGATATGAAGACCATATTCAATTTCTTAGTTCAGCAAGAATGTTTAATTCTTTATTACCATGATGCAGTTTCAGAGAACATCAGTACAAAGTTTGAAAATACCAATATGCCACTTTATGTCTTTGAGCCATATAGTATATGACGGTATGTGATTAAGCACAGACATCATTAGTTGCTCTCAGAGCAGCAGCTGAAGGCAACTTGTAAAGGTGCGTTATATAATTTCCAGAACAAGCTATGAATAGATTTTTTAGCACTGCAGCACACGATTAAAATAGGATTCTTTCCTAAACAATATTTAAACTGCACTCTCACGCCATCAAAACAGCATAAACAAACTGCACTTCACTGCACAATGAATGCCCTGCATGCTTCGTCTTTCCCCCTCCTCCCTTTTAAACAAGTGGTGCTTCACTGCTGATGTTACAAAGCCATAGGATTACATGTGTATACAGGGTGGGCTATTTGATGGAAAGTACATTTTCCTATCAATCGTGTTTATTTTAATAAGGTCACTCTGTCTTCTTTCGGTCACAGTGGCACTAAGACATTCCCGGATTCATGAAGCAGTCGATAATATAAGGATTCCAATGTTTTTACACTTAGACAGCTGTCAGAAGGGAGATCAGCTTAGAATTAAAAAAGGTCAAATTATTTATACTAATTTAGTAATTTACTAATTTCTCATGTAATTGCACATATGCCTTTGCTTTACAGTTCTATAGATAGAGAATAAGATGAAGCAGAAAAAAGGGGCGTATGACAGATGTCAGGTTGATAATACAAATGAGAACCAGGCTGAATATAGAAAGTTCAGAGGGGAAGTGAAAAAGGAAATAAGAGGGACAAAGAGAGAGTATGAGAATAGACTGGAAGCTAACATAAAAGGGAATCCAAAAGTCTTCTATAGGCATGTAAACAGTAAACAGGTAGAAGGAGGAGGGGTGGCGCCGATCAAGGACCAAAAGGGAGATCTACTCATGGAGGCAGAGGGCATGGCCGAGGTACTAAATGAATACTTTGCATCTGTCTTTACCAAGGAAGAAGATGCTGCCAGAGTCTCAGTAAAAGAGGAGGTAGTCAAGAAACTGGATGGACTAAAAATTGATAAAGAGGAGGTACTAGAAAGACTAGCTGTACTTAAAGTAGATAAGTCACCAGGTCCAGATGGGATGCATCCTAGGTTGCTGAGGGAAGGGTGGAAATTGTGGAGGTACTGGCCATAGTCTTCCAATCCACCTTAGATACGGGGGTGGTGCCAGAGGACTGGAGAATTGCAAATGTTACACCCGTGTTCAAAAAAGGGTGTAAGGATAAACACAGCAACTACAGGCCAGTCAGTTTAACCTTGGTGGTGGGGAAACTTTTGGAAATGATAATTCAGAACAGAATTAGCAGTCACTTGGACAAATGTGGATTGATTAGGGAAAGCTAGCATGGATTTGTTAAAGGCAAATCGTGTTTAACTAACTTGATTGAGTTTTTTGATTAGGAAACAGAGAGGGTCGATGTGGTAGATTTGGTGTACATGGACTTTCAAAAGATGTTTGATAAAACGCCGCATAATTGGCTTGTCATCAAGATTGAATCCCTTGGTATAAAGGGGGCAGTAGCAGTATGGATACAAAATTGGCTAAGTAACAGGAAACAGAGAGTAGTGGTGAACGGTTGTTTGTTGGACTGGAGGGAGGTGTACAGTGGCGTTCCCCAGGGGTCGGTGCTGGGACCACTGCTTTTCTTGATATATATTAATGACTTGGACTTGGGTGTACAGGGCACAATTTCAAAATTTGCAGACGACACAAAACTTGGAAGTGTAGTGAATAGTGAGGAGGATACAGATAGACTTCAAGAGGCTATAGACAGGCTATGGGCAGACATGTGCAGATGAAATTTAACACAGAAAAATGTGAAGTGATACATTTCGGTAGCAAGAACAAGGAGAAGCAATATAAACTAGAGGGTACAATTCTAAAAGGGGTACAGGAACAGAGGGATCTGGGGGTATATGTGCACAAATCATCAAAAGTGGCAGGGCAGGTTGAGAAATCAGTTAAAAAAGCATATGGGATCCTGGGCTTTATAAATTGAGGCATAGAGTACAAAAGCAAGGAAGTCATGATGAACCTTTATAAAACACTGATTTGACCACAACCAGAGTACTGTGTCCAGTTCTGGGCACCGCACTTTAAGAAAGATGTGAAGGCCTTAGAGATGGTGCAGAAAAGATTTACTCGAATGATTCCAGGGATGTGGGACTTTAGTTACGTGCTGTAACTTCTCTATAATTCTATGATTCTATGATTCCATGGTCATTTCTAATGTATCACCGTCTTATGTATATTTAGGTAGAGCTGCGCAATTTTTTATGGATTGGAATTTTTTTTGCAGACCACTGAAGCATCGCTAAATTGGAGGGATTGATTTTTCACAGTATTCTCCTAAATTCTAAGTAAAACACTTTTATGCAAATCACCCCTCCCTAACTTCACAGAGTTTTACGTGACTCCATGGAAAAACCACACAGCCCCACATATCTGACATCAAAGAACATTTTAAATTATATCTTTGTTCTCAGCCTGGAGTATGGTGCTTGGAACCTGACTGGCTGAGGGCGCTTAAAGAAAAAAAACAGACTTACATTTATATAGCGCCTTTCATGACCTCAGGACATCCCAAAGCGCTTTACAACTAATGAAGTACATTTTGAAGTGTAGTCACTGTTCTAATGTAGGGAATACGGCAGCCAAATTTGCACGCAGCTATCTCCCACAAACAGCAATGAAATAAATGACCAGATCATCTGTTTTAGTGATGTTGGTTGAGGGATAAATGTTAGCATGGACACCAAGGAGAACTCACCTGCTCTTCTTTGAAATATTGCCGTGGGATCTTTTATGTCCACCTGAGAGGGTAGATGCTGCACTGAAGTGTCAACCTTGATTTACAGAAGAGAATGAAAATTATATAGAAAATGAAAAGTGAGTATAAAAAGCAGAAAAGCCTTTTAAGACTCTTACAAAGCTACAGTGCTTAATTAATAACTAGTCAAAAACATTTTGCTTCTTCACACATCAACCCACTTCTTTCTCCCACTGTTATGATTTTCTGTGGGGAAGGCGGGGTTATTATAGGCCATAAACACTTTGCACAATTGATGCGACTCCATGATCAGCCCAGAGGACGTTCACTTCGTCGGGGCACAATGGGCTATTCTGAATCTGATCTTTACAAATGATCCAAGTATGGTACTTCAAATGTAAGGAGTAGCTAGCACTCAGTGATCGTATTATCATTAGTAATGAAATGGGTATGAGGGTAGCCAAAGTGGACTTCAAAACAGCAGACTTTGAGGGAATTCAAAATTAATTTAAAGAGCTTAATTTGAACAAACTGAAAGTTGTGAAATTGCTCAATGGAATTTAAAAGTGTGCCCTAGATGTAATTAACAGTGATGCAAATAACAGCCTTGCGCACATATCAGGTTCAACCACTGGTATGTACGTGCTTTATGTCTCATTGTTTCTCTACCAGGTCCAGTTCAGTTCTGCATCCAAGTTGGTCTGCAAATTACATACTAAAAGATGGTAAGTGGTACAATGCTTTTTGAGCAGCTAGTCAACAGGTGAACACACGTTAATATCCCTCACCCTGAAGCTGTTCAGTAAAGGTATCAATGGCCACCTGTGAGTCATCTTTTCTCATTCAAGTAGCAGTGTGGAATTCCCTTCCCAAATTTATTGTTTGTTTTGCATCTGACAATTCTTGTGTGGAGCATAAACGCCGTCAGAATGGCATGTTTCTGTGCTGTAAATTCTATGTAATTCTAAGTAAATCAAAGAAGAGGACAACTTGATTAAGTATGATGTAAAGAGTAGTATTAGGGATAAGAACAAGGCTTTCAAAACATACAGAGATTTGGGGGATTGGATAAATAATAAAAGACAAGCAAAAGCAGGTGAGAAAAGTAACAAAAAGCCAAGAGAAATGCTGATTATAAGATAGCTGAAAGCATCTCAAGAATAAAGGGCTTTTCAAATACATGTGCAGCAAGCAAAGAATGAAAGCTAGTGTTCTAGTTGTTGATTCATATTGGTAATGGAGGACCTGGTGGATGCCAACTTCAGCCTGGGCATCCATGAGGCACTGTGGGCCATCAGCAGCAGCAGAATTGTATTCCAGCACATTCTGTAACCTCATGGCCCGGCAAATTCCTCACTCTACCATTACCAACAAGCCAGGGGATCAACCCTGAGAAGTGTAGAACAGCATGCCAGGAGCAGCACCAGGCATACCTAAAAATGAGGTGCCAACCTGGTGAAGCTACAACTCAGGACTACATGCATTCTAAACAGCGGAAGCAACATGCTATCGACTGAGTTAAGTGATTCCACAACCAACGGATCAGATCAAAGCTCTGCAGTCCTGCCACATCCAGTAGTGAATGGTGGTGGACAATTAAACAACTAATGGGAGGAGGAGGCTCTGTAAACATCCCCATCCTCAATGATGGCGGAGTCCAGCACGTGAGTGCAAAAGACAAGGCTGAAGTGTTTGCAACCATCTTCAGCCAGAAGTGTCGAGTGGATGATCCATCTCAGCCTCCTCCCGATATCCCCATTATCACAGAAGCCAGTCTTCAGCCAATTCAATTCACTCCACGTGATATCAAGAAACAGCTGAGTGCACAGGATACAGCAAAGGCTACGGGCCCTGACAACATCCCGGCTGTAGTGCTGAAGACTTGTGCTCCAGAACTAGCTGCGCCTCTAGCCGAACTGTTCCAGTACAGCTACAACACTGGCATCTGCCCGACAATGTGGATAATTTGCCCAGGTACGTCCTGTCCACAAAAAGCAGGACAAATCCAATCCGGCCAATTACCGCCCCATCAGTCTACTCTCGATCATCAGCAAAGTGATGGAAGGTGTCGTCAACAGTGCTATAAAGCAGCACCTACTCACTAATAACCTGCTCACCGATGCTCAGTTTGGGTTCCACCAGGACCACTCGGCTCCAGACCTCATTACAGCCTTGGTCCAAACATGGACAAAAGAGCTGAATTCCAGAGGTGAGGTGAGAGTGACTGCCCTTGACATCAAGGCAGCATTTGACCGAGTGTGGCATCAAGGAGCCCGAGTAAAATTGAAGTCAATGGGAATCAGGGGGAAAACTCTCCAGTGGCTGGAGTCATACCTAGCACAAAGGAAGATGATAGTGATTGTTGCAGGCCAATCATCTCAGCCCCAGGACATTGCTGCAGGAGTTCCTCAAGGCAGTGTCCTAGGCCCAACCATCTTCAGCTGCTTCATCAATGACCTTCCCTCCAACATAAAGTCAGAAATGGGGATGTTCGTTGATGATTGCACAGTGTTCAGTTCCATTCGCAACCCCTCAGATAATGAAGCAGTCCGCAGCAAGACCTGGACAACATCCAGGCGAGTGAGTCACCTTCTTACTCCCCAAAGCCTTTCCACCATCTACAAGGCACAAGTCTGGAGTGTGATGGAATACTCTCCACTTGCCTGGATGAGTGCAGCTCCAACAACACTCAAGAAGCTCGACACCATCCAGGACAAAGCAGCCTGCTTCATTGGCACCCCATCCAGCACCCTAAACATTCACTCCCTTCACCACCGGCTCACTGTGGCTACAGTGTGCACCATCCACAGGATGCAATGCAGCAACTCGCCAAGGCTTCTATGACAGCACCTCCCAAACCCGCAACCTCTACCACCTAGAAGGACAAGAGCATCAGGCACATGGGAACAACACCACCTGCACGTTCCCCTCCAAGTCACACACCATCCCGACTTGGAAATATATCGCCGTTCCTTCATCGTCGCTGGGTCAAAATCCTGGAACTCCCTTCCTAACAGCACTGTGGGAGAAGCTTCACCACATGGACTGCAGCGGTTCAGGAAGGCGGCTCACTACCACCTTCTCAAGGGCAATTGGGGATGGGCAATAAATGCTGGCCTCGCCAGCGACGCCCACATCTCATGAACAAATTTTTAAAAATCATCTCAGCCCCAGGACATTGCTGCAGGAGTTCCTCAGGTCAGTGTCCTAGGCCCAACCATCTTCAGCTTCTTCATCAATGAACTTCCCTCCATCATAAGGTCAGAACTGGGGATGTTCACTGATGATTGCACAGTGTTCAGTTCCATTTACAACCCCTCAGGTAATGAAGCAGTCTGTGCCCGCACGCAGCAAGACCTGGACAACATCCAGGCTTGGGCTGAAAAGTGGCAAGTAACATTTGCACCAGACAAGTGCCAGGCAATGACCATCTCCAATAAGAGAGAGTCTAACCACCTCTCCTTGACATTCAATGCCATTACCATCACTGAATCCCCCACCATCAACATCCTGGGGGTCACCATTGACCAGAAACTTAACTGGACCAGCCACATAAATACTGTGGCTACAAGCGCAGGTCGGAGGCTGGGTATTCTGCGGTGAGTGACACACCTTCTGACTCCCCAAAGCCTTTCCACCATCTACAAGGCACAAGTCAGGAGTGTGATGGAATACTCTCCACTTGCCTGGATGAGTGCAGCTCCAACAACACTCAAGAAGCTCGACACCATCCAGGACAAAGCAGTCTGCTTGATTGGTACCCCGTCCCTCACCCTAAACATTCACTCCCTTCACCACCAGCGCACCATGGCTGCAGTGTGTACCATCCACAGGATGCACTGCAACAACTCGCTAAGGTTTCTTTGACAGCACCTTCCGACTTGGAAATATATCGCATTTCCTTCATCGTCGCTGGGTCAAAATCCTGGAACTCCCTACCTAACAGCACTGTGGGAGAACCTTCACCAGACGGACTGCAGCGGTTCAAGAAGCCTGCTCATCACCACCTTCTCAAAGGCAATTAGGGATGGGCAATAAATGCTGGCCTTGCCAGCGACGCCCACATCCTATGAACAAATTTGAAAAAAAACTCAGGAATATCTGGTAAAAGCAACAGACCATCTTCAACCTAGTTTAATCTGCATTTGCAGTAACACAGGGCAAAAAGAGGTTAGACAGCCAGGACAGCTAACTCACACCCTCGTCAGCTGACCCACTCCTTCCTCTGAGCCCGCTTGGGACAGTCACTTTTTCCACCGCAGCACTGGGACTAGTAGGAACAGCCATTTGAGGGCTTGTTACCTTTTGGAATTCTTGTTTTCCTATAAAAGATTAAAAGAAATGAGCAGCATGTCCTGAAGGCGGCAAAAATAGGAGGGCTGTAAGTATTTCTTTTTTAAAGTGCTTATTTAAGATAGCTCCTTTTGGGCTGTGAAGTGTAATAAACATGCAGTCTATGTTTAAACTCTACCAAACTGCCAGTTTGACAACTGTATAAATGGTACTTAAAAACTTGCTATTGGTAGTCACACAGCTGTTTTAAGGATTCTTGACAGATAAGAAAAAAAGAACGAAAACTCCTCATGAAGATTTTTAAGAAACAAAAACAAACCTGCATGCCATTTAAAAGTTTCTTTAATTTTCTGTAAGTTTTTCTTTTCCCAAAATTTAGATTATTAGATATAAATTCATATATTAAATGGTTGAGTAATCATTTGACTTACGTAAAATAAAAAAAGCACACCCAATCTTTTAAAGTATAAATCCTGATTAAAAATAATAACTTAATTTAGCCAAAACATACCATCCATGTGTAAACTCGATTCAAAGCCAAATAAGTGTAATTCAATCATTGAAGATTTAGCTCTTTGTGAGGTACTCATTCTTTCGATGTTATTCAAACCATCCAATCAAAACAAGTTTGTTATGATTTGCCAATCAATCAAAATACAATTCTCTACTGATTGGGCCATTTGACCTGGGATGTCCTGGCATGCTATCAAAATAAAACATGGAAAGAAATGTTACCGTGTCAGTGGATAAATGTTCATCATAACAAGGCAGATCTTGGAATTAATGTTTTATACAGGAGCTTACAACTTGCTTTGTTTGCCATATGTGTCATTCTCATCAAGTCTGCTGCATACAAAGCACAAAATAAACGAGGAACATGTAAAATGCACAAAAGCAGCATCAATAAAAATGGAAAATTGACTTCATCATCTCAGAGGTACGGAGGGGAAAACTCAGCCAAGATTCCTGCTTCTGATCTTTACAGGGGGCTCGTGGTGGAAAGTGTGCATGTGTGGCTGTCAAGTGAAAATATGATTAAGTATAACAGTGATACTCCTACAGTTGAATAGCCTTCTTGTATCAAGACTGGCTACTAAGAAGAGATAGCAGAGTCCTGCCTGTGTCTGTTATATCATATCCCAGAAAGAGTCACTGGGGCTAGAGAGGGGGCAGTTCTGACGAAAGGTCATCGACCTGAAACGTTAACTCTGTTTCTTTCTCCACAGATCCTGCCTGACTTGCTGAGTATTTCCAGCATTTTCTGTTTTCATTTCAGATTTCCAGCAGCCGCAGTATTTTGCTTTTGATAGAAAGGGGTTACGTTGTGCATTATGCCCAGGAGGGGGCTGAGACTATGGTCCTGATCCTGGCTCCGCCAGATTCTGCCCCATTTAGACCAGACCTTTAAATTCTGGTAGGGGGCGCTGTGGGTGGATCTTTTCCCCCTTATGTCAAGGGAGCGTGTTGGGGGAGTTTTTTTTCATTCGTTCATGGGATGTGGGCGTCGCTGGCGAGGCCGGCATTTATTGCCCATCCCTAATTGCCCTTCAGAAGGTGGTGGTGAGCCGCCTTCTTGAACCGCTGCAGTCCGTGTGGTGACGGTTCTCCCACAGTGCTGTTAGGAAGGGAGTTCCAGGATTTTGACCCAGCGACGATGAAGGAACGGCGATATATTTCCAAGTCGGGATGGTGTGTGACTTGGAGGGGAACGTGCAGGTGGTGTTGTTCCCATGTGCCTGCTGCCCTTGTCCTTCTAGGTGATAGAGGTCGCGGGTTTGGGAGGTGCTGTCGAACAAGCCTTGGCGAGTTGCTGCAGTGCATCCTGTGGATGGTACACACTGCAGCCACTGTGTTTGGAGTGTGTGGATGAGGTGCCAATCAAGCGGGCTGCTTTGTCCTGGATGGTGTCGAGCTTCTTGAGTGTTGTTGGAGCTGCACTCATCCAGGCAAGTGGAGAGTATTCCATCACACTCCTGACTTGTGCCTTGTAGATGGTGGAAAGGCTTTGGGGAGTCAGGAGGTGAGTCACTTGCCGCAGAATACCCAGCCTCTGACCTGCTCTTGTAGCCAAAGTATTTATATGGCTGGTCCAGTTAAGTTTCTGGTCAATGGTGAACCCCAGGATGTTGATGGTGGGGGATTCGGCAATGGTAATGGCATTGAATGTCAAGGGGAGGTGGTTAGACTCTCTCTTATTGGAGATGGTCATTGCCTGGCACTTGTCTGGCGTGAATGTTACTTGCCACTTTTCAGCCCAAGCCTGGATGTTGTCTATGATGTGGAGATGCCGGTGATGGACTGGGGTTGACAATTGTAAACAATTTTACAACACCAAGTTATAGTCCAACAATTTTATTTGAAATTCACAAGCTTTCGGAGGCTTCCTCCTTCCTCAGGTGAATGTTGTGGAAATGAAATCCTCGAACCCTTCGCATTTATAAATCACAGAATAATACCTGGTGATTACAGACAGTCTTTCCAACTGCCCGTTGCCAAGGCAATCACAGTGTGCAGACAGAGAGGTGTTACTTACAAGCCCACCGAATATACAAACCACCAAAAAAAAACAGAGAGAGAGAGGCAGAAACATAGAAAAGACAGCAAATGACCCGTTATATTAAAAACAGATAACATTTGTTCGCTGGTGGGGTTACGTGTAGCGTGACATGAACCCAAGATCCCAGTTGAGGCCGTCCTCATGGGTGCGGAACTTGGCTATCAATTTCTGCTCGACGATTTTGCGTTGTCATGTGTCTCGAAGGCCGCCTTGGAGTATGCTTACCCGAAGGTCGGTGGCTGAATGTCCTTGACTGCTGAAGTGTTCCCCGACTGGGAGGGAACCCTCCTGTCTGGCGATTGTTGTGCGGTGTCCATTCATCCATTGTCGCAGCGTCTGCATGGTCTCGCCAATGTACCATGCTCTGGGGCATCCTTTCCTGCAACGTATGAGGTAGACAACATTGGCCGAGTCACAGGAGTATGAACCATGCACCTGGTGGGTGGTGTCCTCTCGTGTGATGTTGGTATCTGTGTCGATGATCTGGCATGCCTTGCAGAGGTTACCGTGGCAGGGTTGTGTGGTGTTGTGGACGCTGTTCTCCTGAAAGCTGGGTAATTTGCTGCGATGTTGTCCAGGTCTTGCTGCATGCGGGCTCAGACTGCTTCATTATTTGAGGGGTTGCGAATGGAACTGAAGACTGTGCAATCATCAGCGAACATCCCCATTTCTGACTTTATGATGGAGGGAAGGTCATTGATGAAGCAGCTGAAGATGGTTGGGCCTAGAACACTGCCCTGAGGAACTCCTGCAGCAATGCCCCTCAGGAAGTTCTCAGGAAATTGGTCCCCTTACACGCCTGGAAGGCCTCAACAGAACTCACACCGTTAAAGACCTGGCATGAGTCCTTCTGAGGCCTTCTAAAGCCCTAAACCTTAACCAGAGCAAGATAATCAATCCCGGACAGGATCAATTACCTTCTCTTGTTGGAATGGCAGCTGTGGAAACTGGAGTTTAAAAACAAATTCTGAGGCCTAGTTGGGCCTCTGGAGGACTGCACTCTGCCTTCAAAGGGCACGTTCGCTTGGATGGGGGCAGCACCATTGGTGCATCCTTGCAGGCACCAGCAGCCTGCTTTGCGCCCCTCCTGTTCAAATTACTCTGTCGCCGGAATTTGGGATGGGACCTCCATCCTTGGGTCGAAGTGGGTGAGAGTTCCATGGTGCCCCAGGAATTTCCAGGCCACTGTCTTCAGGAAAAAAGAGATAAAGAATAATTGGAGGGAAAAGAAATTCCAGCAAAATAAATAGAAGCAAATAACAAAAACAAAAATGACATCATGTCACTTGAAATGGCACTTTTCACCAAATCAATATGTCCAAACACTGGAAACAGTAACCATTGGGGGGGTTATCTTATGAGGAATGGTTGGACAAGTTGGGCCTGTATACACTAGAGATTGGAAGAATGAGAGGTGATCTTATTGAAACGTATAAGATCCTGCGGGGACTAGAAGGGGTAGATGCTGAGAGGATGTTTCCCCTTGTGGGAGAGACTAGAATTAGAGGTCACAGTTTAAAAGTAAGGGGTCTCCCATTTAAGACAGAGATGAGGAGAATTTTTTTCTGTCAGAGGGTTGTGAGTCTGTGGAACTCCCTTCCCCAGAGAGCGGTGGAGGCAGGGTCATTGAATATTTTTAAGGCTGAGTTAGATAGATTCCTGATTATCAAGGGAGTCAAAGGTTTAGTAGGTAGATGGGAAAGTAGGGCTGAGGTCATAATCAGATCAGCCAGGATCTTATTACATGGCAGAGCAGGCTCGAGGGGCCGAATGGCCAATCCTGCTCTTAATTCATATGTTCGTATATTCTACACTGTTAATATTATTGGTCCTCCCAACTTTTCTTAATCAAGTCACCACAAGAAGTAACATAGCGGAGGATTAGGGTGATGTAGTGAAAATTTCCCACCAGCCATGTTGATGAGAGATGAAGCTCAAGTAGGAGTGAAAAATCTACATAAGAGACAAACACAGATGTCAGAGAACAAAGGCCGAGACAGGTGGAGTTTATTAAAGAGTAACAACGGGAACTACCAAAGCGGAGAGGACAAGAAGGAGGACAGACGTGAACTTACATAGCAGCAAAATATTTTTGAGGATTGTAGAGTAGAGAAAAGGTGAGATAATTTTTGCCCATTCCCCTCCATCATGAGGTCTCATTTGGAGGCAGGTTTGGTGGATCAATTGCAACACAGGAAGTGTCATAATCACAATGGAGCAGCTAGCAGTTGAAATTGTTCACTTTGGTCACTAGGATTTTGGACAGGGTCATTGTCAGGGCAGGCAAAAGTCCTGTCTATCTCATTTCCAACAGCGGAGCAGGGCTCCCGGAATTTCTAGGCTCTTGTCTCCTAGTCTTCATTTTCAAATTTGTTATGGGAAGATATTTTCCATTTTAACTCTAGCTATTTTAAAGCAGTGCATGGCTGATTTTAACTTTCAGAGGTACTGGAAAGCAGACAGTGTGGATTGGCCGCCCATTATACAGCCTGCCCAATTTTCCTTCCCATTGACTCATTAACCTATGGAACAAGTTGTCGGCACGTGAAATGAGTGCAGATTTACTGCAAGTATTTAAAGGGAGTTGGACAAGTTCCTGAAAGTGACCAACATAACTGCATATAGAAGGTAGGAGGGTATTGAGGGCTGTGTCTCCTAGTCAGTGTGATCCCCTGGATCTTATTTGATCTCCTTTGCAGGCCACAGAGGAATTTCCCAGAGCTTTTTTTCCTAAATTGGCTTAAGGTTTTTTCTCTGGGTTTTTTTTGCCTCTCCTAGGTGATTGCGTGGCTGGTGGGTGGGGGAGGCGGATGGATGGGGGTGATAGTATGCAGAAGTTACACTATGACAGTATAGGACAATCTCGATGGACCAGCTGGATTTTATCCATCCTTTTTCTGTATGTTCACATGTTTCTTTAATGGTTGGAGCATGACCTGATAAATTAGACAGCAAACATGAACATTTGTCTCAGCTATTTTTTTGAAGTTTGATAGTGCCGTAGTAACTTATTCTCTTGCAGAGGAGGGCACTTCTCAGCGAAAACATTTCCCAGCCCTATCCTTACTGTTTTACCGTCTGATTCGAGTTTTTTTTTCATATTTCCCAGATTAATGGCTAGAACATTAGCTGATAAATTAAACAGCAAACATGGAGGGGGAAGTATTGAGCAGGGTGCCCAGGGATTCAATGTTTAGATCCTTACTGTTTCTCATTTACATAAATGACCTGGACTCAGAAACTCAATGCAAAGTCAATATAAATTGGTCAAAGTTGCTGAGGATACTAAATTGGGAGGGGCAGTGGAATCAGAGAAAGTCACTCAGAAATTACAGTGTAAATTGGACAGAATGGGGCAGATCAATGGAAGATGGAATTTAATGCAGACAAGTGCAAGGTACTGCACATACAAGGGAAAATAATCAACACAGGCACTCCAGGAATGCTACTGAAATAGCTAAGGATGAAATGGAATGAGACCTAGGAATCCTAGTAGGTTAAACACTAAACATGTCTAACCAATGCAAAGCAGCAATCAACAATGCCAATAGAATGTTGAACTACATAGTCAAAATAGTTGAATATAAGTCAAAGGAATTCATGATCAAAACACATTGCTCTGGTCAGATTGCTCCTTGAATATTGCATCCAATTCTGGTCACCAAAGCACAAGGGAGACATTCAAGTGCTGGAGGCAGTGCAGGGAAGACCCACAAGACTGATTCATGGTCTCCCTGGTGGTGAGCTATGAGGAAAATCAGGAGAGATTCAGGAAAGGAGGTGTCTGAGAGGTCACTGTTCAGAGGTATGTAAGATAGTAAATGCTTTGGTCAAACTAAATTCGGAATATTGCTTTAAATTAAATTGTGCGACTAAGACAAGGGGACATAGGTTCAAAGTAGTGAAAGGTAACTTTTGGACTGTTGTCAGGAAGTTCCCCTTCACGCAGGGTGATCAACACTGAGAATGGACTTCCCAGTATAGTGAAGATAAGAACCTAGTATACCTGACAATGGGAAGTGTAGCTTTCAAACTCAGAGTGAATCATCTGAGAGATAAAAGACCCAACAAATATAAAATAAATATGTTCAGCCTTGCCAATACTTGCAATTTTGTTAATGATTCACTGATTTTGTTCAATTGTTTTAATGCAATCGAGTCCTGTCATAAAAGAAAGAGATAAAAACTCTTTTTCCCCACATTCATCGATCATGTGAACCATGCACACTGAAACATTAGTATATTAATAAATCATTAAAGAATATTGCAAGTACTGATAACAGTGCACGTATAACATGAGAGATGGAAAGTTTGCGGATGATGGAAGGGAAAAGGAATAAAAAAAGGATAGAAAGTTTAAAGCAGAAAAGGGAAAAGGATGAAAGCAGTGAAAGAAACAAAAGAAAATTAAACAATAAAGATAAAAAATATCAGCAACTATTTTTTCCATTTGGATCAGATAACCTCCAATAATCGCTGGTCCAGGAATCAACAATGCAGAAAGATTGCAATACGGGAAGTAGCATAACCACAATGGAATAGTCAGCAGTTGAAATTGTTCATTTTGGTCACCAGAATTTGGGACAATGTCATTGCCAGGGTAGAAGGGCAGGTAACAGTTCCGCCCATCTCACTTCCAGCAGCGGAGCAGAGCTCCCAGAATCATCCTAATTGCATCTGAGTGCTATATTCTGAAAGGGTGAAACCAAATGATTGAAGGAACCTTCTTCATCTGTGTTCTTGTGAGGAGAGCAGAGGAGAACTATTGGGGAAATAATATTAACTAAATTGAATTATTAACTGGCTTCAATAGTTTTCCTCTGCTCTCCTCAACTACCACCTCAGATAAGATTTGGTTAACTCAGCACAGGGAAGAGATTGAACTTGGGTCTTTCTGGCCTGTTTGGCTCAGCATTGCATCAAGTGGTACTTGTACCCAGTGAGTTCAGCACTTTGGGCCTGATATTCCAGGATGCCTGCTATGCCGGTGGAAGTGCAGCAGAGCATAACTCCCAGCCGCCAACAGACTTAGACACAAACCCCATCCTCAAAGAGATGCGGGAAAAATATGTTTAATATTCGAAACAGGTGGCCTGCGTTTGTAAGGGTGCATCAGGGCCACCACCCCGTTCATCCAGGAAGAAAATTGCAACAATGCCAAGTGCTTAAAGGGCAGACCTGAGACACCAATGGGCCAAAGGGATTGGTAAATAAACTTTTCTTAGAATCATAGAATGATACAGCACAGAAGGCGGCCATTCGGCCCATTGTGCCTGTGCCGGCTCTTTCAAAGAGCTATCCAATTAGTCCACTTCCCCTGCCCTTTCCCTGTAGCCTTGCAAATTTTTTTCTTTCAAGTATTTATCCAATTCCCTTTTGAAAGTCATTATTGAATCTGTTCCCACCACCCTTTCAGCAGTGCACTCTAGATCGTAACAACTCAGTGCGTAAAAAGAATTTCTTCATCTCGCCTGTGATTCTTTTGCCAATTACCTTAATTCTGTGTCCACTGATTACTGACGTTTCTGCCACTGGAAACAGTTTCTCATTATTTACTCTATCAAAACCCTTAATGATTTTGAACACCTCTACAAAATCTCCCCTTAACCTTCTCTGCTTTAAGGAGAACAACCCCCAGCTTCTCTACTCTCTCCACGTAACTGAAGTCCCTCATCCCTGGTAATGTGGTGACCAGAACTGTGCGCAGTATTCAAGCTTTGGCCTGACTAGTGTTTTATATAGTTCTAGAATAACATCCGTGCTTTTATATTCTATGCTTCGGTAAATAAAGGAAAGCATTCCATATGCCTTCTTAACCACCTTATCTACCTGTCTTGCTACCTTCAGGGATCTGTGGACATGCACTCCAAGGTCCCTCTGCTCCTCTATACCTCTCAATATCCTCCCATTTATTGTGTATTCTCTTGCCTTGTTTGCTCTCCCCAAATGCATTACCTCACACTTCTCCGGATTGAACTCCATTTGCCACTTTTCGACCTATCTGACCAGTCCATTGATATCTTCCTGCAGTCTACAGCTTTCCTCCTCACTATCATCCACACGGCCTATCTTTGTGTCATCCGCAAATTTCTTAATTATGCCCCCTACGTTTAAGTCCAGATCGTTAATGTATACCACAAAAAGCAAAGGACCCAGTACCGAGCCCTGCAGCACCCCACTGGAAACAGCCTTCCAGTCGCAAAAACACCCGTCGACCATTACACTTTGCTTCCTGCCACTGAGCCAATTTTGGATCCAATTTACCACATTCCGTTGGATCCTATGGACCTTTACTTTTTTGACCAATCTGCCATGTGGGACCTTGTCAAAAGCCTTGCTAAAATCCATGTAGACTACATCAATTGTGCTACCCTCATCGATCCTCCTTGTCACCTCCTCAAAAAATTCAATCAAGTTAGTCAGACACGACCTCCCCTTAACAAATCCGTGCTGACTGTCCTTGATTACTCCTTGCCTTTCTAAGTGACAGTTGATCCTGGCCCTCAGAATTGATTCCAATAATTTGCCCACCACCGAGGTTAGGCTGACTGGCCTGTAATTACTCGGTTTATCCTTCGCTCCCTTTTTAAACAGTGGTACAACGTTAGCAGTCCTCCAATCCTTCGGCACTACGCCTGTCTCCAGTGAAAATTTGAAAATGATTGTTAAAGCCTCCGTTATTTCCTCCCTGGCTTCTTTTAATAGCCTGGGATACATTTCATCCGGCCCTGGTGATTTATCCACTTTCAAAGATGCTAATCCCCTTAGTACTTCTTCTCTCACTAAGTTTATCCCATCCAATATTTCACACTCCTCCTCCTTAACTTCAATCCCTGTATCATCCCTCTCCTTTGTGAAGACAGATGCAAAGTATTCATTAAGAACCGTACCCATATCTTCTGCCTCCACACATAGGTTACCTTTTTGGTCTCTAATAGGCCCTACTCTTTCCTTGGTTATCCTCTTACTCTTAATGTATTTATAAAACATCTTTGGGTTTTCTTTGATTTTACCTGCTAATATTTTTTTATGCCCTCTCTTTGCTTTCCTAATTTCCTTTTTAACTTCACCCCTGCACTTGTATACTCCTGTAAGCTTTCCGTAGTATTGAGTTCTCAGTGTCTATCGTAGACTTTCTTTTTCCGACTTATCCTACCCTGAATGCTTCTTGACATCCAGGGGGCTCTAGATTTGGCAGCCCCTCCCTTTTTCTTTGTGGGAACATGTTTACCCTGAACCCCTTGAATCACCCCTTTGAATGCCTCTCACTGCTCTGACACTGATTTACCTTCAAGTAGCTGTTTCCAGTTTACTTCTGCTAAATCACTTCTCAGTGATTCACTTCTCAGTAAAATTGGCCGTTCCCCAATTGAAAACTTTAACTCTAATTCTGTCTTTGTCCCTTTCTATAACTATGCTAAAACTAACTGTATTATGATCACTACCACCAAAATGCTCTCCCACTGCTTCTTCTTCCACCTGCCCCTCTTCATTTCCTAGAACTAAATCCAGAACTGTCCCCCTCTCGTTATGCTTGCTATATACTGGCTAATAAAATGATCCTGTATGCAATTTAAGAATTCTGTGCCCTCTATACCATTCACACCGTTTATGTCCCAGTTAATATTAGGGTAGTTGAAATCCCCTACTATTACTGCCCTATTGTTTTTGCACTTCTCAGAAATTTGCCTACATATTTGCTCCTCTATCTCCCTCTGACTGTTTGGGGGTCTATAGTACACTCCCAGTATTGTGACTGCCCCTTTTTTTGTTCTTTAGCTCAACCCATAAGGCCTCATTTGATGCTCCTTCTAAAATATCATCCCTCCTCACAACTGTAATTGTTTCCTTAGCCAAGAATGCTATCCCCCCCCTCCTTTTTTATCCCCTGTCTGACACCAGTCTGTCTATGTCCTCCTGAAGTCTGTTACTATCCTACTCACAGTTTACCACATTTCTGAGTTTTGTGTCATCTGCAGAATTTGAAATTATGCCCTGTATACCCAATTCCAGGTCATTCATATATATCAAAAAGAGCAGTGGTCCCAATATTGACTCCGGGGGTACACCACTGTAAAACAACCATTCACCACTACTCTCTGCTTTCTGTCTTTTAGCCAATTTCGTATCCACGCTGCCACTGCCCCTTTAATCACATGGGCTGCAATTTTGCTAACAAGTCTATTATGTAGTACTTTTATCAAACGACTTTCGAAAGTCCATAAACACATCAGCCACATTAGCATCATCAACCCCCTCCGTTACCTCATCGAAGAACTCAATCAAGTTAGTCAAACACGATTTGCCTTTAAAAATCCATGCTGGATTTCAGTTAGTAACCCATATTTTTCCAAGTGGCAATTAATTTTGTCTTGGATTATTGGTTCTAAGAGTTTCCCCACCATCAACGTTAGGCTGACTGGCCTGTTGTTGCTGG